>NC_136967.1:35063790-35384574 GCF_032717465.1 Coenobita brevimanus
GAGATCGAGGCTGGGGTGAGGAAGGTGGCGATGGAGTGGCTGAGGATGCAGTGGCGACTCAGGTGACACGGGAAACGAGGATTGGCTTGAGGTGTGGTCCAGCACTAGGGGCCAAGCACGTCCTTGGTGGGAGAAGGCCCCCGGTGTTTCTCTGCTGGTCAATGCTGAGGAAATGCTCTGCTGGTTGAAGACTGGGGAGATCCTCTGTGGGTCAGTGGTGTGGTGGGGGCCTGTTTGAAGAAGGCAGTGATGGTAGTCTGCCTGGCCACCCTCTTCCTTTCCTCCAGCATTGCCCTGTGCACCTTCATCACCTCCTCCAGCTGATCAGATGCGTCCCTGCTTCGTTCTGGAAGAGGGTCATTAGTGTGCATAAGTATGATGACCATGTCAACCTTAGTCACTATCCCCTTCAAAATATTCATAATAAGGGGTCGCACCTCAGGGATGACCTCCTCCTCCTCCTCCTCGTGTGCCTCCTGATGCTTCTGCTGAATCTCTATATTGAGGAGCTCTTCATTGCTGAGCTCCTCCCTGTGGCTTTCCAGCACCTCCTCCACATGTTGCTCATTGACCTTCCCGAAGCCCGCCTCGTGCGACAGTTGCATAATGTCCTGCTGCACCTGTACTACTGGTGGTGCTCGCATGCCTGCGGGGAAGCCGGTGAGGGAGTGAATGCTCTCCAGCCACAGTTTGCTGCCACACACTGATTGTGGTGGCCTGACTTACTTCTCTGCATGCAGCCGTGATGTTCTCAGTGGCGTGGCGTATATTATACCCTTTCCAGAAGGACTGTACCATCGTCCTGTTGTCGATGTAACACGCCCTCACCAACTACTGCATGGTGTGGCGGAGGTAGTACGCCTTGAATGTTGCGATCACCCCCTGTTCCATGGGCTTCAACAATGATGTGGTGCTGGGGGACAGAAACACCACTTCTTCCCAGTCCTCCATCACAGGAGGGTGGTTAGGCGCATTGTCCACCACCACGAGAATCTGTTTGCCATGTTCTCCCTTGAGGCATACTTCTTGAGAACACAAGAGAGGTAAGAGTGGAAATTGGTTGAACAGATATCGGAATTCAGCCAGGCCTTCTTGTTTGACTTCCAAATCACCCCTAAATTCTCCTCAACATACCCCCCAGAGCCCTCGGGTTTTCGGAGTGGTAGACAAGGAGCGTCTTTAACTTAAAATCACTCTCGGCATTGACCCCCAGCAGCTGTGTATGCTTTCAAGGCCTTGAACCCCGACACAGACTTTTCCTCTATTGCAAGATATGGCTTTGAGGACATTATATTCTATAAGAGCCCAGTCTTGTCAAAATTCAAAACCTATTTCACTCTGTAGCCACCCTCCATGATGATGCACTTATGTTCTTCAGGGAACACTGCTGTCCCCACAGCATCCACACTCGCCATCTCACCAGACATTTTGATCTTCTAGAGTCTTGCCTGCCTCTTCAAGTGGTCGTACCACCCATGGCTACCGTTAAAGGTTTCACTAGCATCAAGACTGCGTTCACCTTTATTTCATCCCACAGGGAGAGGGCCTTCGTGCAAATGATTGCCTGACTCATGGGCTCCTTCCTCCTGTTCTGGTCCTCCACCCACATGCGGAGGATCTGCTCCAGCTCCTCCATTGCAGGCCTTCTGTGGCTGGTGAGACAGGGGACGGTGAAGGTAGCAACCTCCCCCACCTTGACAGTGGTGGAGACAGTTGATTGGGCCAGGTAGAGATCCGAGGCATTGGCACATGCGCCCTCACCTTTGTTGTGACACTTAAGACTATTTAACTTCACTTCAAGAGACAGTTCTACGAGCGCTTTTCACAGGAACATCACCAGCACCAACAGTAGCAGGCCACTTACCTCCCCAACTAGGGTCACCACTACCACCACTAGCCCCACCACCTTCAACGCCCTTACCATAGTCACACTTATTTAGGCCAAAATTCACACACAATCACACTCCACACATTATTAGGATCACTTCCCCACTCACGGCACTGCAGGGACACAGTAATGATGCATTATGATAGTGGCTTGTGTAATGTTGGTGATGCAACATGATGCGAAGTAGGCAGGCATAAGAGAGTTCCTCACTCAGAGATGGCCAGTGCGAGAGGAACTATATGGTTGCGCGCTGGGTAAGTGATGGGTGCTGGGGCTGTGCAAGCATTTCTACACATCCTGGCAGGCGAGAGGGCTCAGCTGGCCGTGGAAACGAGCATGATTCAAACTTCTGGCCCATCACTCCTGGACGAAACTTCGGAGAAACCATCATTAAACTGGGGCTTAGTCATCGTTAGGTGGGGTAGGGTGATATTTCTACCCCCATCACTACTCCGGGGTATCGCATGTAGGGTGTCGTAAATCAGGATTTGCCTGTACTTTCATAATTTTAGCTGTAGTGTGTGTTTTGATTGAGGTAGAAAACAGGGTATGTGCCATACAGTTTGTAAGCAAATTACCTAAAAAACAGTTATAACCAGCTTGTTATGATAACATACAGCAACCCCTGGTGTCTGAATGTTCAGTAACCAGATTTTCACTAAATAAATATTCCATTTTTTGCATTAAAAAAAAAAAAACATCTGAGTCCATTTTTAATTGTCCAGTTTTCCAGTACACACACACACACACACACACACACACACACACACAGGGATTCAATCGAGGCGGACATGTGACATTGGCGCTCCGTACCGAACCAACACGGCCAGTGGCATTACCTAAATTAGTATCTTTGTATGAGTCAAGCTTTGTACCAGGTTAGACTAAATGATTTTTCATTATTAAAAGAAAAAAAATAATAAGTTTAAACAAGACTTGTTCAAACAGGAAAAAGAACCAAGATGAAAGAATATGCTGAGTCATCTGAGGTTTGTTTAGACTACAACAACACAGGGAAAGTGTACATACTCTGTAAGTACATACTCTGTTCATTTAGTATTGCAAAATGGATACATACTTTAGTAAAGCAAATTTGGAAAAGAAAAGGGATAAAGGTAAAAAGCAAAATGATGATTTCTACCACGAACTGGTTGAAGTGGAGACTCACAATAGACTGGTTGAACGTGTACACAAACTAGAAATGGCTTTCAAAAATGAAATTGATGAAATAAAGAAGCAGATGCACTTGCAAAAGGAAGAAATAGAAAAACTAGGAAGGGAGGCCAATAAGAAAGACACAACCATCAGTGAACTAACAGTGGAATTGAGTACACTTAGGAAGAAAATGAGCGAAATGGCAAGTACGGTAGTCAATCACGAGAGTGTTATGGAAGAGTTCAAAAATGACACAGAGACAATTAGGCAATTAAGCAGTCTTATTGAACAGAGCAGTGATATTGAGGAAAAGATAACACAGGTGAATGAAGCTGTGCAAAGCTACAAAAATGATGTGGAAACCATGTATGCTGAAATGGTGAAAGTAAAGAAAGACTTAGAAACAAGGGTGGAGGAAAAAAGCATTAAAAAGGAGGTGAAAAGAATAATCCAAAACAATCCAAAGTTAGTCAGAGATTCAGTAGATATAAACAAATCTATAGTAATCACTGGTATAGAAGAGGAAGAAGTAAAAAACAAGATCACAAGAGACAAAAAGGAGATGGCAAATGTAATGAGCTTACTGAAAGAAGTATCAGAAGAAATCTTTAGTAAAGACATAGAGGATCACAAAAGGTTAGGGAAATATGAGAAAAGCAAGACAAGACCTCTAAAGGTGACTTTCCAGAGTGTAAACACTGTGGAAGAGATCCTAAAAAATGCAAAGAATCTTATGGAAAAAGAGGAGTTCAAAAATGTATGGATAAAAAGATGCCTAACACAAGAGGAACTGGAATTACTGAAAGAGAAAAGGGAGGAAGCAAAAACAAAAAATGTGGGAAGATCAGAAGAGGAGAAGAAGAAATTTTTTTACAAAGTAATATGATTGCAGGTACGAAAGTGGTACACAAACAGGATGGAATAAAAAGGAGGAAGGTAGTAGAACCATGTCATGACAAGTATATAAACAAGATGATAAAGTTGATGTACTCAAATGTGGATGGAATGGTATCTAAATTACTAGAGATGAATGATTATGTCAGAGAAAGTGAACCACAAATAATATGCCTAACTGAAACAAAATTAACACCAAGGATATCCAATGACATACTAAACTTAGAGGAATACAATATATGGAGAAGAGACAGAAATTTAAAAAAAGGAGGAGGAATTATAATATTAACTAAGAAAAATCTAAAAGTCAATGAAATAAAACTAGATGTACCATCATAAGTAGAACTGATTGCAGTAGAGATCAACACATCTGAAGGTAAAGTAATTGTAGCCAATTTGTACATGCCACCCAGATCAAACACATGGGAAAGAGATGAATATGAGGACCTGGCAGAGAGTACAAGTCAGAGTTTAAGATCATTACTACATAAAATGGAAGAGAAATAAAAAAGAATTATACTAACTGGGGATTTCAATACAAATATAAATTGGAATACTCAAGATATAATTAGCCAAGAAAGCTGTTGGGACCAAAAGCTCCTGGATCTCGTACAAGAGTTCTTCCTAACGCAACATGTGAGGGAAACCACCAGAAAAAGAGGACTTGATGTACCTTCAGTGCTAGATCTAATATTTACTAGGCAAGAAAATGATATTGACAGTTTAATATATCACCCTCCACCCGGCAAAAGCGATCATGCAGTACTAAATTATAACTTCAGGATAGCATATGACATAGTAAACAGCAATGACAGTTACAAAAAGAGCCTAAACTATAAAAAGGGAAATTATCAAGACCTAAAGAAGTATTTCTTAGAAGTTGATTGGGAAAATGAGCTTAGAGGACAAGATTTAAATGCTGTATATAAAAAATTCTGTGAATTTTATGAAATAGGAGTCCAGATGTACATCCCACAGCACAAAGAAGCAGATAAGAAAATACAGAAATGGTTTAATACAGAATGTAAAAAATCAAAAGAAAGAAGAGATTTGTTGTGGAAGAGATTCAGAAGACATAATAGGTGAAAGGGCGTATAACAATTACAAACAGGCAAGAAACGATTATACAAGAATAAGGAGGGAAGCCCAAAAACAGTTTGAGGAGGATATAATAAATAAAAGTAGTGATTTTACAGCTATGTCAGAAGCAAAACCAAAGTAAAAGATATAATACAATCCATTACGGACGAGGGAATCACTTATACACAAGAGAAAGATATTTGTGAAGCACTAAATAAGAATTTCCTATTAGTTTTTACAGAAGATAAAAATTTTGAGAGGGACTGTGTGGAACATGCATGTCCACACATACTACCAGATATACAAATAGCAGAAAAAGTAATACAGGAGGAGTTAAGTAAATTAGACAGAGGAAAAGCAAGTGGTCCTGATGAAATTTCATGTTGGGCACTATGAGAATATGCAAAGGAGTTAAGTAAACCATTATTTTTAATTTTCAAGAAATCCTTGAGTCAAGGTAAACTACCTGATATTTGGAAAAAAGCAAATATTGTCCCCTTATTAAAGAAAGGAAATAGACAAAATCCACTCAACTACCGACCAGTATCACTGACCAGTGTTGAAAGCAAGGTATTAGAAAAACTTATAAGAAAAGCTTGGGTAAATCATCTAGAAGAACACAGTATGATAACAGAAAGACAGTTTGGTTTCATAAAAGGAACATCATGTGTTACTAATCTGTTGAGCTACTATGACAGAGTAACAAACACAATACAGGAAAGGGAAGGATGAGTGGACAGTATCTATTTAGATTTCAAGAAAGCTTTTGACACAGTACCACACCAAAGACTTTTATGGAAACTGTACCATCAAGGAGGAATTCGAGGCAAACTGTTTTGTTGGATGCAAGACTTTCTCATAAAAAGAGAAATGAGAACAGTACTAAGAGGAAACTACTCATCATGGAAAGAAGTGACTAGTGGAGTACCACAGGGTTCAGTGCTGGCACCAATCATGTTTTTAGTGTATATAAATGATATAAACAGTAACACTGGAAATGAGAGCTATCTGAATATGTTTGCAGATGATGCAAAAATACAAAGGAGAATTACTAACACAGACTCTTGTAAAGAGCTACAAGAAGAATTAAATAAACTTCATGAATGGAGTAGTACATGGCAAATGGAATTCAATGTGGACAAGTGTCATGTAATCAAGTTTGGTAAAAGTGGAAAAAGACCTGATTGGGATTATAAGTTAGGAAATAAAACCTTATACACATCAGAAAGAGAGAAAGACCTAGGTGTGATTATCAATACCAGACTATCTCTGGCTGACCACATCAGCGAGAAGGTACGGAACATGTATACACTGCTTGCAAATATGAGAATAGCATTCACATACATAAATGAAGACATGCTAAGAGGGATAATAACAGCATTCCTTAGACCAACCCTGGAATATGCATCAATAGTCTGGAGTCCTCATCTCCAAAAGCACATAGACAAGATTGAAAAAGTTCAAAGGGCCGCTACAAGATGGATACCAAGCCTAAGGGACCTAAGCTATGAAGAAAGACTAAATAAACTGAATCTACCAACACTACAGGAGAGAAGGAAAAGAGGTGACATGATAATGCTATATAAGTGCATATCAGGGAAGGAGAAAATAGACATAAATGATTACTTAACATATGGAGAAGCATCAGCAAGAGGACACTGCAAAAAACTGCATAAGAAGAGAGGTGATAAAGACGGAAGGAAATTCAGTTTCCCAAACAGAGCAATTGATCAATGGAATGCACTACCGAATGAAATAGTGTGTGCCAAGACAATTCACAAATTTAAGGATATGTATGATAAATATGGTTTAAGACACGGGACAGTACGAGCTTGACTCATTCTTGTAAAGATACAATTAGGTAAGAACTAAGAGAATACTTAATATCTAAGTCAAGGATGCAAGATGAGCACATTAAGGAAATCAGGGAACAACATAAGGGGTGGAAGAAAATTGAGGAGGAGGAGGGAAACGTAAATTTGAGAGAAATTATAGAACAACAAAGTAAGGGAAGGGTGGAGAAGGAAGTGGTTAGGGTACTGAGAAGTAGAGAAGCGTTAGTCAAGGATGTAGCAGAGAAAAAGAAATGTGGAATAATTTCAGGAGTAAAAGAAAAACGTATGACAGTAAGATCAGAAAGAGAAAAAGAAGAACTGAGTAAAGTTAAAGAAATAATATCAGTAGTTATGGAGGGTAACAACGAAGCTCAAGGAGAGATTGAAGAAGTGTTTAGGTTAGGAAAGTACGATGAAGGAGGGGCGAGGCCACTGAAGGTAAAGTTCAAGTCCCAGGTAATGGTAAATGAAATAATCAATAGAACTTGGAAATTATCAGACAAAGAGGGATTCAAAAATGTTTGGATAAGGAGAGATGCAAATGAGGAAGAAAGAGCTTAAATAAAGACGTTAGTAAAGGAAGCAAAGACAAAAATCGAACATAGAACAGAGGAAGAGAAGACAGTGTTTTATCGGAGAGTTCATTCATTCATTCATTCATTGCCAGATGCCATGTATCCCAAACGGGGTGGCCAAGGGCTTAGAGTTAATTGTTTTACGGGGAGGGGCACTAATCCTCCACCAACCCCACTTGACACGTAGGGATGCCAACAGCATCTGGTGTTCCCAGGCGGTCACCCATCCAAGTACTAACCAGACCCAACGTTGCTTAACTTCGCTGATCGGACGGGAAGCGGTGTACTCAACGTGGTATGGCCGTTATGGATCAGAAATTGAGGAAGTGGTACTGACGGAGAGAAGAGGGTATAAAAAACAACAACAAAAATGTGAAAGTGGCATATACTAATGTTGGTGGTTTAATATCGGCTAGGTTGGAAATCAGTGACATCTTGAGGGTTCTTGAACCTGATGTTATGTGCTTGGTAAAGACCAAATTAAGAGAGGATGTTGATGTCCATATGGGAGATGATAAATACAAACTGTGGAGAAGAGACAGAAAAGAAAAAACGGGAGGTGGAGTGATGATGGCAGTGATGAACAACATAAATGTAGATACTGTGGAAATGGGATAGGGAAGGGCTGAAGTGATAAATATGAAACTAGAAACTGGAGAGAATGGTGGGAGAGATATGGCAGTAGTATATGTTCCTCCTAAGACAAAAGCATGGAATGACGAACACCAGGAGAAGTTGTCAGACATGGCTAATTATTTACAGAAAGTGATTGAGAAAAGCAACAATATAATTTTAATGGGGGACTTTAATTGTAAAGAGGTGAACTGGGAGGAGTGGGACTCGGGAGGCGGTGAAGATTCGTGGGGCACTATATTGTTAAATATAATAATGAACAATGTGATGACACAATGGGTCAAAGAAGAGACAAGATTCCAAGGTGAGGACACGCCAGCAAGATTAGATTTACTTCTAACCAAAGAACTCGATGTAATAGAATCCTTGAAATATCTTTGTCCTATAGGAAAAGTGATCATGTGGTCATTGAGTTCCAGATGATAATATGGATCGCGGTGCCAATAGACGAGTTTTATAGGCAGGGAAGATACAACTTTGGGAAAGCAAACTTTATAGGATTGAGAAAATTCTTCAAAAATGTGGATTGGAGAAAATTCAGAGAAACAGGAGAGATACAGAGGAAGTGGGAAATCTTTCTAGACTTCTATAATTCGGTAGTGGAATAATATGTGCTAAGAGTAAGGGAGAAAGAAAACAGGAGAAAGGAGTTGTTTAATAGAAGGTGTTTGATAGCAAAAAAAGAGAGGGACATGGGATGGAACAACTGGAGGAAGAGAGGTAACAACAGAACAAAGGAAGAATATAAAAGAACTAAAAATGAATATACAAGGATACGTAGAAAGGAAGAAAGGAACTTTGAAAAAGGTATAATAGACAAATGTAAGGATGAACCCAAACTGTTTTATAGATTTGTCAATGGCAAATTGAAACAAAAGGAAGGGATCACCAGACTGAAAGTAGATGGAGAGGTCTATAAAGATGCGGCAATGCAGTGTGAAATAATGAACAAAAACGTTTCCAGTCAGTTTTCACTAATGAAAGTGAATTTGTGGAAGGTGAGCGTGTGACTAGATATGTAGTGATGAAAGATATAAAAGTGAAAGTACAGGAAGTGTATAAATTATTGGAAACTCAAGATGTAAGGAAAGCCCCAGGACCAGATGGAATCTCTAACTGAGTACTGAAGGAAAGTAGAGAACAACTGGCGAATAAGCTTCACAGTTTAATTGTGTGTTCTCTGGAAGAGGGGAAAGTGCCTCAAGAATGGAAAAGGGCAAATGTGGTTCCAATTTATAAGGGAGGAAACAAGGAAGAACCCCTGAATTATAGACCAGTGTCCCTAACCAGCATGGTTGCAAAATTGTGCAAGAGAATCCTGAAAGATAGATGGATGAAATATCTGGAAGAGATGAATATTTTGGCTGATACTCAATTTGGATTCAGAAGTGGAATGTCATGTGTTTCCAACTTGTTGAGCTTTTACTTAAGAGCAATTGACGTGCTACAGGAGAGAGATGGTTGGGTGGATTGTGTGTATTTAGATTTGGAAAAGGCCTTTGACAAAGTACCCCATAAGAGACTATTGTGGAAACTAGAGCATATAGGAGGACTGAAGGGAAACCTCCTGGAGTGGATGAGAGACTTTTTGAGAGACAGACAAATGAGGACAGTAATAAAGGACAGGATGTCTGGATGAAGAGAAGTAACAAGTGGAGTCCCCCAGGGGTCTATGTTGGTGCCATAATGTTCCTGATTTACGTTAATGATATGGTAGAGGGAGTGAACAGTTATGCAAGTCTGTTTGCTGATAATGCAAAGCTCTTGAGGAAGGTAGAGGCTGAGGAGGACTGTAAAATGCTGCAGAAGGATCTGGATAGGGTACATGCTTGGAGCCAGAAGTGGGAAATGAAATTCAATGCAAAGAAGTGTGAAATATTGGAAATGGGTAAAAGTACCAAGAGGCCATCACTGAATTATATGATGGGTAATGAACCTATCACAAAAGTGAGAGAAGAGAGGGACTTGGGAGTGCTGGTCCAGGATAGTTTGTCTCCTGAAAAACATATTAACAAGTTAGTTAGAGAGACATATAAAATTCTGACTAACATAAGAGTAGCATTTCATTACATGGATGAGGAGATGATGAAAAAATTAATAGTGGCCATGATCCGCCCCAGGTTAGAATATGCAGCAGTACTGTGGTCCCCACACAAAAAGAAAGATATAAACAAGATTGAGAGAATACAAAGAACAGCAACTAAGATGGTCCCCAGTCTGGCAAATTTGTTGTACAGAGAGAGGCTGGAAAAGCTGGATTTGCCTTCCTTAGAGGAAAGGAGAAAGAGGGGTGACATGATTACAATGTTCAGGACCATGATGGGAGTAAATAAAATTGACAGAGAAGATCTGTTTGTATAGGATAAGAGAGTAACAAGAGGACACGGAATGAAATTGAAGATCCCAGCTGCTTGAAGGATATCAAGAAATATAGTTTTTGTTATAGATGTATAGACCTGTGGAATAACCTGGACAAAGAGATCGTCCAGTCTAAAAACTTAAACGAGTTTAAAGCAAAATTTGACGTATTGAGAAACAGAGACGGGACCCCACGAGCGTAGCTTATTTCCTGTATATCACAACTAGGTAAATATCTATCTATCTATCTATTGCCAGACGCCATAATCCCGTATGGGGTGGCCATTTGACTCTGAGTTATTTGTTTTACAGGGAGGGGCACTAACCCTCCACCAACCCACTTGACACGTAGGGAGCACGTATGGTTTGGTTATATGGTTACCACCCAGCGTTGTAAATGGTTTCTTGGCTTACAGGAAACCATTTGGCTTGTCACTCAATGTAAAGTCACCTGTAACGGAAAGAAAAGCATTAAGTAGTGACAGGAAAGATGGGAGAAATAGGAAGAGAGGAGGGCAGGCACAGAAAAAGAATAATAAATCCTAAGGAAGAAGTAGGCAGCACTACATCAAGTGAGTGGATGATGGTCACCACCACCTACCACTAGGTAAATACACACACACACACACACACACACTGCTCGCTGGCTCAGTGGTAGCGTTCTCGCTTGCCATCTGGTAGACGGGAGTTCGCGCCTCGCTCAGGTTGCGAAAAGTTTCACTGACGAAGTGGGTGGTTACTGTCCCCCTCGAGCAAGGGGATGGGTGTGTGCGTATGTGAAAGTCACAGCCTTCCCCTTAGATCGGACTATATGAGCTCTCAGCTCCCTTCCGGGAGGGTAAAAGCTGACGATCACGGCCATCAAGTGATCCTGACTGACCCGGTGAATTACACACACACACACACACACACACACACACACACACACACACACACACACACACACTCACACACACACACACTAAGAGAATATCTAATATCTAAGTCAAGGATGCAAGATGAGCACATTAAGGAAATAAAGGCATAACATAAGGGTGGAAGAAAATTCAGGAGGGAAGTGTAAATTTGAAGGAGATTATAGAACAACAAAGTAAGGAAACGGTGGAGAAGGAAGTGGTTAGGGTACTGAGAAGTAGAGAAGCATTAGTCAGGGATGTAGCAGAGAAGAAATGTTTAATAATTTCAGGTGAACTGGGAGGAATGGGACTCAGGAGGCAGTGAAGATTCATGGGGCACTATATTGTAAAATATAGCAATGAATAATGTAATGACCCAGTGGGTCAAATAAGAGACAAGATTCAGAGGTGATGACATGCGAGGAAGACTAGATTTACTGCTAACCCAAGAACCTGATGTAATTGAATCTTTGAATTATCTGTGTCCAGTAGGAAAAAATGATCATGTGGTCATTGAGTTTCAGATGATAAAAGGGAATGTGGTGCCAAGAGATGAGCTTTATAGGCAGGGAAGATACAACTTTGGGAAAGCAAACTTCACAGGATTGAGGAAATTAATTGAAAATGCGAATTTGAGAAAATTCAGAGAAACGAGAGATTCAGAGGAAGTGGGCTATCTTTCTAGACCTGTATAATTTAGGAATGGAAAAATATGTTCCAAGAGTAAGTGGGAAAGAAATCAGGAAAAAGGATTGGTTTAACAGAAGGTACTGTATATGATAGCAAGAAAGGAGACAGACATTGCATGGAACAACTGGAAAAAGAGAGGTAATAATAGAACAAAGGAAGAATATAGAAGAACTAGAAATGAATATGTAGTGCCATAATTTTAAGTATAGTATAAGTTGTTATAAGCTAGTGTTGTAAATGTAATCTTAAGTTTAGGTATTGTTGTAAATAGTGTTCGTACAGTTCATGGTTTAACTGTTAAGTCCTAAATTTGTGTTTAGTTTTAGTTGTTATTCATAATATGAGCATGATTCTGATATTGATAGTACTAAGTCAGGTATTGGTGTGAATATGCTTAACTGTTATTATACATGAACCAGCTGCTTTCAACAAAGACTTATAACTGCAGAAGTTTTAGTAGGGATTAACAATTGCAAATGTCTTCCTTCATATTCTGCTCTAGAGATTTACGTGCCGAAGTTAATAGTTAATAGTATTCCCCTTTTGAACTATGCAGTGGTGGATTGGGAGTTGTCTGAGATATGATTGTTGATGACAGTAATTTGCGCAGTGCGAAATTTATGTTATTGGCATTGTGTTGACAGTCATGTAGGCATATGAACCGGCATAGAAATAAAATTGTTTGGATTTCTATTTGTTTTGGCTTCGTTATGATTAAAGTTCCTATATGCCTCTTACAAAAAAATTTTAACGTCGGAAGTCAACATTCAATTCGCTCATCTACATTTCCTAGGGACGTGCATGCAGACGGTACAGACTTACCAATTTTGACTGTGAACCTCTCTATGAACTTTTCTCTCTTGCCTTTTGGAACTCTAGAATGAGATAAAGATTTCCCTGACACTTCCTCTAATAACTGGCACCTGTTGGTCCACAAGTAAAATTGCGTACCCCAGGGGGTCGCTTCTCTGTTACGATAACTCTCGAAATTCAGTGGAGAGATGTGCCCCAGCCAGCCTCCTGCCTGGGTGACAACATGGTCATCTCACCCGGACTGACCCATACTCTTGCTGCCAGGATCACCCCAGGGGCACTTCCCATTCATACAACCCACTAATTAATGGCATTCACGCTCCCATCCATTCATTCTTATGCATCCAGTTCTCCACCTAGTAACTGACAAGTGCCTGTCAGGTCCTGAAGTCACTGTTCCTCCCTAGACTGTGTTGACTGTAACTTGAGGGGGTTCCTAGGTTTTCCCTCGAATTAAGGCAACTTAATATTCCCGCTGAACTGGGCTGCACCCATAACCCAAACTCCTATGAACTTTAGACACAAGATGAAACTCACTGAAACTCTAAACTGTCACAGTCAATAGGCAGACAGTCCAACCCGCACACATTCCCCTATCCATCTCTTGATACTGCAAATACCAGCTTAAACACTCAATACTCCTCAATAAGTCTCCGGGGAGGGCATCTCTCACGGGGTGGCAACTATTCATTCGCCGGATGATGCTCAAAGGCCCCCTCCAGGGGTTCCAAGAGCCACTCTTGTCCTCTACAACAGGGCTTCTCCTGTCCTGCGGCCCCTTGTATCCTCTTCCCCATGAACACATCCTCTACCACGTACACACCTCTGTCCATCAACACTTCCACAACACGATGGCGTGATGTGTGTGGATTGTTTTGTTTTGAGGGGGAAGAACCTAACGAATCGGCTATAATGGTCCACTGAGCTACACCCGCTCTTCTTGATGTGACCCCTAATTTCCGTCAACAACTCATCTTCCACCTTACTCCTCCCCTCACAAGACCAACCCTCAAAATACATAAGTTGTGTTTCCATGTTGATATTCATTCTATTATCGGTGAAGAATAATTTTGCTCGTCCTCCAGGAGCTTTAACCCCTTAACCGCGGGATGTTACTTTCGTGACGCTTGGGAGCAAGGGATCATGCTGCGGGGCGTCACTTTTGCGATTCTGTGTTATTTTGAATTCGTCCGTGCTTTCAAGTGGTAGCTTGTATCATCTATCAGTACTGCCAATGTCAAACACTAGTCAGCACTCCTAATCTCATCTGTACTCCCATCCATTGTTGACAATTTAGCCATTTCTCCCCCTTCTTGACTCCCCTCCATACCTTCCCTCCATTACCCCCTCCTCTTGCCTGCCCGGCCATGCTACGCTAAGTAAATCTTCCCTGGAATTTTCCACTGATTTCAGCCATTGAAATAAGCCCTATGCCCTATTCTTGTACCAAATAATATATACCAAAAAGAAATAAGGTAAGTGAGAGTGCCATACACCTGGAATTGGCTAATTATCACCTGACAACACCTCACGTGCACTCGTTCGCTAATTTTCGCTGTTTATTTCCCCTTGAAATATGCCGTATAATCTATTCTCGTACTAAAAATATATATAAGGAGGGAAGGGAGAAGCCTAAGTGATATTTACATATACCTGGAACTACCAAATTTATAATGTATTGTCTAGATTTCCTGCCAATCATTTCACTGCTATATATTAGCAGCTGTCAAGAGGCTGACGTTTGCGGTAATGCATTTCCCTAGGTAGGCCACCCCGGCCCACCCCTATCAGTTCACTGTCATCTTCCAAGGTGAAGGTACGTCAGTTCGCTTCTGCTAACTTCAGCTGCTTTTTGGCCCCATGCAAAGGGCCCTGTGACCTTTACCCCCTACTAAACCTCATGTGGAAAGAGGTAAAGGGCTGACAGTTGAAAAAGAGTGACTATGATCTTTCTGTTGAGTAAAACAGTGCAAGTGGAATTGTAAATAATGTGTAAACAGCAAGTGAAGCAATGAATGTAAATATAAGTGAACAGTGGAAAATAGTTTTATAAGTTACTTCAAGTGACAGTGCATAACACAGTGTAAATAAAATAGAAATGTAAATAAAATAGAAATGTAAATAATATAAATTAAATAGAGAACGTAAATAGAAATGTAAATGAGTAGTATTATAAGAATACGAGTATATATACTAGGAGTAATGAAAGTGAAAGTTTCACTCTAGCATGTATGAATACTATGAGTTATGAGAGTGAAGGTGAAAGTGACATTCACTCTCAATGCTAGTATACAGGACGAGAAAGTGAATGCTATGTATTTTACTGAAAGAAATTGAATGCCTACAGTGACAATAAACTACTATTACTGAAGGAAACTTATGGATAAAGACTGTAGATATATATAAGTGTTATATAGTAATAGAAATATAAACTGTGAGTGTTTTTATGAATAATAAATGACAACAGCGGTGAACTAGCACAAGTGGGAAGGTCATACGCCCTCGTAATTTTCATTGTTTCTAGTGATAATATCAGGCTGTGGTAATCATATTACGGGTTGTCGGGAAGTGTAAAGTGGAGACTTTGTTACCCAACTTCAGAGGTCTCCACAAGTCCTACGGTACTCAACGAAGGCTCAACAAACACCCCAGGAGAAAGCTGAAGGTATGTGCCATAAGCTTATGTGATTTTAATATTCTAGGACTAATAACTGATTTTTGGCAAATATTTTTAGAGTCTGTCGGAGCGCGAATATGCCCACGGGTGCCGCAAGAAAAAGCGAAACAAGCCCGCGGTTAAAGGGTTAAAGATCATTAATTCTAGGAATATCGCGAGATTAAGTGAGCCTCCAGTGTACTGTTAGTGAGGGATTCTATCTCGATTCATTAACTATAACAATATCTATCCCACAACAATATCTTATCCCACCAGTGTAATGACGGAGTAATTTTTAGAGCCCACCTTCTTAATTATGAGAATTTTAGTCACCAGTGTAACAATCAGAATTTTTGAGATTATGGGAAATTGGGTAGCGTGATCTTATTTTGAGAGTGTGTGAGCCGATAGATATTAGTACTTTTTGCGGGCCACTCAATCTCGTCTGTACCACTCCTTAGAGGATAGCAAAATTTAAACTCAGAATAACTTAACCTAAGATTTACCAAGCATTAAGAACTGAAAGACACATTACTCTTTGAACCATGAATGAAACCAAACGAAATATAATGACTCAGGATCTATAACTCCAGAAATATGAATCTTTACAAGTAAATTAATACTGAAAGAATACTAATACACATGGATACATTATTCCCGAAGTCTCTGATGGACTCTTCGAGAAGAAACCTAAAGATTACCACCAAAGGTATTCTCTTAAGACTAAACTTGTACAGTAACTCAAGAATCATATACAGTTTAGATACAGTATTTACATGGACAGTAATCAAATGGATCGTAATCAAATGGACCAGCTGATATGCACTTTGATTGCATGAACTAAGAAAAAGGGGAGGGTGTGTGATTTAGAGGTTAGGCAGTGACTTGAATGCACGATCTGTGAACGATGGAGAAAGGCACAGCTATCTCATTATTCAGTACAAGTAGGATCAGAGGAAATATCACCAGTTTAACTGACGAACATACATGAAGACTTACATTACACGAAGGAGAGAGGGGGGGTGGGGAGGATGAGAGTTCGGCACTAACCTGTGAAAGATAGAGAGAGGAGTGGCGATCTGACTGTTTGGCGCGGCTCCCCCACCTTTTATACTCATCATCACAGTATTCAGGAATCAGCTAAAACTTTAACTGATTACTTTGTAATGTTATTGACTTTTTGAGATCTCTGAAGAATACGAATGATACGTTTTCACTCAACACACTTAGAAAAATGACTTACGATGTTAAAATTGTTTGTAATAAGCGTACAGGAACTTTAATCATAATGAAGCCAAAACAAATAAGAATCCAATCAATTTTATTTCCATGCCAGTTCATGTGCCTACATGACTGTCAACGTGACGCCAACAACATAAATTTCGCGCTTCACAAATGACTATCAACAATCATATCTCAGACAACTCCCAATCCATCACTGCATAGTTCAAAAGGGGAATATTATTAACTTCAGCATGTCACTCTTTAGAGCAGAATATGAAGGAAGACATTCGCGATTGTTAATTCCTACTAAAACTTCCGCAGTTATAAGTCTTTGTTGAAAACGGCTGGTTCATATGTAATAAAATTAATCATATTCACACCAATACTCGACTTATTACCATCAATATCAGAATCATGCTCACATTATGCATATCAACTAAGACCAAACTTAAATTTAGGACTTAACGGCTAAATCACGAACTGTATGAACTATTTTTACAACAATACCTAAACTTAAGGTTACATTTACAACACTGGCTTATACTAACTTATACTATATTTAAAATTATGGCACTACAAATATACAAGAATACGTAGAGAGGAAGAAAGGAACTTTGAAAAAGGTTTGATTGACAAACGTAAGGAAGAACCCAAATT
Source organism: Coenobita brevimanus (assembly GCF_032717465.1). NCBI lineage: Eukaryota > Metazoa > Arthropoda > Malacostraca > Decapoda > Coenobitidae > Coenobita > Coenobita brevimanus. Next base: position 35,081,145 of record NC_136967.1, read on the forward strand.
GTTTTATTGATTCATCTGTGGCAAATTGAAACAAAAGGAAGGAATCACCAAACCAAAAGTAGAAGAAGAGGTCTATAAAGATGTGGCAGTGCAAGCAGAAATAATGAACAACTGCTTCCAATCGATTCTCATTAAACAAGTGATTTTGTGAAGGGGAAGGGAATGACTAGAAATGTAGTGATAAAAGATATAAAAGTGGAAGTGCAGGAATTGTATAAATTACTGGAAACTCAAGATGTAAGAAAAGCCCCAGGACCGGACAGAATCTCTAATTGAGTACTGAAGGAATGCAGAGAACAACTGGCGGATAAGATTCAAGGTTTAATTGTGTGTTCTCTGGAAGAAGGGAAAGTGCCTCAGGAATGGAAGAGGGCCAATTTGGTGCAAATTTATAATGAAGGAAACAAGGAAGAACCCCTGACTTATAGACAAGTGTCCCTGACCAGCATGGTTGCAAAACTGTGGGAGAGAATCCTGAAAGACAGATAGATATATCTGGAAGAGATGAACATTTTGGCTGATTGTTAGTTTGGATTCAGAAGTGGAAGGTCATTTGTTTCCAACTTGTTGAGCTTTTACTCAAGAGTGATTAATGTGCTAGAGGAGATAGATGGTTGGTTGGATTGTGTGTGCTGTATTTAGATTTGGAGAAAGCTTTTGACCAGGTATCCCATAAGTGACTGATGTGGAAATTGGAGTACATAGGAGAACTGAAGAGAAGCCTCCTGCAGTGGATGAGAGGCTTTTTAAGGTACAGACAAATCTATCTATCTATCTATTGCCAGACGCCTCAATCCCGTTTGGGGTGGCCACAAACAAATCGCCTCCAAGTCGCCCTGTCCCCCGCCATTTCACTACCCTGCTCCCAACTCACACACCCCTCTCTCATATACCTCTCCACCCCATCCCTCCATCTCATCCTCAGCCTCCCCCTCCCTCTTCCCCCCTCCACCTCACTCACATACACTCTCTTCGTCAGTCTTTCACCCTCCATCCTCTCCACATGGCCAAACCACCTCAGCGTGCTCCTCATAACGCTCCCTATCACATCCACCTCAACACCACAACGTTCCTTTATATCCTCATTCGTCAGTCTATCTCTCCATGTGACTCCACAGGCTCCTCTTAAATAACTCATTTCCCCTGCTCTCACTCTTGACTTGTGTCCTTCCAACAACGTCCAAGCTTCATTTCCGTAGTTAAAGTTGGTATCACAATACTGTCATGTAGTAACTTTTTCACTTCCATGCTCACTTCCCTGTTTCTTATCACTGCTTTCAAAGAACCAGCAACCTTTCTTCACTGCTGTACCCTTTCAAGCACTTCACCCTCCAAACCTCCATCCTTACTCATCACACTACCCAAGTACTTAAACGTACTCACATTTTCCAATTCCTCACCATCCAACCTCGCTGTACATTCACTGACTTCACCTCTCTCAAAGACCATCACTTTACTCTTCCCTACATTCACCTTCAGATTCCGTTTCTTACACACTCTCCCAAACTCATCCACCAAGCCTTGCAGCTCCCCTTCGTCTTCACTCAACAACACAGTATCATCTACAAACAACAGTACAGGGAGTTTCCAAACACTATCCTCTCTCACCAGGGCCACTCCAACATCCACTACCCTACCTTGTACCTCTTTTATTACCCCATCCATGTACAGATTGAACAACCATGGAGACATGACACATCCCTGTTTCAACTCAACTTTCAAAGAGAAAAATTCACTTAGTTCACCATCCACAAGCACTGCAGCCTTCGCACCATCGTACATACTCTTCACAGCATTCAACAACTTCCCATCTACTCCATATATTCTTAACACTTTCCACAATCCTTGTCTATCCACCCTGTCATATGCTTTCTCCAAATCCATGAAAGCCGCATACAACTTCTTTCCCTTCTCTAGAAACTTTTCCACTAAAGATCTAAGAATGAATATCTGATCTACACAACCTCTTCCCTTCCTAAAACCTCCCTGTTCTTCTCCAACTAATTTCTCTGTTCTTTCTCTAACTCTGTCAATAAGTATCCTACCATACACTTTTCCTATTATACTAAGAAGACAAATACCCCTATGATTACCACACACCTCTTTTTCCCCTTTTCCTTTGTACAAGTGAATAATTATACCTGACTTCCAATCCTCTGGGACTCTACCTTCCTCCCAGGTTAATCTGTACATCTTCCACATCCATTCTACTACTATCTCTCCCCCATGCTTCAGCATTTCACCACACACTCCATCAATTCCTGGGGCTTTCCCCGATTTAACTTTCTTCATTGCCTCCACAACTTCTATCCTACTGATTTCTTCCTGTCTTCTCACCTTCCTCCTTCTCCCAGCCATTCCCCAGCCACTTATACTCACATTACTTCCATCCTCTATGTTCAACAATTCCTTAAAGAGTTCTCTCCATCTGCTCACTTTTTCTCCCTTCTCCACTAGTAATCTCCCATTTTTATCTTTCACTCCCCTGCTAACTTCACTTCCACCCTGTCTTACTCTTTTCACCTCTTTCCAGAACATTTTCTTACAGTCCCTCCACTTTACACTCAAATTCCTTCCAAATTCCTCATCCACTCTCTTCTTACTAATCTTTTCACCTCTCTCTTTCTTTCTACGTATAACTCTTTCTTCCGCCTCTCAACTTCTTCCACACCCCTATTTCTCATCCATTCATTGTATGCTTTCTTCTTTTGTGCCACAGCCTGTTTCACCTCTTCAGTCCACCACGCTGTTCCTTGCACCCCCCTCCGTCTTCTCTTCCTTCCACACACCACATCACATGCTGCACATATTTCTTCTGTAAATATGCTACACACACCTTCCACGTCTCCCATCTGCTCCAATTCATATTTGCCCAATCGTTCCTCCACTTCTCTCTTATACTCTGCCTTTTTCTCATCCTCTTGTAACCTTTCCACTCTCCTTGCAACTACTCCTTCCTCTCGTCTTTCCCTTCTTCTATTTCTCCATTCTAATTGGACCTTGATTCTGGCCACCACCAAGTAGTGGTCAGAAAGTCCACTCCCCCAACCTCTATAAACTCTTGCATCCATTACACATCTTCGCATCCTTTCATCCACACACACATAATCAATCATTGCCTTCCTTTCATTCAGTTCACCACCCACCCTTCTCATCACTCGCCATGTATACCTGTGGATCATTTTATGTTTGAAGAGGGTATTGGCTACCACCAACCCCCTCCCAGCACAAATGTCCACTAATGCACTCCCATTCTCATGTATCTCAGCAGGCACACCCCACTCTCCAACTATTCCATCCACTTTCGCATTCCCAACTTTACCATTCATATCACCAATCAAAAACACTCTCTCATTCCTTCCAAACTTTTCCATGCACACTTCTACATTTGTCCAGAACTCTTCTCTCACTCTTCTAGCACGATCTTGCGTTGGCGCATACACACACACAATCGCCCACATTTGTATTCCAACTTTCAACTTTACCCACACAATCCTTGACCCAACTGATCCATACTGTCTTATGCTCCTCTTCCATCTTTTACTCACAACTATACATACTCCTTCCTTCGCCCTCTCATTCACACCTACTCCTGCACATATACCTCATCCATACTCCCATTCTCTCACACTTTATCCTCTCCAGTTTCAGTTATTCCACATACATCCACTTTTGCACCCTCAAGCACCTGGACAATCTCTCTTTCTTTCACCTCATCATTCGCTCCTCTTACATTCCAAGTACCCATTACCAAGTCCTTTGTCCGGTCCTGGGTCGTCATCGTTTGGTCAGTCCTTGTCCGAGGCTTATTGTTTGTTTTTTTAGTTAGTTGTTTTCCGGGGAGGGGCACTAACCCTCCGCCAACCCTTTTAGTCGCCTTTTACGACAAGCAGGGATACTGGGGGAGTATTCTTGAAAAACCCCCCTACCCCCAGGGACAAATGAGGATAGTAATAAAGGACAGGATGTCTGGATGGAAGGAAGTACTGTAACTAGTGGAGTCCTATAGGGTGTGCTGTTAGCGCCAGTAATGTTCCTGATTTACGTAAACAATATAGTAGATGGAATGAGCAGTTATGCAAGTCTGTTTGCTGATGCTGCAAAGATCATGTGGAAAGTAGAAGTTGAGGAAGACTGTAAAATGCTGCAGGAAGACCTGGATAGGATTCATGATTGGAGCTGGATGTGGGAAATGAAATTCAATGCCAAAAAATAGAAAATATTGGAAATGGGTAAAAATACTAAGAGGCCATCCTTGAATTATTTGATGGGTAATGAACCAATCACAAAAGTGCGAGAAGAGAAAGATTTAGGAGTGCTGGTCCAGGATAGTTTGTCTCTTGAAAAACATATTAACAAGACAGCAAGAGAGATGAATAAACTTTTGACTAACATAAGAGTAGCATTTCATTACATGGATGAGGAGATGATGAAAAAATTAATTGTGGCCACGATCCACCTCAGGTTGGAATATGCAGCAGAAGTGTGGTCCCCACACAAAAAGAAAGAAATTAACAAAATCAAGAGAATACAAAGAACAGCAGCCAAGATGGTCCCTAGCCTGGCAGATGTCATACAGAGAGAGACTGGAAAAGCTGGAACTGCCCTCCTTAGAAGAAAGGAGAGAGAGGGGCGACATGATTGCAGTGTTTAGGGTCATGATGGGAGTAGAAAAAATTGACAGAAAACACTTGTTTTTATGGAATGGGAGGGTGACAAGAGAACACAGAATGAATCTGAAAAAGCCAGGCTGCTTGAAGGATATCATGAAATATGGTTTTCCATATAGATGCATAGACTTGTGGAATAGCCTGGACAAAAAAGATCTTCCAGTCTAAAAACTTAAATGAGTTCAAAGCAAAATTTGACTTTTTGACAGGACTCCATGACCGTAGCTTATTTCCTGCATATCACATCATCATCATCATTATTATCCGGACCTCCTTTCCCACCCTCGGGCAGGGTGAGGAGTGGCAATGTCCAGTCAACCCAAATTTGCCCAGTCCAATGGGTCACGCTTCCATTCACTCACCATTCAAGTCCCCGGAATCCTGGCTCTATCGGATTCGCCAAAAACATTCACCACGGTCTGTAGCTTCATATAAAAATATCCAATTGAGTCAATCTGGATGTTGCCATGTTAAATAGAGATGCCAAATCCCTGATCATGCACTTCTCCTCACAACATTCATCCAGCCAGCTCGATCTCTAGTCAGTTCCCTAGCCTCAACGACTTCCAAACCTCTTTTCCTCACACACTCATCCACCATATCTCTCCACCTTCTCCTTGGCCTACCTCGCCCCCTCACTTCTTCATATTCACTCAGATAAGCCTTTTTCACCACTCTATTGTTAACCATTCTCTCCGCATGACCATACCATCTTAATACACTATATTTGATTCTGGTGTCCACCGACTTCCTCACTCCACATCTTTCACGTATCACATTATTTCATATCCTATCCACCCTCTGTACTCTGCATACATTCCTCAGCAGTCCCATCTCCTCTACATTTAATCTTGACTTTTCATTTTCATGCCACACCATAGTCTCACATCCATATATTAAAGTTGGCACTAACACTCCCTCATGTAAGGCTCATGCAGCTGCAACACTCAAGCCTCTGTTTCTAATCTAGGCCTTCATTGTACCATCTGCTTTTCTTCCTTGTGTCACTCTACTTTCCACTTCTTTTGCACATTTTCCTCTCTTTTCTATAACTGTACCCAGGAATTTGAACTCTCTCACCAATTCCTATCCACCCTCTGTACTCTGCATACATTCCTCAGCAGTGCCATCTTCACTGCTCTTACTCTTGACTTTTCATTTTGATGCCACACCATAGTCTCACATCCACATATTAAAACTGGCACTAACACTCCCTCATGTGAGCCTCATGCAGCTGCAACACTCAAGCCTCTGTTTCTTATCAAGGCCTTCATTGTACCATCTACTTTTCTTACTTGTGTCACTCTTCTTTCCACTTCTTTTGCACATTTTCCTCTCTTTTCTATCACTGTACCCAGGTATTTGAACTCTCACCAATTCCAGTCTCTCTCCATTCACTGTTACATCGCACTGGAAGTCACCTTCTCTCTCAGTAACCATCACGTTACTCTTTTCTACATTTACTCTCAAGGCATGATGCTCACAGACCTCAGCAAAACTCTGCACTAGCCTACCAAGTTCTTGTGTGGTACTTGCAAGCAGTACTGCATCATCAGCATACAAAAAATTTGAGATATTCCATCCATCACCATTCATTACCAACACCATCCCTCTCTCCATTACTCGTGTTTTTACTTCTTTCTTCACCCCATCCATATATACAGTATATTGAATTACCATGGGGACATCAGACAAGCTTGTCGCATGCCTACACCGATCGTGAACCATTCACTTAGATGCCCATTAACCCATACACATGCTTCACTACCATCTCAGAAACTCTTGATGGCACGTAGCAGCTTGTTATCTACACCGTACATGTGCAGAACTTTCCACAATCCTTCTCTGTCTATTTTGTCTTATGCTTTTTCCAGATCCATGAATGCCATAAAAACCTTAAGGTCCTTCTCACAAGCCTTGTCTACTATCTGTCTCACTGCAAATAGTTGATCCACACATCCTCTGCCACTCCTAAAGCTACCCTGTTCATCACTCACAAGGACTTCTGATATCTCTCGTACTTTCTTTATAATAATTCTTCCATATACCTTCCCTGCCTCACTCAATAAACTTATGCCACGATAATACCCTGCACTCACTTCGCTTACCTGTATTTTTGTACAGGGATACAATCACAGCCTTTTTCCACTCTGCAGGCACAGTTTCACTCATCCATGCCTTCTTACTTATCTCCAACAAGAACTCCATTCCACTCTTTCCACTACACTTAAGCATCTCTGCATACACCTCATCAACCCCAGCTGCTTTACGATTTTTCAGCTGCTTCACAGCACTCTTCACCTGTGAGAGTGTCACGTCTCCTGGCACTGCATTCCTTCTCTGCACACACCCCAAACCAATCATGTTTACAGCCACTCTGCTCTCTCTATTCCCATTCATTAGGCTTTCAAAATATTCTTTTCATCTGGTCCTTACTTCATCCCCATGGGTCGATAATCTACCACCTACATCCTTCACACCATCACATTTCTTTCTGCATTCACTTCTACATTTCCGCACCTCTTTCCAGAATAGCTCCTTTTTTCAGAGTAATTCACATTCATTTTTCTTCCTAGATCATCATTTACCTCCTTTTTCCTCTTCACTAATTTCTTTATGTGCTCCTTGCTGTCGATATACTCAGTTCTTATTTCAACTGAACCCTTGTCGTGTAACCACTTTAGCCACTTCTTTTTTCCTCCACCACTCTCTTAACCTCCTCATCCCACGATGCCATACCTTCCTTCTTTGTTGTTACTCTTGCCACACCACACACACTGCTTTAACATTCCTAACTAAGCAATCCCTTTATGCATATCACATCTACGTAAATACAGCTGGAGAGAACTTTTCAAATGGAAATCAGTGAAATCAAGAATGAGCTATGCAGACAGATGGAAAAAAATGAGGAGTAGACTGTAGCACCAGTCAAACAGGGAAGTACTCCCGAGGTGGGTGGCAAGCTGGTGATAGGGAGAGCTGGAGCTCCCGTTTCACCAGCCCTCAGGACTTGATCCTGACCATCTCCGTTTGCTGAACATTTTCAGTGCATTCATTTACACATAGAGTAGGCTAGCATGCTCTCTTAATATTTCTCCCTTCAACTGTCTGCACCACACTACATTCGCATATCACACCTTCTATTCACTCTCTTTAGCAATGGCCGCTGCAATGATACTATCAAATGAGGTGGTATCTCGGATTGCCACCACCGGCAGGGTAGGGCTGGCGGCACAGGGTCCTCCCGGTCACCATCAAGCAACTGTGCGGGCAGCGACTGTTGCAATTTTCAGTAATGCTCGTCAGTGGAGAAGTGAAAGTGCGGCCTTATTCTTCACCAACATCCTTGGCCTTAGCACAAATTTAAACTCAGTCCATTTTGTCCTTCAGTCAATATCCACTTTGGCCCTTTTCCTCACAGAACCACAAATCTCACCCTTTACAGAAATATCCCCATTTTGTTTTCCCGGTTACCATCTCCTCACAAACTTCCGTAACAAGGGCAGCACATGTTATATCAAGTCCAAATATGCAGTTGACACAGTTTTAAACTTCACTTCAACCAGTTTTGATTACTCATTGTATAAACTAATGCAAGAAAGCCTTGGTTTAATCACACTTGTTCTAATGCTGTCCGCAACAAGGAGAGGGCCTATAAAAGGTATCGGAGCCAACCCACCCCTGAATCACATCATTTATACGTTTCCGTCCAGAATCGTGCTAAGACTGTTCTTCACTCAGCAAAAAATCATTTCATCCATACTAAATGCTGTCAACTCTCCAACTTGAATTCTTCCCGCTCTTTGTGGCACCTTGCCAAAAGCCTTTCTAACAACTTTACCTCATCATCCTTCCCTCCTCTTTTCTACTCTGATGGCTTTGTAGCTATTTCTTCTACTGATAAAGCAGATCTCTTTGCTCAGACTTTCTCCTCCAATTCCACCTTAGACGATCCCGGTGCTGTTCCTCCATCACTTCCCCCCTCTGACTTCCTCATGGCTGACATTAAAATTTCTTCAGCTGATGTATTTTCTGCCATTGCTTTCCTCAATACTAATAAGGCATATGGGCCTGATGGAGTCCCTCCTGTTGTTCTCAACAACTGTGCTTCTGCGCTTACACCCTGCCTAGGCAAGCTCTTTTGCCTTTGTTTATCAACTTGTACCTTTCCTTCTTGCTGGAAGTTTGCTCTCATTCAGCCAGTCCCAAAGAAGGGTGACCATTCCCAACCCTCTAACTGTCTTCCAATTGCTTTAACATCCTGTATCTCAAAAGCTTTTGAGTCAATTCTTAATAGAAAAATTTAAAGCATCTTTCCTATCACAACCTTCTTTCTGATTGTCAGTATGGGTTCCGTCAGGGACGCTCCACTGACGATCTTCTCACCTACCTTTAAGACTCCTGGTCATCCTCCTTTCGGGACTTTGGTGAAAGCTTTGCCATTGGACTTGACATCTCTAAGGCTTTCGATCGAGTCTTGCATCAATCTTTAATTTCCAAACTGCCCTCTTACGGTTTCTATCCTTCTATCTGTGCCTTCATCTCTAGCTTCCTTTCTGGTCGTTCTATAGCTGCTGCTGTAGATGGCCGTCATTCTTCTCCTAGATCTATCAACAGTGGTGTTCCTCAGGGCTCTATCCTATCACCAGCTCTCTTCCTTTTATTCATCAATGACTTTCTAAGCTATACATCTAACCCTATCCACTCGTATGCTGATGACTCCACCCTTCACCTTTCCATTCAGTTCCCACAACTTCCATCATCAGTTACTTCAACAAACAAGGGATGTGGCGATGGCACACCTAATGTCTGACTTGGCTTGTATCTCTGACTGGGGTAAAAATAATATGGTTGTTTTTAATGCATCAAAGACTCAGTTCTTACGCCTATCAACCCGACAGAATCTTCCACAGGTATACCCACTAATATTTAATAATATTCAGCTTAATCCTGCATCATCCTTAACATGCTTGGGGTTTCATTTACTCGGGACTTATCTTGGAAAGATCATATTACATCTCTTGTAAAATCTGCTTCCAAGAGATTAGGTGTGTTAAGCCAACTCCGTTCCTTCTTTACCACTGCACAATTGTTGACTCTATACAGGGGTTTTATCTGACCGTGTGTGGAGTACAACTTTCGTGTGGGGAGGCTCTCCACATACAGCTCTTCTCAATAGGGTGGAGTCAAAGGCTTTTTGTCGCATTATCTCTCCTCCTCATACTGACTCCCTTCAACCTCTGTCTTTTCATCGCACTGTTGCATCTTTATCTCTTTTCTATCGCTACTTCAATGGTCACTGCTCCTCTGAACTGTCTGCATGCATTCCTCCACCTCTACGATGGGCATGTAGCACCTGTCTAGCAGGAAACTCTCATCCCTTTTCTGTCCAACTCTCTAATGCAAGAGTTAACCGTTACTCCTGATCCTTCATTTATGCAACAGGTCAGCTCTGGAACTGTCTCCCTCTGTCTGTATTTCCTGCTTCCTATGATCTCCAGTCTTTCAAAAGCAGTGTGTCTAGGCATCTCGAAATGATCGAATCTTGAATTTGGCTCTCTCTTGTATTTTGTTTTTCTCTTGGAAGGAATAACAATTGCAGGCTCCTGGCCTTTGGTTCCTTCTTCGTCGCATAAAAAAAAAAAAAACTAAATTGTCAAAACATTACCAAATATATCTGTGTAGTCTGTCGCTTCCCCAATGCTTCTTGGGAACCCAGTGTATTTTATTCAATATCCACACAGTTGAGTAACCTTAACCTTGCCCTTAGCACCGAAATTACCATTTTGGGTGATTTTAACATACATAATGTTGAATAGTTATTGCATTCTGCCAGGACTGATGATGCTGGTCTAGAATGCAAGCTGTTTTTCAGAATCGTTTAATCTAACCCAGCTCGTAAAGCCACCAACCAGAATACCTGATAATTCTGACCATAATGCCCATCTCTTGGATTTATCCTTGACAAATAATCCAGATCAGTATAGGATAGAGGTACGGTCACCACTTGGATCCTCTGACCACAATCTCATCAAAGCCTCATTAATTAACCCCCCCACACCTCCCCATTCTGAACCTGTCAGGGTGACCCGATGGCACTTTGATAGGTCAAACTGGGATGGATTTAGAAATTATCTTGCTGACATTCCATGGCAATCTTTCTTCTCTAGTGATCCCAATTCTACCTAGTCCCTCATTTATGACTTAATAATAGCAGGTATGGATTTATTCATACCAAGTCAACAGTTCACTAAAAGATCAAACTCTCCAAAATGGTTTGATAGCAACTGTGCCAGAGCAGCAGCTCAAAAGTCATTAGCAAATAACTCTTTCTTAAAATCAAAAACTTCTGAATTACTCTCAATATAAAATTGCTATAAGTCATGCAAAAGCTGTAATAAATCAAGCTGAATCAAACTTTCTTCAAAAGCAAGTATCAAAACACCGGTAATCTGGTGTATGGATTTTTTTTTTTTTTCCTTCCTCTGCTTTGTTATTAAAAAAAAATAATAATAAAATGAAAAAAAGGAAATAAACAGAAAAGCCACAACAGTAGATGAACTATTATGTGAGGTTAATTCACTGACACTGAAGAACAGTGAAATCAGATATACAGTTGTTAACCATGGGAGAATTATAGATGATTTCAGAAATAATACGGAGAAATTCAGGCAAGCAAGCAGTCTGATAGACCAAATTACAGTAGGCTCGCACAGTGCGTGTCATCACAGTGTGCGAATCCCTTTGTGCGCGAGTGACCAAAAATCATAACCAAAAACCTTGAATGCTCGAGTTTACCTCACAAAACACTAGGTATTATATTAGCTGGAGATTTCAATACAAATATAAATTGGAATACTCTACATTTAACCCGCCTCATACCGACTAATTTATTACAAAACCCAACAAATTTTCGACTTTTTTTTTTTTTTTTTTTTTTTTTTTTAAACCTCCACTTTTTATGAGAAACATCAAAAATTCATAGAGAAATCGTTCACCAGAGGTTTTAAATGCCGCCACAGCTAACAGTACCCTCACCTGGCTCTGTTTTCAATGGCGCCTGGCTCCTGAGAAAACGTCATCTATGGGAGGGTAACTATTCCAAACTACTCATAATTAGTATTTATTTTTTAATTTGATACAAATTTATATGTAGTACAAGAGTATATTGGTTTTCACACAGTAATATAGGTGATACAGTAAAAGTCCTTTAATCCGGACTGCAGCAGCCCACAGACTGTCTGGATTATCAGATTTTTTGGACTATCAGACAGATACCAGAAAATGTTAATAATTGTTAACCCATTGATAGGCTTGCCCTCACATCATTTTCCACAAAATCACTTATAAAGAACTGTGTCTAACTGTGCCAGTGCTGGTTTCTTAAGAGTTTTCCTTTTCTCACATCCCTTCATAGACTGTCCGCCTGCGGCATATTCCCTCAGTTCCTTGGATTTATTTTTGCAGTCATAAATGGTTTACCGGCCAACATTAAACTCCCGCATTAAGTCCTTCACCAGGGCATCCTTCTCCAGCCGTTGTATTATTTCTAATTTCTTACCAATAGTAATTGTAACATGCTTCCCCTTCTTACCAGTAGTAGGTGGTGTAGTAGGAGCCATTCTAGTGAAATACTGAAAAAAAAAACAAGCAAATTCGGTAGACAACGCATGGAATGTACAGCATGCACAATCAGCTAGGTAGACATACAGTCGGGAGGATTTGGAACCTCCAGAATGTCGGCGCGGGTTGTTGACTAAGCTTTAGGTGCAGAATTGGATAGTTCGGCACACCGCTTTCAGCTATTTTTCGATAGTTCTCAATTGTTTTCGTATTTTATCTCAATTTCCTACCCAAAAAAGCTAAAAATGACCCTGGGTTGAAATGTCTGAACCATTGGGATTTCTGGACCATCTGGTGTCGGATTAAAGGACTTTTACTGAATAAGCGTTATTTCACTCACCAAACACATCAACATACCACACCTTTTTTGGCGACATTACCTGATCATCATTTCTGTTTCTTCCTCTGACACTACATAAACGTTGTCCTCCACATTATCATCGATTGGGGAATCACTCTGGCCTTGAATATCGTACCGTGACATCTTTACTGGCCAGGTCACTGGTAACAGGTGAGTTGCTGAGACAATGGTGTGCAGGGGGGGGGGGTCACGAGGGTTAAGGCATTTCTCCGCCTGGTATCAGGCAGAGGAAGGTGTCCCATGTATATGTACCAAAAATCACATGCGAAACTTGAAAAATGTGCAAACAACAGACCTTGCATTAGCAAAACGTTCATTATACGTTGTGGGGACTGAGCGTGAAAAAAAGTTGCAACATGCATTGTATGTTGTGGGTATGAGGTGGGTTAAGAAGCCATGAAAGCTGTTGGGATCAAAAGCTCCTGGATCTTCTGCAGGAGTTTTTCCTAGCACAACATGTAAAGGAAAACACCAGAAAAAGAGGCCTTGATGATCCATCAGTACTAGATCATATATTTGCTAGGCAGGAAAATGATATTGACAGTATATTGTACCACCCTCCATTTGGCAAGAGCGACCATGGAGTATTAAATTGCAACTTCAGGATCGCTTATGACATGGTTAAGAGTAATGAGAGTTACGAAAAGAGTCCAAACCACAAAAACGGCAACAATCATGAGCTGCAGAAGTCTATCTGTCTCTCTCTATACCTAGGCTGCTTCCCCCAAGGAAAGGGAGGTAGCCGAGACAGAACAGCACACTTCCAATTTTCTCATCCAAACACACATTTATTCTTATCTTAGCCCCAAGGAGAGAAGGGTCAGATCCTCACCGCACCACATCGCACAAGAGTCAACTGCGCTGTGTACTTTACTTAGCGACATCCCCAGCAGGGCCCGACAGCAGAGGTGGTTTACCCCTGCCACATCATAATGGACCCATCCCCTTACCTGCACCTGACCTGATCAGAAGAAGTACTTCTTAGAAATAGATTGGGTAATGGAGCTTAGAGGACAAGATTTAAATGTTATACTGTATATAGATATTTCTGTGATTTTATGAATTAGGTGTCCAGAATTACTTTCTTTAGCACAAAGAAAGAGAAATGAAAATAATGAAATGGATTAATACAGAATGTAAAAATCAAAAGAAAAAAGAGATTTGCTGTGGAATAGATACAGAAGACACAGTAGTGAGAGGGCATATAATGAATAGATACAGAAGACACAGTAGTGAGAGGGCATATAATGAATAGATACAGAAGACACAGTAGTGAGAGGGCACATAACAACTATAAACAGGCAAGAAACGATTATTCAAGGATGAGGAGAGAAGCCCAAAGACAGTTTGAGAAAGATTTTATAAATAAAAGTATTGATCAACCGAAGCTGTTTTACAGCTACATCCGAAGCAGAACCAAAGTTAAAGATAAAATACAGTTTGTTATGGATGAAGGGGATCATCTGTACACAAGAGAAAGATATTTGTGAAGCACTAAATGAAAATTTTCACTCGGTTTTTACAGAAGAAAATAATTTTGAGAGAGATGATATGGAACATGCATGCCCGCACATAGTACCAGATATACAAATATCAGAAAGTGAAGTATAGGAAGAGTTAAGTAAATTAGACAAAGGAAAAGCAAATGATCCTGATTGTAATTTCATGTTGAGGCCTACATGAATGTGCAAAAGAGTTAAGTAGACCAATATACAGGGTGACCCAGAAAAACCTCCCACATTTCAAAGGTAAATGAAAAAAAAAGGGTTAAAGGTAATTAAAATATTATTTGCACACATGAAACTTCATTCAGTACAGTTTTTATTCATCATGTTTAAAGATGACATCCTCCAAATGGTGGCCGTCATTGTCTATACATGCTTGGAGGCGATTTCTGAAGGCTGCCATGGCTCGACGGGTCATGTCGGGTGGAACAGCGGCCACAACTCGAACACCTTGAGCTTGAAGAACTCGATGTGTGGTTTCAGCAAGATGGAGCTACGGCACACACAGCTCGAAGATCATTGCAAGTGCTGAGGGAAATGTTTCTGGATCGGGTGATCTCATTTCATGGCGATTTTGGGTGGCCGGCCCGTTCCCCTGACCTCTCCCCTTGTGATTTTTTTTCTGTGAGGTTACCATAAATCACGAGTGTATACTCATCGACCCCAAACTCTTGACACCCTTAAGGTTGCTATTCAGCAGGAGATAGTCGCTGTTCCACCCGACATGACCCGTCGAGCCATGACAGCCTTCAGAAATCGCCTCCAAGCGTGTGTAGACAATGACAGCCACCATTTGGAGGATGTCATCTTTAAAACATGATGAATTAAAACTGTATTGAACGAAGTTTCATGTGTGCAAATAATATTTTGATTATCTTTAACCATTTTTTTTTCATTTACCTTTGAAATGTGGGAGGTTTTTCTGGGTCACCCTGTATTTAATATTCAAGGAATCTTTAGGTCAGAGTAAACTACCAGATATTTGGAAGAAAGCAAACATTGTTCCCCTATTCAAGAAAGTGAATAGACAGTCCACTCAACTACCGACCATCATCACTGACCAGTGATGTACTGTAAGATACTAGAAAAGCTGATAAGAAAAGTTTGGGTAAACCATCTAGAAGAACACAATATGATAACAGAAAGGCAGCTCTGTTTTAGAAAGAGAAAATCATGTGTTACTAATCTGTTAAGGTACAGTACTATGATAAAGTTGCAGAAACATTACAGGAAAGAGAAGGATGGGTGGACAGTATCTATTTAGATTTCAAGAAAGCATTTGACAGAGTACCACACCAAATTCTTTTAGGGAAACTGAACCATCAAGGAGATATCCAAGGCAACCTGTACTGTTTGATGCAAGATTTTCTCAAAAAAGGGAAATGAGAACAGTACTAAGGGGCAATTACTCATCGTGGTGGGAAGTGACTAGCGAAGTTCCACAGGGCTCAGTGCTGGCACCAGTTATGTTTTTAGTGTATATAAATGACGTAGATAGTAACATTGGAAATGAATGCAATCTAAATACTTTTTCTTTTTTTTTCTTTTTCTTTTTTTTAAATGCCAGGAAGAAGGAACCAAAGGGCATGAGCCCGCAGTAACAGTTCCCTCCATGAGAAAAACAAAATACAACAGAGAGCCAAATTCAAGATCCGATCATTTCGAAATGCCTGGACACACTGCGTTTGAAAGAATGGAGATCATAGGCAGCAGGAAATACAGACAGAGGGAGACAGTTCCAGAGTTGACCTGTTGCATAAATGAAAGACTGGGAGTAATGGTTAACTCTTGCATTAGAGAGTTGGACAGAAAAGGGATGAGAGTTTGCTGCCAAACGGGTGCTATGCGCCCGTCGTAGAGGTGGAGGAATGCAAGCAGACAATTCAGAGGAGCAGTGACCATTAAAGTAGCGATAGAAAAGAGATAAAGATGCAACAGTGCGGCGAAGAGACAGAGGTTGAAGGGAGTCAGTAAGAGGAGGAGAGTTAATGAGACGAAAAGCCTTTGACTCCACCCTATTGAGAAGAGCTGTATGTGGGGAGCCTCCCCACACATGAGAGTTGTACTCCACACAGGGGCGGATAAAACCCCTGTATAGAGTCAACAATTGTGCAGGGGTAAAGAAAGAGCGGAGTCGGCTTAGCACACCCAATCTCTTGGAAGCAGATTTTACAAGAGATGTAATATGATCTTTCCAAGATAAGTCCCAAGTAAATGAAACCCCAAGCATGTTTAAGGATGATGCAGGATTAAGCTGAATATTATTAAACATTAGTGGGTATACCTGTTGAAGATTTTGTCGGGTTGATAGGTGTAAGAACTGAGTCTTAGATGCATTAAAAACAACCATATTATTTTTACCCCAGTCAGAGATACGAGCCAAGTCAGACATTAGGTGTGCCATAGCCTTATCCCTTGTTTGTTGAAGTAACTGTTGAGATGGGCGTTGCAGGAACCGAATGGAAAGGTGAAGGGTGGAGTCATCAGCGTATGAGTGGATAGGGTTAGATGTACAGCTTAGAAGATCATTGATGAATAAAAGGAAGAGAGTTGGTGATAGGACAAAAATACAAAGGAAAATTACTAACATACTCTCTTGTAGAGAGCTACAAGAAGAATTAAATAAACTTAATGAATGAGCAATAAATGGCAAATGAAAGTCAATGTGGACAAGTGTCATGTAATTAAGTTTGGTATAAGTGGATAAAGACTAGATTGGGATTATAATTTAGGAAGTTCTACTCTAAACATATCAGAAAGAGAGAAGGACCTAGGAGTGATATCAGTAACAGACTGTCTCTGGCTTACCACTTCAGTGGGAAGATACAGATCATGTATACACTGCTTGCTAGCATTCATATACATAAATGAAGACATGCTGAGAAAGTTAATAACACCATTCATCAGACCAGCCTTGGAGTATGCATCAATAGTCTGGAATCCTTGTCTCAGAAAACACGTGGATAAGATTGAAAAAGCACAGAGGGCCGCTACAAGATGGGTACCAAGCTTAAGGGATATAAGGGATGAAGAAAGACTAGAAAAATTGAGTCTACCAACACTACAGGAAAGATGGAAAAGAGAAAACATGATTCAGTTATATAAATGCATGTGAGAGAAAGAGAAAATAGACATAAATGAGTTTATAACTTACAAGGAAGCATCAGCAAGAGCAATAAACTACATAAAAAGAGAGGTGATAAAGGTGTGAGGAAATTCATTTTCCCAAATCGGGCAATTGTTCAGTGGAAAGCACTACCGAATGAAATAGTGTGTGCCAAAATAATTAATAAGCTTAATGATATGTATGATAAAAGTGATTTAATTCATGGGACAGTATGAGCTTCACTCATTCTTGTAAAGATACTATCTCTTCTATCTATATACCTAGGCTGCTTCCCCCAAGGAAAGGGAGGTAGCCAAGACAGGACGACACACTCCCCATTTACTCATCCATTTAAACACATTCATTCGCATCTTAGGCCCAACGGGGAGAACGGACAGATCCTCACCGCACCACACCGCACAAGGGTCAAACTGCGCAATGCAATCAGTGACATCTGCAGCAGGGCCCGACAGCAGAGCTGGTTTACCCCTGCCAGATCATAACAGACCCATCCCCTTACCCGCACCTGACCTGACTAGCTGATCAGACCAAATGCGGGAGAATATCCCCTCAGGGCTGCGTCATCACTTATTCATTCACAATTTCTCTCCATTTATTTCTGTCATGCACAGCCACTCTTCCTTGTTCAACAGACATCCCTCTCGCATCCAACGCTCTCTTCACACTGTCCGTCCATCCTATTCGTGGTCTTCCTCTCAGCCTTACACCTCTCACATCAGATCTAGTTATCTTTTTCACCAATCGCTCATTATCCATTCTCTCCATATGCCCAAACCATCGCAACACCCTCTGCTCAACTCTACCAGCCATCTCCTGAACAACTCCAGTTCTCCTTCGCACTTTATCATTTCGCACTCGATCCATACGAGTCACTCCACACATACTCCTCAGACACCTCATCTCCATTACATTCAAACTTTTCCTCTCTGCTACACCCATATTCCAAATTTCAGCCCCATATAACGCAGTCGGTACCACAACACCCTCATAGAGCCATCTCTTTACATTCATTCTAAGCAAACGACATCTAAACACTTTTTTCATTCCTCCCAGCACCTTTCCTACTTCATTTATTCTGAACTTCACTTCTGCAGCTATTCTTCCATCCACATCAACATGTGACCCTAGATATTAAAATACTCTACCTCCTCAAGCAACTCACCATTCGAAACTATATTCATCCCCCTACCATCTACCAACCTCGTACACTTCATCACTTTACTCTTATTCTCATTTACTTTCAATTTCCTCCTTTCACACACCCTTCCAAACTCCTCTACCAACTGTCTCAATCTCTCCTCTGAATCAGCCACCAGTGCAGTATCATCTGCAAAAAGCAGCTGCTTCAGATTCCACTCTCCACCATCAACATTCACCAGACTCAGACCTCCACCTAAAGCTCTTGCATTCACCTCCCTTACAACACCATCCATGTAAATATTAAACAACCAAGGCGACATCACACATCCCTGTCGCAGCCCCACTCTCACAGGAAACCAAACACTCACAGCATTTCCCACTCTTACACATGCTCTACTATTTACATAAAAACTTTTCACCCCTTTTAGTAACCTACCTTCAAGTCCATACAATCTTAAAACAGTCCACAAAGCCTCCCTATCAATTCTATCATACACTCTCTCTAAATCCATGAATGCCCAAAACACATCCTTGCCTTTCGCTAAATACTTTTCACACACTTGTCTCACAGCAAACACCTGATCCACGCATCCCCTCCCTTTCCTAAAGCCACACTGCTCATCACCAATCACTCCCTCTGTACCATTTCTAACTCTCATAATTAACACTCTACCATAAACACTCAACAGACTTATACCCCTAAAGCTAGTACATTCATAATTATCACCCCTGCCTTTATACAACAGGACCACACAAGCACTTGCCTAGTCAACTGGCACCATACCTTTCACAAAGCACACATTCAACAATCTTACTAACCAGTCAACAATAGTCACTCCACCACCCTTCAGGCATTCCACAGCACACCCATCCATACCTGCAGCTTTCCCTGTTTTCATCTCCTTTACTGCGTTCTCCACTTCCTCCTTCGTGATCAGAGAATCATTCAACCCTCCCAACACATTTATTCCTTGCACCCTTCCATTTGGAGAAAGCATATGACAGGGTGGATAGACAAGGATTGTGGAAAGTGTTAAGAATATATGGAGTAGATGGGAAGTTGTTGAATGCTGTGAAGAGTATGTACAATGGTGCGAAGGCTGCAGTGCGTGTGGATGGTGAACTAAGTGAATTTTTCTCTTTGAAAGTTGGTTTGAAACAGGGATGTGCCATGTCTCCATGGTTGTTCAATCTGTACATGGATGGGGTAATAAAAGAGGTACAAGGTAGGGTAGTGGATGTTGGAGTGGCCCTGGTGAGAGAGGATAGTGTTTTGAAACTCCCTGTACTGTTGTTTGCAGATGATACTGTGTTGTTCAGTGAAGACGAAGAGGAGCTGCAAGGCTTGGTGGATGAGTTTGAGAGAGTGTGTAAGAAACGGAATCTAAAGGTGAATGTAGGGAAGAGTAAAGTGATGGTCTTTGAGAGAGGTGAAGTTAGTGAATGTACAGCAAGGTTGGATGGTGAGGAATTGGATAATGTGAGTACGTTTAAGTACTTGGGTAGTGTGATGAGTAAGGATGGAGGTTTGGAGGGTGAAGTGCTTGAAAGGGTACAGCAGTGAAGAAAGGTTGCTGGTTCTTTGAAAGCAGTGATAAGAAACAGGGAAGTGAGCATGGAAGTGAAAAAGTTACTACATGACAGTATTGTGATACCAACTCTAACGTACGGAAGTGAAGCTTGGACATTGTTGGAAGGACACAAGTCAAGAGTGAGAGCAGTGGAAATGAGTTATTTAAGAGGAGCCTGTGGAGTCACATGGAGAGACAGGCTGGCGAATGAGGATATAAAGGAGCATTGTGGTGTGGATGTGGATGTGATAGGAAGCGTTATGAGGAACACACTGAGGTGGTTTGGCCATGTGGAGAGGATGGAGGATGAAAGACTGACGAAGAGAGTGTATGTGAGTGAGGTGGAGGGGGGAAGAGGGAGGGGGAGGCCGAGGATGAGATGGAGGGATGGGGTGCAGAGGTATATGAGAGAGGGGGGTGTGAGTTGGGAGCAGGGCAGTGAAATGGCGGGGGACAGGGCGACTTGGAGGCGATTTGTTTGTGGCCACCCCAAACGGGATTGAGGCGTCTGGCAGTAGATAGATAGATAGATAGACCCTTCCATCCGCCACAATCTCAGCCACCCTTTCCTCCTCTACATTTAACTATCTATCTATCTATCTATAGCCCGACGCCCTAATCCCGCAAAGGGTGGCCGCAGACAAAACGCCTCCAAGTCACTCTGTCACCCACCATTTGACTCCCCTCCCCCCAACTCACCCCCCCCTCCCTCATATACCTCTATACTCCATCCCTCCACCTCATCCTCGGTCTACCCCTCCCTCTCCCTCCCTCCACCTCACCTACATACACCCTCTTAGTCAGTCTTTCATTCTCCATCCTCTCGACATGTCCAAACCACCTCAGTGTATTTCTCCTAATCTTTTCAACCACATCCACATCTACCCCACAACATTCCTTCACTTCTTCATTTGTCAACCTGTCCCTCCACGTCACTCCACATGCTCCTCTCAAAATACTCTGCCCATCTCTTCCTTACTGCATCCATCTCAATTAACATCCTTCCATCTTCTGCTTTTACTCGTTCTTCCTTCGCAGACTCTCCCTTTCGCACCCTTTTCACCTCCTTCTAAAACATTTTCTTATTCTGTAGAAAATTCTCTGTCAGCCGCCTACCTCACCTCTCATCTGCTGCCACTTTAGCATCACGCACAGCCCTTCTCGCCCTATTCCTCTTTTCCTTATACCTTTCATATGACATCTCACCCTTCCTCTGCAGCCACACTTCATATGCACGTCTCTTCTCAGCCACAGCCATACTTACTTCCTTGCACCACCATTCACTTCCTTTTCTTACACCAGCACCCACACGTCTCACACCACACACGTCTTCCACATGCCCCACCACAGCACTCTTAAACAACTGCCATTCCTCCTCCACACTGCCATTTTCCTGATCTTTCACTGCGTTCCTCTCACCTTTCAATTTCTCCTGATACTCTATCTTTTTCTCTCTTTTATCCAACTCAGTCACTTTCAAAACCTCCCTGCCACACCTAACCCTCCTAGCTCTCACCCATCTCTTACCTATTCTTAACTTTCCCTCCACTTGATAGTGGTCAGACATACCTCCACCCTCCCCTCTCAGAACTCTTACATCCAACAATCTTCCTATTACATTCCTAGACACAACCACATAGTCCATCAAAGCTCTATCAACAACCCTTCCACCCTCCTGTCTCACCCATGTATACTTATAAATATCTTTCTTCTCAAACAGCATATTTCCTATCACCATCACTCATTCAACACACATCCCTATTATTCGTTCCCCATTTTCATTTCTTCCAGGCACACCATGCATACCAACTACACCTTCAGCTGCTACATTTCCCACTCTAGCATTCAGATTTCCCATCATTACCACATTCACATTCACTCCAAAACTCTGCAGACAATTAGCTAAGAACAATTAGGTAAGAACACACGAGGCAGCAAAGTGGTTGGAAATGCCAGCGCTTAGCTCCACTCTGGGCATACCTAATTGTATCGTTTTATATGAGTCAAGCTTGTTATTAAGCTAAATTAAGTTATGATTCAACAGAGCAGAGCCAGTAGTAGCAAAAAGTTGTAGTCTAAAGGAAGAAAACTAAAATCAGTGTGCTAAGGAGTCAAGTGAAGCAGCAAAACAGCAGACAAAACAACCAAGGCGGGCAGATGCGGCGTGGGCGATGCTATTATTGTAAGCAAGAATTATATTTCATTTCTACCCAGAACTGGTTGAAATGGAAACATAGATTAGTAGAGAAAGTGAATAAACTGGAGAAAACTTTTCATATGGAAATAGATGAAATTAAAAAGGAGTACATGCAGAGAGAACAAAATGAAGAATTATAAAAGGAAATAAACAGAAAGGACATTGCAGTAGATGAGCTGTAAGTTGAAATAGAATCACTGAGAAAGTAGAGTTGTGAAGTGGGGTGTACAGTTGTCAGCCTTGAGAGAATTGTGGAGGAGTTCAAAAATGATACAGAGACAGGCCAGCAAGCAGTTTGATAGACTAAAGCTGTGATACAGTAATCCGTTGATTATCCGGACATCCATTATCCGAGTGATCCATTACCCAGGCGCTGTGATCTGGCTGTATTAAACCATTATATGTACATTTTTCCATTTTATCCTAACAAAATGCTTGCGTCCGGGTAGAAATGATGGTCACGCGAACATTTTTGCCTGCCTGGGTGGGAATAGCATGGTGGTGCCATACTGTCTGGCTTGGTAGTTTACCCAACATCCATTAGAGACCCCCTTGGTTGTTCCCAGTTCCCGCCTGGCGACCTTGTAGTGAACACCTCCTCTTGGACAGTTATATTGGTGCATGTGGTGGCTTTGGTGGTGGTTCCCTACCTGCTGCAGGCTCATCAGGGGACGCCACTGGACCACACAAGGTGTACTGTGCAGTGCAATAGCTTAGTCAGCTGCAGTGCAACCATTAGAGTCAAGGAACTAATGGGTTATTCTGCATGAAGCCCTGTGAGGAATTGTGAATGTTGATGTTGATTTTACTCTAGCTTACTGTACTGTGTCATGATTTTATTCTACTGTATTTTACCATGACTTTACTCCATTTTACCACAATGTTTTGTGTGCCCATTGCATATTTCTTCTGTAGCCATTTTTTTTCATGTTTTTTTCATGTCACTTCAAGGTATGGCTTCAGTGGTGATTGCTTGTCTGTGGTTGATGGGTCTGCTTGATCATGATAATTGCTTGGCTGTGGTATATAGGTCAGTTTGATCAGATAAAGAAGTTTTAAACAACAGAACAAGTGTTGTACGATGTACTATAGTGGCCTTTTACAATGGCTTTCAAAGTTAGGTTATGTACGATTGGGGGCCAGAGGAGAAGTCCATTATCCAGACTGATCCACTTTCCAGACATGCCTTTGGCACTATTACATTGGATAATCGAGGGATTACTGAACTGAAGAGAAGATAACCCATGGAAATGACATGATGAGAAATTGCAAAGATGAAGTACAAACTATATATGCTGAATGGTGGAAGTAAAGAAACAGAAACAAAAGCTGAGGAAAAAAGCACAAGAAAGGAAGTGAAAGAAATACTATAATAAAAAACAGCCCAAAGCTTGTCAAAGAATCAGCTGAGACCAATAAATCCATAGTAAACACTGGTTTAGATGAAGAAGGAATAAGAAACAGAATCTTGAGAGACAAAAAGGAGATGGTGAATATAATGAACATATTGAAGGAAGTATCAAAGGATATCAGTGATAAAGATACAGAGGAACACAAAAAACTAGGGAAATATGAGAGAAATAAGTCAAGGCCTTTGAAAGTAACCTTCCAAAGTGTGATCACTGTAGACGAAGTATTAAAAATGCTAGCAAACTTATGGAAAATGAGGAATCAGGATAAAAAGATGCCTAACTCAGGAGGGCTGGGGATTACTAAAGGACAAGAGGAAAGAAACGAAAGCAAAAAATGAGGAAAGACCAGAGGAAGAGAGGAGTAAATTTTTTTTACAAAGTAGTAGGGTTACAAGTAAGAAAGTGGTACATAAACAACACAGACTAAGAAAAAGGAAAGTAATAGATTCAAACTATGTCAGATATGTATACAGCATGATTCAGATGATGTACTCAAATGTAAATCTATCTATCTATCTATCTATAGCCCGACGCCCTAATCCCGCAAAGGGTGGCCGCAGACAAAACACCTCCAAGTCACTCTGTCACCCACCATTTGACTCCCCTCCCCCCAACTCACCTCCCCCTCCCTCATATGGAATGGTATATAAATTATTAAAGATGAAAGACTATACCAAAGAAAAGGAACCTCATATTATTTGCCTGACTGAAACAAAATTAATCCCAAGGATATCAACTGTCACCTAAGCTTTCAGGATTTCAATATATGGAGAAGAGAGAGAAATTTTGAAAAAAGGAGGAGGAGTTATGATATTAACAAAGAAAAATCTACAAGTAAAAAGGATAGAACTAGATACATCCTCACAAGTAGAATTAATTGCTGTAGAGATCAACATACTGTATATGAAGGGAAAATAATGGATGGGGTAATAAAAGAGGTACAAGGGAGGGCAGTGGATGTTAGAGTGGCCCTGGTGAGAGAGGGTAGTGTTTGGAAACTCCCTGTACTGTTGTTTGCAGATAATACTGTGTTGTTGAGTGAAGACTAAGGGGAGCTGTAAGGCTTCGTGGATGAGTTTGGGAGAGTGTGTAAGAAACGGAATCTAAAGGTGAATGTAGGGAAGAGTAAAGTGATGGTCTTTGATAGAGGTGAAGTCAGTGAATGTACAGTGAGGTTGGATGGTGAGGAAATGGAAAATGTGAGTACGTTTAAGTACTTGGGTAGTTTGATGAGTAAGGATGGAAGTTTGGAGGGAGACTTGCTTGAAAGGGTACAACAAGGAAGAAAGGTTGCTGGTTCCTTGAAAGCAGTGATAAGAAACAGGGAAGTGAGCATGGAAGTGAAAAAGTTACTACATGACAGTATTGTGATACCAACTCTAACGTATGGAAATGAAGTTTGGACGTTTTTGGAAGGACACAAGTCAAGAGTGAGAGCAGTGGAAATGAGTTATTTGAGAGGAGCAAGTGGAGTCACATGAAGAGACAGGCTTACAAATGAGGATGTAAAGGAGCATTGTGGTGTGGATGTGATAGGAAGGGTTAGGAGGAACATGCTGAGGTGGTGTGGCCATGTGGAGGGGATGGAGGATGAGAGACTGACGAGGAGCGTGTATGTGAGTGAGGTGGAGGGGGGGAGAGGGAGGGGGAGGCCGAGGATGAGATGAAGGGATGGAGCGGAGAGGTATAGAAGAGAGGGTGTGTGTGAGTTGGGAGCAGGGCAGTGAAATGGCGGGGGACAGGGTGACGTGGAGGGGATTTGTTTATGACCACCCTGTACGAGATTGAGGCGTCTGGCAATAGATAGATAGATAGAAATTTATACAAGCCACCCAAAACAAACACTTGGGAAAGAGGTGAATATAAAGACCTGGCAGAAAGTATATTTCAGTGTTGGAGCCCAACTACACAGAATGGAAGGGAAATCTGAAAATTATATTAACTAGAGATTTCAGCACATATAAACTGGAATACTAAAGATGTAAGATGCTGTGAAAGCTGTTGGGATCAAAAGCTCCTGGGTTTTTGTATGGGAGTTTTTCCTAATACAACATGTAAAGGAAAACACCAGAAAAAGAGGACTAGAAGATCCAACATTATTAGAGCTTATATTTACTATTTACTTATATTATATGGCCATGTGGAGAGGATGGAGGGTGAAAGACTGATGAAGAGAGTGTATGTGAATGAGATGGAGGGGGGAAGAGGGAGGGGGAGGCCGAGGATGAGATGGAGGGATGGGGTGGAGAGGTATATGAGAGAGGGGGGTGTGAGTTAGGAGCGGGGCAGTGAAATGGCGGGGGACAGGGTGGCATGGAGGCGATTTGTTTGTGGCCACCCCGAACGGGATTGAGGTGTCTGGCAATAGATAGATAGATAGACCTTCCATTTGGCAAAAGCAACCAAGTAGTATTGAATTGCAACTTCAGGATTGCATGTGATATAGTTAGCAGTAATGAAAGTTACAAAAAGAGCCTACTGGTAAACTATGACATGGGCATCTATCATGACCTAAAGAAGTACTTTCTAAAGAGAGGTTGGGAAAAAGAGCTTATAGGACAATATATAACTCAAAGACAGTTTGAGGAAGACTTTACAAATAAAAGTATGATCAACTGAAGTTGTTTTACCTCAACATCTGAAGCAGAACCAAAGTTAAAGATAAAATACAGTCCATCATGGATGAGGGGATAATCTGTATCCAAGGAGATATTTGTGAAGTACTTAACAAAAAATTCCAATACGTTTTTACGGAAGAGAGATGATAGGAAACATGCATGCCCACACCTATTACCAGATATACGAATATCGGAACAAGAGGTACAGGAGGAGTTGAGTAAATTAGACCAAGGAAAAGCAAATGGTCCTGATGAAATTTCAGGTTGGATGCTACATGAATGTGCAAACAAATTAAGCAGACAATTATATTTAATATTCAAGCAGTCCTTAAGTCAGGGTAAACTACCCGATATTTGGAAGAAAGCATTGTTTCCCTATTCAGGAAATAAAATAGACAGAATCCACTCAACTACTGACCAGTATCCCGGACCAGTGTTGTAAGTACGATACTAAAAAAGATAATAAGAAAAATTTGGGTAAACCATCAGGAAAAATACAGTATGATAACAGAAAGTCCATATCCAAAGGGTGGTTGGAGTTTATTGCTCACATAATGCCACTCAGGGATGAGTGAGGCTGGTCACTCTCATCTCAAATGTCCGGACCAGCTTGCCTACTCCCAGACTCCTTCACTCCTCATGGGGCAACACAGGAGATATATATATATACAGGTAACTCGCACGGAACACGATCTCACGGAACGCGCTCGCAATTATACACGGTAAGGGCTGGGATACATATAAGACAATGTAAGATTAAAAAAACATTATGAAAACTACAAATTAACGCAGGAGAGGCCTTTGAAAGATCAAATCCTTGAACGTCACCGCAGCGCGCGGTTTGTTTTGATTACGTGACGATCTAGGCGGGAAATTATTCAGTGAGTGAGACATTCCCGAGTACAGTAGCACAGTATTTGTAAGTTAAATATTTACAGTACTGTACTGTTCTGGTAAGTTTATGTGCAACTTAAAGTACTATTAAATAACGTTAAAGCAAGAAATAAAGTCTTATAACCAGTTTACCTGATAGACGACAGAATATTGCCTTTTTTATTTGTTCGTTTTTTCCACAGTACTGTACAGTATTTGTAAGTTAAATATTTACTGTTCTCGTATGTACTGTACTTGTAAGCACTTAAATAAAGTTAAATCATTAAATAAAGCCTTGTAACCAGTTAACCCGAATTATATGATTGCCCATGATCGGCATCGGAATATTGCCTTTTTTGTTTGTTCGTTAAACTCTTACTGTACTGCTTTTCTACAGTACAAAGTGTATTTGTAAGTTAAATATTTACTGTTCTGGCATGCACTTGTAAGCAATTAAAGCATTAAATAAAACCTTGTAACCAGTTAACCTGATTTATATGATTACCCATGATCGGCGTCGGAATATTGCCTTTTTTGTTTGTTCGTTAAAGACTTATAATAAGAGAAAAATACATTTTTGTCTTGGTATCTTTACCTATTTGCTCAGGTTTGCTGTAATGGTATGGATCATTTGATGCAATGCAACTTGTAGAAAACTGTGAAAACTTTCGGGAAGTGAACGAAAATCTGGGACATGAGACTGACCTTGACTTCACCCTCTCATGTATCATCTGTCAGTTCACCACCTGCTATCGAGATGAGTGGATGTACGATTTTTTCGCTCGTGGCCATGCCTAACCACACATAGTTACACCCATTATCTCGACCCAGACAGAAAATACAATCTTTTTCCTCCCTTGCAAAACACAAACAACCACCCTGTTTATGAGAAAGCAATATATATTGCGAAAATAACAAGGTAAAATGATAAAATGAACGTAAAATGATAAAGATGAACATGTTATGACGGAAGAAGTACATTTTCCCCGTCTGTAAACGTATTTATTTCTGCTTTGTATCTGTATTCGTAATAATTAGACTTATTGTTGGTTCTGAAACTGCATTACAATTCTATTTTTAGCCATTCTCGTGGTCTGGGAGCTGGAAGTTGTGACACAACTTCCTTATTACTAATCGGACTGACCCTCCACTTTATTCTCCCGTGGCAGAGTCTAGCCTTGGAGGACGTGCAGCTTTCTCATTTAGGTCTGAAAATTCAACTCTTTCGCTCCCTTTTCCAAGCATGGGCACAACGATAACGTAAAAAATAACTCGAAACTACCATAAACATATATCAAAAAGGTGAAAATGTATTCATAACATTTTTTTTTTCCAGCCATTCCTAACAGTACTGAAATCATTTGATATCACAGTACTGCATTTCTAAGTTAAATATGTACTGTTCTGGTATGTACTTGTATGTTAAAGCACTGGTACCAGTTAACCTGATTTATAAGATTACCTATGATCGGCGTCGGAATGTTTCCTTGTGTTTACGTACAGTATTTGTGTGTTGAAGTTTTGCTCTGGAGTACTGTATTTGTGAGTTATAACATTAAATAAACCTTCTAACCACTTAAAGTGCTTTCTAGTGATTACCAGTGACAGATAACAGCAAAATAACACATTTGGGGGGTCTAGGGAGCAAAATACGGAGTAGTTTAAATATACGCGATTTCGCACCTAACACGGTGTAGCGTTATGATCTGTCCCCCTGTCCGCCCCCTACGGCGCATGCGCGGGAGTTGCCAGAGGCCACCACAAATATGCCATTTGTCCTCTGATCTCTGTAGGAGTAACATGATCGCAGCCTCTCGCCCTTTGTTTACAAACGGCAAATGGTCATTCCGGCTTCTCATATCATTCGTCTCAAAGCTTTCTCGGGTAGTTTCCGCTCTTGAATTAAATTAGGTTAGGCGGAAAGCGGTAAAAATTCGCCTTTCTAAGGTATGAATGAGTTAGGTTGGGTAAACATAGTTATAATTAATCATCTTGGGACGAGTTATCTAATCTGTTAGGCGTGAGGATTGCCTTAGCTTTGTATCTTTACAGGAATGAGTCAAGCTCGTACCGTCCCGTGTATTAAACCATTTTTATCATACATATCCTTGAAATTATAAATAGTTTTGGCACACACTACTTCATTCGGTTGTGCATTCCACTGATCAATTGCCCTATTAGGGAAACTGAACTTCCTTACATCTTTATCACCTCTCTTCTTATGCTGTATTTTGCAATGTTCTCTTGCTGATGCATCACACAAATGATATATATTCATTTATGTCTATTTTCTGTTCCCCTGATATGCATTTATACAGCATAATCATGTCTCCTCCTCCTCTCCCGCAGCGTTGGTAAATTCAATCTTTCCAGTCTTTCTCAGTAACTTAAATCCCTTAAGCTTGGTACCCATCTTGTAGGGGCCCTTTGTACTTTTTCAATCTTATGTGTTTTTTGAGATGAGGATTCCAGACTGCTGTGATGCATACTCCAGAGTTGGTCTGATGAATATCTTCCTCAGCATATCTTCATTAATATGTGAATGCTATTCTCATATTAGCAAGCAATATATACATGTTTCGTACCTTCTCACTGATGTGATCATCAGGAGATAGTCTGTTACTGATAATTACTCCTAGGTCCTTCTCCTTTTCTGATATGTGTAGGGTTGATCTTCCTAACTTATAATACCAATCTGGTCTTTTCTCACTTTTACCAAATTTTATTACATGACACTTGTCCACATTAAATTCCATTTGTCATTTATTGCTCCATTCATGAAGCTTGTTCAATTCCTCTTGCAGCTCTTTGCAAGAATCTATGTTGGTAATTTTCTTTTGAATTTTTATATCATCTGCAAACATATTTAGATAGCTTCCTCTCTGCGTTATATATTCACTTTAATACCCACCCAACCCCTTTTAGAAATGCCATAGAGTCAATAAGTGGCTTGGTGCTAGCTTTTCCTTTTCCTTTTTATTTCCAATTATCCAATCCAATCCCTTTAGTTTTAAGAAATCTTACATCTCCCTTTAGTTTTGAGAAATCTTACATCTCCCTTTAGTTTGAGAAATCTTACATCTCCCTTTAGTTTGAGAAATCTTACATCTCCCTTTAGTTTGAGAAATCTTACATCTCCCTTTAGTTTGAGAAATCTTACATCTCCCTTTAGTTTGAGAAATCTTACATCTCCCTTTACTTTTGAGAAATCTCACATAAGAGTGTTAGGCTAGTCCAGTATAGTTCAAGTTCAGTCAATGTGAAATAAAAATTAGCCTCTAAATTTCATTTATGGAAAAGTACTTTTAACTCCAAACACTATGAAAACAGTATGCACTCCAGTTGGGTATGCTTAGTGAAGTTTGCTGTTCACACTGTTACAGCACTGCTACTGATTCAATGGATAATGATAAAGTAAAAACCCTTATCAGTTACGGTACTGAGATCACTTCAGATACTAGTTGTTATGGGAAATTTAAAAAAAAAAATCCTAAGTTAGGTTATTCAGCACATTGGGTACATTACTACACATCACTGATTGGCATATTTTAATACCAATCGTTTTATTTAAATCTGCACACATGTGCAGTAACATAAACCCTGTCGTGTCCAGTAGCACAGGATATATTTATATACTGTACTATCAGTGGAAATGCATTGAACACAGTAATTAAAAAAAAAAAAAAAATAGCACCAAGCCAATGAAAATATGGCACTGAGGTGGAAGGGGGTTGGGTGGTTATTAAAGTGAAAATATAAGGCTGAGAGATAAGACACATGAAGTACAAGAGGAGGTGAATAATAAGCGCCAGTACCAAGCTAAAACAATGACTACATGGCACTATAATGGAAGAGGGTTTGGTGGGTATTAAAGTGAAAATGTAAGGCAGAGAGGTAAGACAGATAAAGTACAGGAGCAGAGTGGGAAGAGGGGAAGGATGGAGATTAAAGTGCCCCTTTTGCCACAAGCAGGGATACTGAGGAAGTATTCTGTCCCCCCTCCCCAGAGGGGTACTATCAATGGAAACTAAGCCAGCTCCCAGTCACGGTTATCTCACGAGTCCTTTCCCCTCGGGGAGGGGGGGATAGAATACTTCCTCAGTATCCCTGCTTGTCGTAAAAGCCCACTAAAAATCCTTCCCCTTTTCCCCCTCTGCTTCTTGTACTTTATCTGTTCCACCTCTGACATATATTTTCAATACCCACCCCAAGTTAGTGCCATATAACTTAGTCATTGAATGGAATGGATTATTAAAAAAAAAAAAAAAAAAAAAAAAAAAGGAACGAGAGCACCAAGCCACTCAATGACTATATGGCACTACAATAGGAGTTGGGTGGGTATTAAAGTGAAAATATAAGGCAGAGAGGTGGGACAGATAAAGTACAAGAAGCAGAGGGGGAAAAGAGGAAGGATGAAGATTAAAATGCCCCTTATAGACGTTTTTTACGACAAGCAGGGATACTGAGGAGGTATTCTATCCCCCCCCCTCCCCAGGGGGAAACTTAGTCATTGAGTGGCTTGGTGCTCACTTTCCTTTTTTTTTTTTTTTCTTTTTTTTTAATTATTCCATTCCATTTATGAGTCCTATACTCATCCCTCTTAACCACCTGTGATGTCTACAAATACCTGTACAGTAGTCAAATTTAACACAATGAGAACTACTCAGCTACAGACCAGTATCACTGACCAGTGTTGTAATTTACTAGAAAAGCTGATAAGGGAAGTTTGGGTAAAACATCTAGAACATGGTATGATAAAAGAGAGGCAGTTCGGTTTTAGGAAGGGAAAATCATGTGTTACTAATCTTCTAAGCAATTATGACAAAGTTAGAGAAACATTACAGAAAAGAGAAGGATGGGTGGACAGTACTGGTATCTATTTAGATTTTAAGAAAGCATTTGACAGAGTACCGCACCAAAGACTTTTATGGAAGCTGTACTATCAAGGAGGTATCCAAGGCAATCTCCACTGTTGGATGCAGGATTTTCTCAGAAAAAGGGAAATGAGAACAATATTAAGGGGAAATTACTCATCATGGAGGGAAGTGACCAGCGGAGTTCCACAGGGCTCAGTTATGTTTTTAGTATATATAAATGACAGACAGTAATATTGGAAATGGAAGCTATCTAAATATGTTTGTAGATGATGCAAAAATTCAAAAGAAAATTACTAACATAGATTCTTGCAAAGAGCTGCAAGAGGAATTGAACAAGCTTCATGAATGGAGCAATAAATGACAAATGGAATTTAATGTGGATAAGTGTCATGTAATAAAATTTGGTAAATGTGAGAAAAGACCAGATTGGTATTATAAGTTAGGAAGATCAACCCTACACATATCAGAAAAGGAGAAGGACCTAGGAGTAATTATCAGTAACAGACTATCTCCTGATGATCACATCAGTGAGAAGGTACGGAACATGTATACATTGCTTGCTAATATGAGAATAGCATTCACATATATAAATGAAGATATGCTGAGGAAGATATTCATCAGACCAACTCTGGAGTATGCATCACAGCAGTCTGGAATCCTCATCTCAAAAAACACATAAGATTGAAAAAGTACAACGGGCCACTACAAAATGGGTACCAAGCTTAAGGGATTTAAGTTACTGAGAAAGACTGGAAAGATTGAATTTACCAACGCTGCGGGAGAGGAGGAGGAGACATGATTATGCTGTATAAATGCATATCAGGGGAACAGAAAATAGACATAAATGAATATATATCATATGTGTGAAGCATCAGCAAGAGAACATTGCAAAATACAGCATAAAAAGAGAGGTGATAAAGATGTAAGGAAGTTCAGTTTCCCTAATAGGACAATTGATCAGTGGAATGCACAACCGAATGAAGTAGTGTGTGCCAAAACTATTTATAATTTCAAGGATATGTATGATAAAAATGGTTTAATACACGGGACGGTACGAGCTTGACTCATTCCCGTAAAGATACAAAGCTAAGGCAATCCTCACGCCTAACAGATTAGATAACTCGTCCCCAGATGATTAATTATAACTATGTTTACCCAACCTAACTCATTCATACCTTAGAAATTCGAATTTTTACCGCTTTCCGCCTAACCTAATTTAATTTAAGGGCGGAATTTACCCGAGAAAGCTTTGAGACGAATGATATGAGAAGCCGGAATGACCATTTGCCGTTTGTAAACAAAGGGCGAGAGGCTGCGATCATGTTACCCCTACAGAGATCAGAGGACAAATGGCATATTTGTGGCGGCCTCTGGCAACTCCCGCGCATGCGCCGTAGGGGGCGGACAGGGGGACAGATCATAACGCTACAACGGCACCGTAGGAACGAAACCCACGTGTTCCGTGCGAGTTACTTGTATATCAGAAAAACAGTGGTTTTAGAAAAGGTAAATCATGTGAAGTCTATTCAACTACTATGATAGAGTTGCAGAAACACTACAGAAAAGAGAAGGATGGATAGACATTACCTGTTTAGATTTCAAAAAAAGCATTGAACAGAGTACTGCACCAAAGACTTTGATGGAAACTGTACCACCAAGGAGGAATGCAAGGCAATCTGTACTGTTGAATGCAAGATTTTCTATAAAAAAAAAGGAAAATTAGAACAAGAATATGGGGAAATTACTCACCATGGAAGTGACTAACTGAGTTCCACAGGGCTCAGTGCTGGCACCAATGATGAGTTTTATTATATATAAATGACATTGACAGCAACATTTGAAATGGAAGTTATCTTAATATGTTTGCTGATGATGCAAAAATACAAAGGATAATAACAAACACAAACTCCTGGGGAAAGCTACAAGAAGAAGCTTCATGAATGGAGCAGTAGATGGCAAATGGAGTTGAATGTGGACAAATGCCATGTAACTAAGTTTGGTAAAAGTGATAAAAGACCAGACTGGGATTATAAACAAGGAAGTTCAACCCTATGTATATCAGAAAAGGAGAAGGAACTAGAAGTGATTATCAAAAACAGAGTATCTTTGGCTGACCACATCAATGAGAAGGTACGGAACATGTATACACTACTTGCTAATATGAGAATAACATTCACATATATAAATGAAGACATGCTGAGAAAGATAATAACATCATTCATCAGACCAACCCTGGAGTATGCATCAGTAGTCTTAATCCACATCTCAAAAAACACATAAATTGAAAAAGTACAAGATGAGTACCAGGCATAAGGGATCTAAGCCATGAAGAAAGACTAGAAAAACTGAACCTACCAACATTACCAGAGAGAAGGAAAGGAGGAGACATCGATCTGTCTATCTATCTATCTATAGCCTGACACCCTAATCCCGCAAAGGGTGGCCGCAGACAAAACGCCTCCAAGTCGCTCTGTCACCCACCATTTGACTACCCTCCCCCCAACTCACCCCCCCCTCCCTCATATACCTCTTTACTCCATCCCTCCACCTCATCCTCGGTCTACCTCTCCCTCTCCCTCCCTCCACTTCACCTACATACACCCTCTTAGTCAGTCTTTCATTCTCCATTCTCTTCACATGTCCAAACCACCTCAGTGTATTTCTCCTAATCTTCTCAACCACATCCACATCCACCCCACAACATTCCTTCACTTCTTCATTCGTCAACCTGTCCCTCCACGTCACTCCACATTCTCCTCTCAAGTAACTCATTTCCACTGCTCTCACTCTTGACTTGTTCCCCTCTTGCAAGGTCCACGCCTCTCTTCCATACGTCAGGGTAGGGATCACAATACTATCATGCAGTGACTTCTTAACTTCCATACTCACCCCCCTATTTCTCATCACTGCTTTCAGTGTACCAACAACATGATTATGCTATCTAAATGCATCACAGGGAAAGAGAAATTAGAGGTATATAAGTATATAACCTATGGGGAAGCATCAGCAAGAGGACACTGCAAAAAACTGTACAAAAAGAGAGGTGATATAGATGTAAGGAAATTCAGTTTTCCAAATAGGACAATTGATCAAGGAAATGTACTACCAAATGAAATAATGTGTGCCAAAATTTTTCATAAATTTAGGGGTATGTATGGTAGAAATGGTGTAATACATGGGACAGCACAAGCTTTGCTCATTCCTGCAAAGATACAGTTAGGTAAGAACACACACACACAAAAAAAAATAAAACTACAGAAGATTAAGTGTACAGGCTTGTAGAAACAAAAAAATGTCCAAATTACCCTACAAAATGTGCCTGTATATCTATTAAACTCTTTATCTGAATCTGTGTTCATTTGCATCTGGGAATAGCCCTCTTTGGCCACTTGACATAACTCTATATAATGTGTGTGTTTTTCGGTGTTATCCAATTCCTGTTGCAGAAGTTGTGCTTCTGTAAATGTGTGATTAGGGCTCAATATATACTTACTAAGGTCACACCTATGGCCACAGAACATAACTCCATATAACCCAGGTGTTAGTAACACTGCCACGCACAATAAGTTTCGGTAAGTTTTCTGGCACAATTTTATTCCACCCTCCTTTCTGCCAGCCCCCCACATGCCTATGAAAACATGTATTCTCGCCTTATTTTGCCACCAAACATACATATATACTGCCGTAAAAACTACGTCATCTTATTCGCCGATGTTTGTTCTAGCTGATAAGAAAAAAAAAAAGGAGAAAAGTACAAATTAGGCCGGTGTGAATAAACATTTTGGAACATCAGTCTCACTTCCCAACATCATAGCTCGAATGTTTTCCATAAAAAAAAAAAAAATGTTATTAGATATTTAGTAAGAGAATTTCATCGGCTTTCTAATAAAGTTTGCAGGTTTTTGGTACAATTTTTAGTTTTCGAGAAAATAGCCCAAAACTGAAAGTAATATCCTACAGGGAAATGATTTTTTGTTCAGGGCACTCTAGCACAAACGTTTTCTTGCAGAGGTTATGTTTTTATTTCATCATCTTGTGTAGAATTTCATGGGCTTTCTCATGGTATCCGCAGATTTTTCATGTGCCTCGTAGTTTCCGAGTAAATCACATAAAACTACTGGGTACTCATGCACGCGCTGCTCTTTCGTCATGTGCGCTCAGTAACTGTTATATTCCCGCCTATATAACAGTGAATTTTGATCAAAGACATTACATTGTTATTTCATGTACATGCATAGAGTTTTATTCGCTTATCTTGGATCTTTCAGGAAATTGATACGTCCAAGACTTTTCAAGTAAATGGACAGTAAAGAACAATATAACTTCTAGCGCGCTGTCAGTTTGTCCTGCCTCAGCCACACCAACATATTTTGCTTGCTAGGTTTATTTTGTTTTATCCAAAGTATACATGTAAAATATCATAAGCTTTTTTATAATGCTCTCAGAAACTCGACATGGCCACTAGTCTTTTTGCTAGCTACTGATACCGAAGCTGTACTTACTTCATCTCACATGTGTATATGTAAAATACGATACTTATTTGTATAGAAATATAGAAATAGGTCAATATACAAATAAACAAAATATGGGTAACTCACTTCATCCAGAGGTGTTGAACTGGTGGCAGGACCTTGAGGAGTTTGAAGATGAGTTGTGTAGTGTGTGTGTTAGAGATGTACCAATGTATTGATTTCGGTATCGGTATTGGTGGTATTGGGCCATTTTTAGAATATCGGAATCGATATCGGCCGATTTTCTGCTGATACTACCAATACTTAAGAGGAGTTTAGTGCATAGCATATCACTCACTGGAAGCTATTTTGTTAATTAGAATTTTGATGTTTTATAGAGATAAAAAAAAAATATTGGTAATATTCAATTATTTAGTACTGTACCATATTATTTTGAGTACATGGTGCATAGTAATACAGTACATGCTTTGGTAATGAGCCACATCTGCCACTATGGACATGTACAAGACAGGTTGGTAGCCTCGCATCAGCGGCTCAGGGCCCTGCCACAGCCCACAGACAGTAGGCACCACCCTCCCTCACTGGTATTGGTCCAATTTTATGGTATCGGTATTGGTCAGAATTTTGGTATCGGTACATCTCTAGTGTGTGTGTGTGTGTGTGTACAAATTTCACACTAAACCATATGCAATAATATCACCATCACAGTGATTCTATCCCAACTTCCTCTATTATTCCCTTCCCGACTATGGCGTATGTGACGCCTGTTCCCTTCCAGACTACAGCATATCTCTATGGCGTATGCAGCGCTTGCTAAGGTAGGTCAATGATTTCACTAATCCAGGCACTGTATGTTTCACATAATATAAGCATTGGCATCGTTATATAGATAAAATACTCACATCATTTGGGGCAGGGTGAAGCGGAGTGGCAAAACCCGCTATAGCAAACACGACTCCCGCCTGTAGGCCTAACTTCTGATAACGATGCCAATGCTTTACAAACAATATATATATGTTCCATAGACACAATCACTTCACAGTATAGTCAAAAACACTATACAATAACCATATTTCAATCGTGGCTTCTGCCTCAAGCGGGATGGGAAAAGAAAGAGATTTAAAGGGACGACGGACAGAGCGTTACCCTTCGGCCTCACTGCTGGTGAGATACTGTGGATTACTGATACGCACTGTCATGAGAGGGCCGATAGTGTTGCCAAGTATTTACTTTGGACTCTAGACTGACCTGCTAGGACACACCAAAATTTGACACAAAATGGATGAACACACAATTTTTGGCAAATTTTTTTCTGCTTTGGAACTCGATTTATGTCTCTGTGCTTTTACCAGGAAACACCCAAAGAATGTGAATCGCATCTTCGTGCCTGGGAGGGTTAAGTGTTATTTGAATTCTGCTGCAGCTGATCTGCTTGTGTAAGAGTTACTGGACATGTACTTGCAGAGTGACCAAAGTCACACATGATAACTCTGTACAGTATAACCACTGGACATGACAAATATTGTATAGTCTAGATGTTAATGAACGTTGCAGCTGCTGTGTGTAATTATGACTTGCTGTGCACTTAGGGAATGATAAAAGTCGCACATGGTAATCCTGTAACCTGTACAGCATGGCCACCAGACATAATTACACCCAGGGGTTACTTACTGCATTATATGGGGCTG
The DNA here is from genome assembly GCF_032717465.1 of Coenobita brevimanus. Classification (NCBI taxonomy): domain Eukaryota; kingdom Metazoa; phylum Arthropoda; class Malacostraca; order Decapoda; family Coenobitidae; genus Coenobita; species Coenobita brevimanus. Next base: position 35,119,279 of record NC_136967.1, read on the forward strand.
AAACATGGAATATGGGTGTAGCAGAGAGGAAAAGTTTTAATGTAATGGAGATGAGGTGTCTGAGGAGTATGTGTGGAGTGACGCTTATGGATCGGGTGCGAAATGATGAAGTGCGAAGGAGAACTGGAGTTGTTCGGGAGATGGCTGGTAGAGTTGAGCAGAGGGTGTTGCGATGGTTTGGGCATATGGAGAGAATGGATAATGAGAGATTGGTGAAAAAGATAACTAGATCTGATGTGAGAGGTGTAAGGCTGAGAGGAAGACCACGAATAGGATGGATGGACAGTGCGAAGAGAGCGTTGGATGCGAGAGGGATGTCTGTTGAGCAAGGAAGAGTGGCTGTGCGTGACAGAAATAAATGGAGAGAAATTGTGAATGAATAAGTGATGACTCAGCCCTGAGGAGATATTCTCCCTCATTTGGTCTGATCAGTTAGTCAGGTCAGGTGCGGGTAAGGGGATGGGTCTGTTATGATGTGGCAGGGGTAAACCAGTTCTGCTGTTGGGCCCTGCTGCGGATGTCACTGATTGCATTGCACAGTTGACCCTTGTGCGGTGTGGTGCGGTGAGGATCTGTCCGTTCTCCCCTTTGGGGCTAAGATGCGAATGAATGTGTTTGAATGGATGAGTAAATGGGGAGTGTGTCGTCCTGTCTCGGCTACCTCCCTTTCCTTGGGGGAAGCAGCCTAGGTATATAGATAGATAGGTAGATGTGTTACTGAGTGTTGTATGAAGTATTTTGTAGGTATTGTGCATCTTTAATTGTGTAATTATGACTGGTTATGTGTTGGGGAGTGACAGAAGTCACACATGATAACCCAGTAGAGTATGGCCATTAGACAAAACCCCATATAACCCATGTGTTATCTTGTGTTATCCTTTTTTTTTTTTTTAATGCAAGAATAGGATTTTTTTTTTAAGGCAAGAAAGAAGTAGCCAAAGGCCAGGAGCCTGCAATATTGTTCCCTCCATGAAAAAACAAAAACAAGAAAACAGAAAGCCAAATTCAAGATCTGTTCATTTCGAGATGCCTGGACCCACTGTGTTTGAAAGATTGGAGATCGTAGGCAGTAGGAAATACAGACAGAGGGAGAGAGTTGCAGGTGTTGTGCTTCTTTTAGTGTTTAATTGTGGTTTGATATGTACTTGGAAGGGGGGTGATTAAAGCAACACTTGGGGAACCTTCTACGGCCACCTGACAGCCATGCGTGACTCGTGTCTTATTGAGTGGTATCCGAAATATTTTGCTAGTATTGTGCTGTTGGAAGTGTGTAATGAGCACAGTATAAGTGGATATATACTTCTGGGGAGTGACTAATGCTACACAAGAGTAAACCTGTGTTGCCATTACATGACCCCATTGAACCCATTTTATAACCTCCATGTTATTTGACAATCATTATCTGAACTATCAGTACAGTAGAGTCTCCGTACAACATGAGATAGGTCATCTAGATTCTCATGCTGAATCAAGCTCAAGCTAAAACATGACATTTATTTGCGTGTAAAATACGAGGTTTGGTTCTGATAACTCCATATTTTTCCTAAAAAAATATACGGTAAGTCCTCGTATTTGGACGCATTTTATTTTGATGCCTTGTTTTTCGCCCTAGAAAAAAGTTTCCAAGTTGTCTCACAATTTGCAAATTTCCCCACAATTCAATGCTCCCAGCCGGCAGCCGACAATGCACACCGATGCTCATTTGTTGGCAGCCATCTTGCGACCACCCTGTCCACCATAACCAACAATGCAACCACCTTCGATGCATACACCAGGACTATGCCTGAGGCTACCAACATCCTATTGACCTTGAGTGATCTGAAGTCTCAAGTGATGGCTGTCTACAACAGAAACTTAAAGGAACAGAGACAAGCCCGGATCACTTGATATTTTCATGAGAGACAGAATGTGGCTGCTATTCTGCAAGACTTGGACGTGCCAGCAGGGGTGGATGAAGGAGAAGAAGTGGACAGAGAGGAAGTGGAGGTGCTGGAGCCTGAGTTCAACTTCGAGGGCTTCGGCATAGGTGATGGGGCTTCCCCAGAGAGGCCCATGTCACCTAGTAACTAGCCCATCTACTCTCAACACACCTTCACCTGCCACTCAAGCCAGTCTTCACTTTATTTCTGGTAAGGATTTTTGGTGTTGCAGCTCTTTATAACAGCTTTAATGTCTTTTCAGGTACATGTTTATTGTGTTATGCTATTTTAGCACTAGTAAACACTCTTCCTTTAATTTTGGGTAGGGCCTGTTTGGTGTTATAGTACTTTCTGATAGGGTAGGCACATGTTCCACCAGAATGCTCCTCTATTTTTCCCATTGATTCTTAACTTCACAATTCGACGTTTCATGTTTCGCGCAGTTTTGGCGGAACATCCACGCCATGAAAACGAGGATTTACTGTATATAAAGATCAGTTATTATCAGTGTTTCTGCCTTACATGCCTGTTGCAGCGTGTTTGTATAGAATCATGTCAACTGGATTCATCAATGCATCCTAACCTAACCTAACTAAGAGGTTCTACCCTCCCCCCTTCCCCAAGCCCCAAGATACCCCATAATTTAACCACCTAAAGTTGCCAGTAAGCCTAACCTTTGAAACCCGCAGTACAAACCAGGCAGATATTTCCAATCAGCCTGCAAAAAATTGCCACCCAATGTCACACATATGTTGCCAAGAATTACTTTTGACGCAGATAGCAAAAAAAAGAAAAGAAAATGCGTGTTGCAAATTTTTTTTTTCAATTATCATTAGTCATCTGAAATAAAAGAAAAAATATACAGTACTGAAATCATCAGCATGGAGTGAATGCAATACAACTTGTCTGATGCACACGAATGCAGTAGTCCTGAAAAATAAACAAGTCAGCCAAGCAGTATAATTCAAAAGTACTGAACTCACATAATTATCTTACCTATCTTTTTATGTCAACATATAGTCTTCACATATCATAAAAGCCAAATTTTCTAGTCTTGAGTCTGTCAGTTCATAACAAAACCAGTCACAAAGCCCTTTTCACACTCGTTGCACTAAACACGAAAACGTGAATTTTATTGTTCTCTTATCATTGATGTTTTTTAGTTTTCTATCACTCTCCAGCAAAGAGACTATCTACTGTGCATCAAAAACATGCCCGACTCTTTTTGTCTGATTGTCCGAATGTTACTCTTGTTTGCATTAAGCTCCTACACTAGATATCACCTTGTCCAGTAATTTTACTTTTTCCTTGGGAATTAATGTTTTTCTTGTGTTCTTAACACATTCAGGGTTCTTATGCATTGTAACTTCAGTTAGTTTGGAGCCTTGTGCTTAGAGTTCTGAGATGAAATGAGGAGAGTGAGAGAGAGAGAGAGAGAGAAAGAAATCAAGATACAACGACAGTTAACACAGCAGTGAAACTGAGACAGGCAGTGGCTGGTTTGGGACAAGGATCATGTGGTTTGGCTTTGCTCAAGGAACCCCAGCAGTGACCGAGAAAAGCACAGCACACAAGTTGTAAACAAACGCAGCCATCTGGAAATCCAGTACCTAAATGCACCCACTTCCTACTTAGTCTCTCATCTGCAGTTGAGTGATATTATCGTGTTATTGAATAATTAAGTGAGAAATTATATGCTTATGTTATTGTAAGATTTTTGTCTTAAATTGTGACTCTGCTGCACTTAATCTAACCTTATCGGATAATTGTGGTTGCCTGTAAAGTATTTCTTTATTAATTTGTAAGTGGATGACAGTGTTGTTATGCATTAAAAAATAATGATAAATGACAGTACACCATTGTTTTTGTTAGCACTATACTGTACACACATGAAATTTGTCCCATTGTAATTTGTAGATGTTTAAGAGGAGATGGGTATAGGAAAAGAGGTGTGGAAGAACAAGTATTTCAGCACCTATTCACGTCCTGAATTTGTCTTGTCTGCAGGTCGCCAAGCAGCCCACGACTTGCATACATATTTTTAGTGTTTGCATGGGTTTTCTTTGAGGTAGGGAGATGGGACTGGTACCACTCAGTTTATCAGTAAACTGTCTGCAAATAGATATAAATATCAGTGGGTAATAATGATGAAATAATTATGTCTTTGCATAATGGTAAGTGGAAAGCTAAAAAAAAAAAAAAATGCCTAACAAAATATTTTATAAATTTTTTTTTTTTTTTTTTTTTTTTTTTTTATGCGAGGAAGAAGGAACCAAAGGCCATGAGCCCGCAGTGACAGTTCCCTCCAAGAGAAAAACAAAATACAACAGAGAGCCAAATTCAAGATCCGATCATTTTGAGATGCCTGGACACACTACGTTTGAAAGACTGGAGATCATAGGCAGGAGGAAATACAGACAGAGGGAGACAGTTCCAGAGCTGACCTGTTGCATAAATGAAAGACTGGGAGTAACGGTTAACTCTTGCATTAGAGAGTTGGACAGAAAAGGGATGAGAGTTTGCAGCCAGACGGGTGCTACGCGCCCGTCGTAGAGGTGGAGGAATGCAAGCAGACAGTTCAGAGGAGCAGTGACCATTAAAGTAGCGATAGAAAAGAGATAAAGATGCAACAGTGCGGCGAAGAGACAGAGGTTGAAGGGAGTCAGTAAGAGGAGGAGAGTTAATGAGACGAAAAGCCTTTGACTCCACCCTATTGAGAAGAGCTGTATGTGGGGAGCCTCCCCACACATGAGAGTTGCACTCCACACAGGGGCGGACAAAACCCCTGTATAGAGTCAACAATTGTGCAGGGGTAAAGAAAGAGCGGAGTCGGCTTAGCACACCCAATCTCTTGGAAGCAGATTTTACAAGAGATGTAATATGATCTTTCCAAGATAAGTCCCGAGTAAATGAAACCCCAAGCAAGTTCAAAGATGATGCAGGATGAAGCTGAATATTATTAAACATTAGTGGGTATACCTGTAAAAGACTTTGTCGGGTTGATAGGTGTAAGAACTGAGTCTTAGATGCATTAAAGACAACCATATTATTTTTACCCCAGTCAGAGATATGAGCTAAGTCAGACATTAGGTGTGCCATAGCCTCATCCCTTGCTTCTTGAAGTAACTGTTGAGATGGGCGTTGCGGGAACCGAATGGAAAGGTGAAGGGTGGAGTCATCAGCGTATGAGTGGATAGGGTTAGATGTACAGCTTAGAAGATCATTGATGAATAAAAGGAAGAGAGTTGGTGATAGGACAGAGCCCTGAGGAACACCACTGTTGATAGATCCAGGAGAAGAACGATGGCCGTCTACGACAGCGGCTATAGAACGACCAGAAAGGAAGCTAGCGATGAAGGCACAGATAGAAGGATAGAAACCGTAGGAGGGCAGTTTGGAAATTACAGATTTATGCCAGACTCGATCGAAAGCCTTTGAGATGTCAAGTGCAATGGCAAAGCTTTCGCCAAAGTCCCGAAAGGAGGATGACCAGGAGTCTGAAAGGTAAGTGAGAAGATCGCCAGTGGAGCGTCCCTGACGGAACCCATACTGACAATCGGAAAGAAGGTTGTGATAGGAAAGATGCCTTAAAATTTTTTTATTAAGAATTGACTCGAAAACTTTTGAAATACAGGACGTTAAAGCAATTGGACGATAGTTGGAGGGTTGGGAGTGGTCACCCTTCTTTGGGACTGGCTGAATGAGAGCAAACTTCCAGCAAGAAGGAAAGGTACAAGTTGACAGACAAAGGCGAAATAGTTTGCCTAGGCAGGGTGTAAGCACAGAAGCACAGTTTTTGAGAACAACAGGAGGGACCCCATCAGGCCCATATGCCTTGTTAGTATTGAGGCCAGTAATGGCAGAAAATACATCAACTGAAGAAATTTTAATGTCAGCCATGAGGAAGTCAGAGGGGGGAAGTGATGGAGGAACAGCACCGGAATCGTCTAAGGTGGAATTGGAGGAGAAAGTCTGTGCGAAGAGATCTGCTTTATCAGTAGAAGTAATAGCTACAGAACCATCAGAGTAGAAAAGAGGAGGGAAGGATGATGAGGTAAAGTTGTTAGAAAGATTTTTGGCAAGGTGCCAGAAGGAGCGGGAAGAATTCGAGTTGGAGAGTTGAGAGCATTTAGTATGGATGAAATTATTTTTAGTAAAGCGAAGAACAGACTTAGCACGATTCCGGGCAGAAACGTAAAGATTATGTGATTCAGGGGTGGGTTGGCTCCGGTACCTTTTGTAGGCCTTCTCCTTGTTGCGGACAGCATTAGAACAAGCGTGATTAAACCAAGGCTTTCTTGCGTTAGTCAAAGGATATGAGAAAGGAATGTATGCTTCCATGCCCGAGAGAATAACCTCCGTAATGCGCAAGGCACACTCAGATGGCTCACGGCCATGGAAGCAATAATCATTCCAGGGAAAATCAAAGAAGTACTGCCTGAGGGCCTCCCAGTCCGCAGCTCCAAAATGCCAGAGACGACGTTTCCCTGGAGGGTCCGCAGGCCGTACTGGAGCGATAGGACAGGTTAACACTATACAGCCTTTATATTGTACATTACAAACATAAATTACCGTACTTCCTTTGTAATCTGTAGATGTTTAGATGGGGGAGACAGTGGCTGAATTGGTAGAGAGGTGGCCTGCATTCGTAATGGACCCAGGTCTGAATCTCAGCTTGGACAGGGAGCAATTTAAGGATTTGAATTTCATAAAGTAGACATGACTGATCTACTAGAAGACCCAGTGACATATAAAAATACCCCCGCTAATACCAAAACACCAGTCCAGAATGAGACAGCTCTAGCATGTATTCAATATTGAAGGTGGGAGGTATTCCCGAATGTGGGGGTGTATGGTATGTAGGAGGACTACTTGCCTTTGGGAACAGGCATGAAGGCTACACTCAAAGTTGGACACATTATTAAAAAAAAAATAGTAGCTCTAGAAGAACAGTTGCGGAAAAACAAGTACTCTTGGGACTTGCTGTGTGATGGGATTATGTCAAATGGCAATGTATTACATAGTGATTTATCATACAGCAAGGTGGTTATAACCCATGGGGAATCTTGTCATGGTTACCCTAACCATCCATCATATGACAAAATTCCACAGTACAGTAATTGAATGGACGGGCAATACAGCATAGTTACAGACTGTCGATATCCTACAGTATTTTTGGCTGCTTAACTTCATAATTGTATCAGATGGAAATGTGGACTGTAAAAATAAATTAGGTATGATAGTTTAGTTGACTGTATGCTGACACTAGGCCTAATTTCAATTTTGGTATCACAAATAATGGTATGATTCAGTAAACACTGACTTTGTTATGTCAGATGTCATAACACCATCTGCAAGCAACCCAGTCTCCTACCTACCAGTGGTATTGAATGAGTGCACTTATCTTTGACAGCGAATCCCCAGACCCGTAAGATGGTATTCTTCCATGCAAGTATGTTTTCTTCTGGGTCCTTTAGCTGTGTTGATGTTTTATTCATGACACTTATTAATAGACATTTATAATCACAGTGACAGTTTGTTGAAATATACTTCCCCTTCAGGGTTATTTAAGACTTGTACGTGATGTACTGTAACTGACTATCACTTGTACTCGACATCCAACTTGCTCCATGGTATAACTTAAAACTGTCGTGTGAGAAGGTAGTCTCCACCTCATGGAGTAAACATCAGTCCCAGATCATAGTTCTGAGACTGATTCATATATATATAAATTTTTGCATTGCAAGGGTGTGCAAGAGACAGCATGGTGGAATGATGAGGTGAAACGAGCTGTGGAACAAAAGAAGAAGGCATATGGTGAATGGTTGGCGAGTAGAGGTAGGGGAGAAGATGAGAGAGAGAAGAGAGAGGTATACAGTATGTGAGCAGGAGAAGGGAGGTTAAGAGACTGGTGAAGGAGAGTAAGAAGAAAGTGGATGAAGAGTTTGGGAGGAATCTGAGTGTGAAATGGAGGGAGAGTAAGAAATTGTTTTGGAAGGAGGTAAAGAAAGTAAGGCAGTGTGAAAGGGGAAATAGTAGAGGAGTGAAAGATAGGAATAATAGATTGTTGGTGGAGAAGAGAGAGAAATTGAGGAGATGGAAGGAGCACTTTGAGGATTTGTTGAATGTAGAGAGTGAGAGCAGTGTGAGTATAAGTGGTTGGGGAATGGCTGGGAGAAGAAGAGATGAGAGGAGGGAGGAAGAGATCAGTAGGTCGGAAGTAATGGAAGCGATGAAGAAGATTAAGCTGGGAAAGGCCCCAGGAATTGATGGAGTGTGTGGTGAAATGCTTAGGTATGGGGGTGAGATTGTTGTGGAGTGGATATGGAAGTTGTGTAGATTGGCTTGGGAAGAGGGAAGGGTTCCAGAGGACCGGAAATCAGGTATAATTGTTCCTCTGTACAAAGGAAAAGGGGAGAGAGAAGTATGTGGTAACCATAGGGGTATTTGCCTTCTTAGTGTGACTGGTAAAATATATGGTAGAATACTCATTGATAGCATTAGGCATATGACAGAGGAGCTAGTTGGAGAAGAACAAGGGGGATTTAGGAAGGGAAAAGGGTGTGTAGATCAGATATTTGTTCTAAGATGTTTAGTGGAGAAGTATCTAGAGAAGGGAAGGAAAGTGTACGCTGCCTTCATGGACTTGGAGAAAGCTTATGACAGAATAGATAGGAAAGGTATGTGGAAGGTATTAAGAATATATGGAGTGGAGGGGAAATTGTTGAGTGCTGTGAAGAGTATGTACGAAGGAGCTAGGGCTACGGTGCGAGTGGATGGTGAGCTGAGTGAGTTCTTTGATCTCAATGTGGGACTGAAACAGGGGTGTGTAATGTCTCCATGGCTGTTTAATATATATATGGATGGGGTCGTAAAGGAGGTACAAGGTAGGGCAGTGGATGTGGGGGTGGCCCTAATGAATGAGGGTGAGATTTGGAAGCTTCCGGTGTTGCTGTTTGCTGATGATACAGTATTGTTGAGTGAAGATGAATGGGAGTTGCAAGGTTTGGTGAATGAATTTGGGACAGTGTGTAGGAGGAGGAAGCTGAAAGTTAATGTAAACAAAAGTAAAGTTATGGTGTTTGAGAGGAATGAAGTCACAGAGTGTGCAGTGAGGTTGGATGGTGAGGATATGGAGAATGTGAGTGCATTCAAGTACTTGGGTAGTGTGATGAGTAAGGATGGAACTTTGGGGGATGAAGTACGTGAAAGGGTACAGCAGGGAAGGAAGGTTGTTGGCACACTGAAAGCAGTGATGAGAAATAGGGAGGTGAGTATGGAAGTTAAGAAGTCACTGCATGATGGTATTGTGATCCCTACCCTGACGTATGGAAGCGAGGCATGGACCTTGCAAGAGGGGAACAAGTCAAGAGTGAGAGCAGTGGAAATGAGTTACTTGAGAGGAGCATGTGGAGTGACATGGAGGGACAGGTTGACGAATGAAGAAGTGAAGGAACGTTGTGGGGTAGATGTGGATGTGGTTGAAAAGATTAGGAGAAATACACTGAGGTGGTTTGGACATGTGGAGAGGATGGAGAATGAAAGACTGACTAAGAGGGTGTATGTAGGTGAGGTGGAGGGAGGGAGAGGGAGGGGTAGACCGAGGATGAGGTGGAGGGATGGAGTTGAGAGGTATATGAGGGAGGGGGGGGTGAGTTGGGGGGAAGGGAGTCAAATGGTGGGTGACAGAGTGACTTGGAGGCGTTTTGTCTGCGGCCACCCTTTTGCGGGATTAGGGCGTCGGGCTATAGATAGATAGATAGATTATTTATTATGGAGTTCAATAAGCCTAACTAATAGTCTAATATAACTTACAACCCTTTACCAAAATCAAATATATTTTAACCCAATTATTTACAGATATTTATAGTATATACATATTATCACCACATTTATGAAATTATTTTACACCAGTTATTCAGAGTTCTGGCATTTCGTGTTTTCTTCTTACTGATGACAATAATGCTGTGGGAATTTCATTTCCCTCATAATGTGGGGTCAGGGGACTCACCCCAAGAAGTCTAAAAATTGTATGCCACATGGTACCTCTTAGGTAGAAAATGACCAGTCTGCAGTATAGGTTATGCAAGGGAGAACAAGATCAGCCAGTGAGGAAATTGGGGAGATGTTATGTTCTTGAAAGTTTGTCAGTCATCATGGGTTTTTGCACAGTAGTACAGGTATAACCCGGTTTAATGATGCAGTTAGTTACATAAACACCCATCGCTAGGTGGGATATCATATCTCGGGGTAGATTTACCATGTAAAGTACTGTATAGGGATGTGTTTTTGAGCCTTGGGTTTCCCCCTCAGTCAAGTCCTAAACCCACCCAAATGGGTCAGAAAACAAGTTTCTAGCTAACCTAAATCCCCCAATAGCTTTAAGACAAGCAAAACTAAGCCTAAAAGCAGTTTATAACTTGCCTAAACCCAAAAATAAAATATGAAAATCATCAAATATAAGTCTGGAAATAATCAAACTTTGTAAACTTTATCCCAAAATGACAATGTTCACCCTACGTATGACTAAAACTCATTAATCGAAGTCTAAAAGCAATTTATAAATCAGCCTAAATAAAATTTAAAGTATTATCAAAATTGGTAAAAAAATAAAAAAATAAAAAAGCCATCGTTAAACTAGAGTTTCGCCATTGTTAGGAAGGGTATGGTGGTATTTCTACCCCCATTGCAGAGCTCGCAAATCGCATCGCGGGGTATACCTGTATGTCAGTGTACCATGGCTGTGTAGAGACCATCCTGAGTTCCCTTAGGAATGTTAGAAATCATTTATTGTAGGAATTAATGGCTGTAATTTATGTGGACAGTATTTTTAAAAATTAAAGTAAGATACTACATACCCTTAAAGCAAAGTACAATGTTATTACCTCTCCCCTTCCTTGACGATAAACCAATATTCTGTTAGAATAAATAAGAGAGCTAGGTTAAAGAGTGAATGAAAGAAATACAGTATAAAAGAAGAACTGACTTTATCAGGTAAATGCTGTAAAATGAAAATATTCAACATGTTGGGGAAAAAAAAAAAAAAAAAAATCCCTCCATCCATCATCCAATCCTATGTTGCTCCATGAGGAGCATAGGAGCCCGAGGCTAGGCAAATTGGCCCTGACATTTAAGATGAGAGTGACCAGCCTCACTCATCCCTGAGTGGCATTATGTAGGAAACAAACCCCAACCATCCCTTGGTAATTACGGCGCTCCGATTGGAGCACCGTAATTACCACTAAACAACCAGGTGCCAAAATTTGGTTATATGGTTACCACCCGGTGTAGTAAATGGTTTCCTGGTGTACAGGAAACCATTTGGCTTGTCACTCAGAGTAGAGTCAGCCACAGGTAGAAGGAAGAGGAAAGAATGAAGGAAAGAAAGACAAGAGGATGGAAGGAAAGGAGGATGGAGGAGAGGATAGGGCAGACACCCAAAGCAGCACTACATCGAGTGAGTGGATGCTGAGTGCCCCCACCTATCACCTCAAGAAAAAAGGGAGGGGGGGCCTGAACCATCACTATAGCAATTCATGCGATTGCTCAGCTAAGCCAGGTAGAATTTTGTTTATAGTGATTCCTTTGTTATTGTGCATAATTCTGAACGTGGCTTGTGATAACATAAACACAGACCCTATGTGATTTACCCTTATTGGTACCAGGCAGCTCAAATGCAAGCCCAAATATTCCCTTTTATGACAGTTTAGAGCTAATAAATACATACATACTTCAAAAAGGCATGTTTAGGTTAACAGAAAGTGATGAAAAGGGCATAATAAGGAAGAAACATGTACCCTAGAGAGACTTGAGATAGGCTTGAGATAAGGAGTTCCAAGGCTAAGGGATTAACTCCTCAAGTAGGGCCTCCTCTTTGAATCCCTCAAACCCATCAGAAACCATGGACACTGCATCATCATTGTCAACAGAAACCAGCTTAGGTATGTAATAGCGATATTTTTTAACCGAAAAATGGAGAATAACAGCAGGAGTACAGATTCATCTCACAGTGATAATGAAGTCACTAACCAACTGCCCTGTAACCAAGGGATGACTGTACATCATAGTAGGATTCATTACCTAATGAAGCTTGATTTTATACGAATACCTATTAACATCATGAAGTTGTATTTTCTGGTGCTGCCACCAGCTGTCAAGTGTGGTGATTTTCCACTCAAAAATATGTTATATATTTTTTGCCACACATGTTCCAAGAGACATGCAAATAACCATGCTTGCACAGTTGTCTTCCTGAATAATATATTATTATATCCACATGCAGAATTATTATAGGAAATGAAATAATCACTCAAAAATTATATGATAAAAACAAGAACGTGTAGTTTTTGCTGTTGAGTAGCTCTAGTCTGTCAGGAACTTGCCCCTGCAGGACCGTCCTTTGCAGTGAATTGATATTCCCTTGTAGCAGACAATAACTCACCACAGCAAGGTCTATCTATTGCTAGATGCCTCAATCCCGTTTGGGGTGGCCACAAACAAATCGCCTCCACGTCGCCCTGTCCCCCTCCATTTCACTGCCCTGTTCCCAACTCACACCCCCCTCTCTCATATACCTCTCCACCCCATCCCTTCATCTTATCCTCGGCCTCCCCCTCCCTCTTCCTCCCTCCACCTCACTCACATACACTCTCCTCATCAGTCTTTCACCCTCCATCCTCTCCACATGGTCAAACCACTTCAGTGTGTTCCTCATAACAGTTCCTATCACATCCACACCACAACGCTACTTTATGTTCTCATTCGTCAGCCTGTCTCTCCATGTGACTCCACAGGCTCCTCTTAAATAACTCATTTCCACTGCTCTCACTCTTGACTTGTGTCCCTCCAACAACGTCCAAGCTTCATTCCATACGTTAGAGTTGGTATCACAATACTGTCATGTAGTAACTTTTTCACTTCCATGCTCACTTCCCTGTTTCTTATCACGTGCTTTCAAAGAACCAGCAACCTTTCTTCCCTGCTGCACCCTTTCAAGCACTTCATCCTCCAAACCTCCATCCTTACTCATCACACTACCCAAGTACTTAAACGTACTCACATTTTCCAATTCTTCACCATCCAACCTCGCTGTACATTCACTGACTTCACCTCTCTCAAAGACCATCACTTTACTCTTCCCTACATTCACCTTTAGATTCTGTTTCTTGCACACTCTCCCAAACTCATCCACCAAGCCTTGCAGCTCCCCTTCATCTTCACTCAACAACACAGTATCATCTGCAAACAACAGTGCAGGGAGTTTCCAAACACTATCCTCTCTCACCAGGGCCACTCCAACATCCACTACCCTACCTTGTACCTCTTTTGTTACCCCATCCATGAACAGATTGAATAACCATGGAGACATGACACATCCCTGTTTCAACCCATCCTCCAAAGAGAAAAATTTACTTAGTTCACCATCCACACGCACTGCAGCCTTAGCACCATCATACATATCCTTCACAGCATTCAACAACTTTCCATCTACTCCATATATTCTTAATACTTTCCACAATCCTTGTCTATCCACCCTGTCATATGCTTTCTCCAGATCCATGAAAGCTGCATACAACTTCTTTCCCTTCTCTAGAAACTTTTCCACTAAAGATCTAAGAATGAATATCTGATCTACACAACCTCTTCCCTTCCTAAAGCCTCCCTGTTCTTCTCCAACTAATTCCTCTGTTCTTTCTCTAACTCTGTCAATAAGTATCCTACCATACACTCTTCCTATTATACTTAGAAGACAAATGCCCCTATCATTATCACACACTTCTTTTTCCCCTTTTCCTTTGTACAAGGGAATAATTATACTTGACTTCCAATCCTCCGGGACTCTACCTTGCTCCCAGGCCAATCTGCACATCTTCCACAGCAGGGGTGCAGGGAAGAATTAGAAGTTTGGTTTCTGGATGGACACCGCATTTGCATCTCACCACCCAGTTAATAGAGGCACCATAGCCAACTCCATATCACTCAATTATTTGCTTATATGGTTACCACCCAGTGTTGTAAAAAGTTTCCTGAGTTACAGGAGACCATTAGGGTTGTCACACATTGTAGAGCCTCCTGAAGTGGAAGAAAAGTAATCAAAAGTGACAGGATGGATTGGAGAAACAGGAAGAGAGGATAAAAGATGAAGGAAGGAGCAACACTACATTAAGTGAGTAGGTGATGGTCACCACCACCTACCACCATGTACAGTAGTACTATGTGTAGTATGGAGAATAATGTTTTGCATCAGTGTTTATAATGTAGATGTTGATGTTTTGCAAATGTTTATACTGTTTACTATATGTGTATTAATGTTTATCATGCACAGTTTGACTGAACATGGGCAGGCCTACTTATAAAAATATTGATGTTGAAGCATTGATGATGATCCTCCCTCTCTCCCTTTTTCACTCCCTTCCCTTAATGCTCCATTGATGTGTTGTACAGTAGGGTCATCGTATAACACAAGGTAGGTTATGTGGAACCTCATGCTTAGTCAGGTGCATGCTAAAATATGGCACATACTTGCATTTAAATAGGGGGTTAGGTCCTGGGAACCCCACATTTTTCCTTTAAGAAATATATGAAGATTGGGTATTATCAGTATGTCTGCCATGGATGCCCATGGCAGCATGCTTACATCTCGCCAACTGGATGCATCAGTCCTTCCTAACCTAAACTACTTTAAAGGGTCTGCCCGTTAGACCCTACATAATTTTAACCACCTAAGATTGTCACTAAGCTTAACTTTAAAAGCCTCCAATATCTGTCAGGCCAAAACTCTTACCCTAACCCATCTTTAACCCAAGAAAGTCTGCCTTATCCAGCATCAGGCTTATTTGCCAAGAATGACTTTCAGCACATTTAATAAAAGAATTAATTGCACAGAGTGAAACTTATGAAATACAGTATTCATTATTCATTGCCAGTGAAGAAAGAAAATAACAATATTGTCAGAGCAGTGTGATTATGCACAACTGTGGTAAACATGAGTGCAGTAATCCTAAGTAATAGGTAAACTAAGCATCAAACATTTTTGTGAAAAAATAATTCAAAGGAATTGACCTTGTGTATTATGGCAGTCTAGCCTAACTTTTAATGTCTATGCATAAACGTGTCATAAACTGTAAGAGCTGAATTTTCTAGCCCCAAGTCCATCAGCTCATAACAAAAATATTTCACAAAACCCTGTTCACACACATTGCACTAAATGCAAAAACTCCTGAATTTTATTGCTCCATCATCTTTAACCTCATTAGAGTTTTTATGCTTTTCCAGTAAAGAGCCTATCCACTTTGTAAACACACCCGACTCATTTCGTCAGATTGTCTGAATGCTAGTCTCCTCTCGTTCACATTAAGCTTCCATACTACATGCTACTTCGTCCAGTATTTTAAATTTTTGCTCATGCACTGCAAGGAGAAGCTCATGTTGGGCGCTTAGGCATCATAACTGAGTTAGTATGAAACTGTGTGGTCAGAGTTCTGGGATGAAATGAGGACCAAGAAAAAATGGATTGGGGTACAATGACAGTCAACACAACAATGAGGCTGAGACAGGCAGGTATAGGATGTGCTTCATGTGGTTGTGCTTGGGTCACAGAATCCTAACAGCAACTAACAACAGCACAAAACACACGCCTTGTAAATGCTTTCAGCCATCTGGAAATCGGATACATAAATGCTCCCACTTTTTTTCCCCCATGCAATTGATTGATGTTGTTGTATTACTGAATAATAAAGGGAGGAATTAAATACTTGTATTATTGTAAGATCCCAGTCTTAAATCATGGCTCTACTGTAAAAGATTTTCATGAGGAATAGGAAAACAAAAGTAAAAAAAATTCTGCCATGCAGAAACAGCAGGTGCACAACTGGTTCTCAGATGATTCCAGACATACGAACCACTCGTACTTCATACATAACAAACCAGACACGTGCCAAAAATATTGGTAAAAAAAAAAAAATAATGTTCATATGTATATATGGATATGAAGTCCGCTGAGCGCTGACTTTCTTCATATGACTGTACAGTATGTGTATGAAATCCCTGAGAGTGTTAATGCATGTTATCACCACCATGAGCAGCAGCAACAGGCTCACTATTTACTCATCCAGTTTTCATTGACACTTACAGGCACAGTCACATGGCAGCCAGGAGACTCAAATCGCCGCCTACTATTATCCGTCCACCTCTTCCAGTGGCTCACTGCTCTGATCACAAATGCATTGAAATGTATGATTTGCTTCCTTCCAACTGATCCAGAGAATGAGAGCTTGCTCAAGAGAGTGGCTGAGAATTTGATTGCATCACTCATTGCATTTCTGCAGGCCAGTTCCAGTCACCAGCATCATAATTTAGGTATGTTTACATTAATGCCTTATTTTTGTTCAAGTATGTTCGGTTTTATATAGCTTGAAGATATTTTCTTGTTACTTCTTGTTGTTTCCCTAAGTGTCAACGAGTGGGTTGGCTTTTTTTTTTTTTTTAATGTGAGGAAGAAGGAACCAGAGGCAACGAGCCCGCAAAACTGTTCCTTCCAAGAGAAAAACAAAATGCAAGAGAGAGCCAAATTCAAGATCCCATCATTTCAAGATGCCTGGACACAGTGTGATTGAAAGACTGGAGATCATAGGAAGCAGGAAATTCAGACAGAGGGAGATAGTTCCAGAGTTGACCTATTGCACAAATGAAGGACTGGGAGTAGCGGTTAACCCTTGCATTAGAGAGTTGGACAGAAAAGGGATGAGAGTTTGCTGCTAGACGGGTGCTACATGCCCGTCGTAGAGGTGGAGGAATGCATGCAGACAGTTCAGAGGAGCAGTGACCATTGAAGAAGTGATAGAAAAGAGATAAAGATGCAACAGTGCGGCGAAGAGACAGAGGTTGAAGGGAGTCAGTAAGAGGAGGAGAGTTAATGAGACGAAAAGCCTTTGCCTCCACCCTATTGAGAAGAGCTGTATGTGGGGAGCCTCCCCACACATGAGAGTTGTACCCCACGCAGGGGTGGATAAAACCCCTGTATAGAGTCAACAATTGTGCAGGGGTAAAGAAGGAACGGAGTCGGCTTAGCACACCCAACCTCTTGGAAGCAGATTTTACAAGAGATGTAATATGATCTTTCCAAGATAAGTCCCAAGTAAATGAAACCCAAGCATGTTCAAGGATGATGCAGGATTAAGCTGAATATTATTAAACATTAGTGGGTATACCTGTTGAAGATTTTGTCGGATTGATAGGTGCAAAAACTGAGTCTTTGATGCATTAAAAACAAGAAGATTATTTTTACCCCAGTCAGAGATACGAGCCAAGTCAGACATTAGGTGTGCCATAGCCTCATCCCTTGTTTGTTGAAGTAACTGCTGAGATGGGCGTTGCGGGAATCAAATGGAAAGGTGAAGGGTGGAGTCATCAGCGTATGAGTGGATAGGGTTAGATGTACAGCTTGGAAGGTCATTAACCCTTTAACCGCGGGCATTGTTTTGCCCCGACTGGCCTCTCCCGCGGGGGTTCCAGCCAAAATGTAAACAAACTTTAAACCTTTATAACTCTGCACAGAATAAATCTAGAGCGAAAAATAAGGTACCATTAGAAAGTACTAACCTTCGGCTTTGGAATGATGTAGGTTTCATGATTTCGTTGACTATCACTGGATGGGCTGTGCCATTAGAAGTGAGCGATCTGAAATCACTATTTTTCACTCACACACCATTACCAAATGCCAACCTCATTCTGATGATAATACAATAAACATATATGAACACTGTACATACAATAAACACCCACTCTGTGTTCACTGAGGCAAGTGGGTGTTCACTGAGGCAAGTAAAAGGAACTGTAATTGCCCACACTTCACTGCCACATCAGCGGTGTTGTAATCACTATTTTTCGCTCACACACCATTACCAAATGCCAACCTCATTCTGATAATAATACTATAAACATATATGAACACTGCACATACGATAACCACCCACTCTGTGTTCGCTGAGGCAGGTAAAAGGCACTGTAATTGCCCGCACTTCACTGCCACATCAGCGGTTTTGTAATCACTATTTTTCGCTCACACACCATTACCAAATGCCAACCTCATTCTGATAATAATACTATAAACATATATGAACACTGCACATACGATAAACACCCACTCTGTGTTCACTGAGGCAGGTAAAAGGCACTGTAATTGCCCACACTTCACTGCCACATCAGCAGTGTTGTCACTCACAGCTGGACAGATACTGATGCGTGTTTGGTCAGGGGTGGGGTGTGGGGCCCAGGGGGTGGGAGGTGGGGGCCTGGGGGGGAGGTGGGGGCCCGGGGGGGGGAGTTGGGGGTCGCCTGGAGGAAAGAACTTAATAGCTACTCTCCCTTGAAACAATTGGCGCACGGAAAAAACGTGCGGTATTCAAAATATTCACAAACATTCGAGAATGACACCTGCGGTTTGGTCCAGTTTTTGCAATGTCATTCTGGGATGACACCTGCGGTTAAAGGGTTAATGAATAAAAGGAATAGGGTTGGTGATAGGACAGAGCCCTGAGGAACACCACTGTTAATATATTAAGATCTAGGAGAAGAACGATGGCCGTCTACAACAGCGGCTATAGAACGACCAAAAAGGAAGCTAGAGATGAAGGCACAGATAGAAAGAAAGAAACCGTAAGAGGGCAGTTTGGAAATTAAAGATTTATGCCAGACTCGATTGAAAGCCTTTGAGATGTCAAGTGCAGTAGCAAAGCTTTCACCAAAGTCCCGAAAGGAGGATGACCAGGAGTCTGAAAGGTAGGTGAGATGATCGCCTGTGGAGTGTCCCTGACGGAACCCATACTGACAATCAGAAAGAAGGTTGTGGTAGGAAAGAAGCTTTATAATTTTTCTATTAAGAATAGACTCGAAAACTTTTGAGATACAGGATGTTAAAGCAATTTAGACAATAGATAGACGGCTGGGAATGGTTACCCATCTTTGGGACAGGCTGAATGAGAGCAAATTTCCAACAAGAAGGAAAGGTGCAAGTTGATAGGCAAAGGCACAAGAGTTTACCTAGGCAGGGTGTACGCACAGAAGCACAGTTTTTGAGAACAACAGGAGGGGACTCCATCAGGCCCATATGCCTTATTAGTATTGAAGCCTGTGATGGCAGAAAATACATCAGCTGAAGAAATTTTCATGTCAGCCATGAGGAAGTCAGAGGGGGGAAGTGATGGGATGGAGGAACAGCACTGGAATCGTCTAAGGTGGAATTGGAGGAGAAAGTCTGAGCGAAGAGATCTGCTTTATTAGTAGAAGAAATAGCTACAGAGCCATCAGAGTAGAAAAGAGGAGGGAAGGATGATGAGGTAAAGTTGTTAGAAAGGTTTTTGGCAAGGTGTCAGAAGGAGCAGGAAGAATTCGAGTTAGAGAGTTGAGAGCATTTAGTATGGATGAAATTATTTTTAGCAGAGCGAAGAACAGACTTAGCACGATTCCGGGCAGAAACATATAAAAGATGTGATTCAGTGGTGGGTTGGCTCCAGTACCATTTATAGGCCCTCTTCTAGTGGCGGACAGCATTAGAAAAAGCACGATTAAATCAAGGCTTTCTTGCATTAGTCAAAGGATATGAGAAAGGAATGTATGCTTCCATGCCCGAGAGAATAACCTCCATAATGTGCAAGGCACACCCAGATGGCTGCTGGCCATGGAAGCAATAATCATTGCAAGGAAAATCAAAGAAGTACTGCCTGAGGGCCTCCCAATCCGCAGCTCCAAAGTGTCAGACAACGTTTCTTTGGATGGTCCGCAGGCCGTACTGGAGCGATAGGACAGGTTAAGGTGATAAGGTTGTGATTGGAGGAGCCCAACGGAGACAAAAGATTAACAGTGTAAGCAGAAGGATTAGTTGTAAGGAAGAGGTCAAGTATGTTGGAGCTCTCTCCAAGGTGGTCAGGGATACGGGTAGGGTGCTGTACAAACTGCTCTAGATCATTAAGGATAGAAAAGGTGTAGGCTTGTTCACCAAGTGGATCAGTGAATGGAGAGGAGAGCCAAAGGTGGTGGTGAACATTGAAATCTCCTAGGATGGTGATTTTAGAGATAGGAGAAATGGATAGAATGTATTCCATCGTAGAAGTAAGATAGTCAAAGAATTTTTGATAGTCAGTAGAATTAGGAGATATGTAAACAGCACAGATATATTTAGTCAGAGAATGACAGGAAAGCTGAAGCCAGAGTGCAGAGAATTCAGAAGAATCGAGTTCAGGAACACGAGAGCAAGATAAGTTGTTGCTTATATATACACCACAGCCACCTTTGGCTTTGAAATGAGTATAGAGAAAGTAGGAGGATACAGAAATGGGCCTGCTGTCAGTTGCCTCAGACAGCTGAGTCTCAGTTAGAAAATGAAGGTGAGGTTTAGAGAAGGAGAGGTGGTGCTCAACTGAGTGAAAGTTAGAGGAAAGGCCACAAATGTTGCAGAAATGAAGAAGAAGAGATTCAAACAGTGGTTTCAGGCATCTTGAGTCGTCAGCGGGAAAGGGGCAGAAGGTGGGGGCATCTATGATCCTCTCCCCTGGGGACTCCGAGGCTGTGTTATTCGACGCCTTTGTTTTTTGTCTTTTTTCCAAATTTTGAAAGGGAAGTGTGGTGTGTATTGTGCATATAGTTCGGTGTTGATAGTTAGAGAAACTTGTATTGGAGAGCATGCTGGCCTACTGTCTGTGTTATTGAGACACTGAAAAAAATTCAGCAATGAGGGATGGTCGGGACCTAGTCCTGAGGACTGATGAAATGGGAGCTCTAGCTCTCCCTGTCATCAGCTTTCCATCCACCGTGGGAGTACTGCCCTGCTTATCTGGTGCTACAGTCTACTGCTCCAAGGTAAGGTGTTTTTTTTTTTTTAAATGGTTTTCTTGGTGTTTAAAATTATTTTGGATATTCCTATTTCTGTTTATGTCAAAATATGGCAGACTGGCCTGAAAACAGTACCAAAATTAGGAGGGGCACTGTACATACAGTAGAGTCTAGGTAGGGTGTTTTTCTGGTGCTTAATTTTTTTTTGTGCATGGTCGTCTTGGTGTTTTAAATTATTGTGGATTTTCCTATGTGTGTTTTGATGTCTACATATGCCATAATGACTAAAAAACACTGCCAAAGTAAGCAGAGGTACTGTGCAAATAGGTTAGGTACAGGTTGGACGTTTGGCATAGGTGGGGTCTGGGTATAGTAGGGAGGATATTGTTCATTATCTGGACATTGCCACTAATTTAATTGGACATGCCTTTGGCTCTGTTACATTGGATAATTGAGGGATTACTGTACCTGTAAAACGGAAATAATCTTCTCCATGGAATTAACTCCTACATACACTTTACAATTCAATAAATATCCCATATAAAGTGGAACCCTGGAACTCGTACACCTCTCTACTCGTACAACTCGGTTTTCTTACAGCTTTTTCGTCCAAAAATTGCTCCACTTTTCATGCAGCTATTCGCACTAAGAGACGTGGCATTGTAGGTGTCACGTGGTCACCAGTCTTCCGCCAGCTACGCATCAGTCATACAGGCTCCATTAAACTTTATGATAAATTATGTATTTTCGTTAGAAAACTGTACATAATCATGGTGGGAAAATGGCATCCTAACACTGCTGTGGTCAACAGGAACATCAGCCTGTTTAATGCCAATGTTATTGACCATTTTAGGAAAATCATGAAAAGTCCTCAACAGCAGAGAACATTGGACAGGTTCTTTACCACTGAAGAATCCAAAACAATACCCCAACCCCAAGCATCTCCCCAGCCCCTAGCATCTCCCCAGCCACAAGCATCTCCCCAATCCCAAAAATCTCCTTGCCCAAAGAGACAGAAAAGAGAAAAAACACCAGAAGGGCAGTTGCCTACAGTTTTCATGGAAAGTGACTCCCCTTCCAAAAACTAACACCCCTCCTCCTCCTCTCCACATCCATCCACTTAAGCCATCAGCTCTCCTCAATACAAAAGATGCAATAAAATTATCATTTATATCATGTACAAGGTATATTTCTTTATTTTAAAGGTTTTATGTACGGATTAATGCAAAATACATTGTTTCTTATAGAAAAAAAAAAGATTCAGTTTTCGAACAATTCACAACTCGTACAGCCTCCAGGAACGAATTGTGTACGAATTCCGGGGTTCTACTGTCATTGGTGTAAGGCTATATCATGGTAAATATTTGGAGTAATGCTATCATGCACAACCTTTACCATATTTTTCAACTCACTGCCAGAGCAATGTGTGACAAATTTTCCTTAATATAAATGAACGCATGTGTAGCCTACAGGGTGACTTTTTACCATAATTATGTTAAATCATTAGCTTAGTATACAATTTTGTATATTGTCAATTTTGGCATAATTTGATGAAATTTGGAATTATTTTTGCATATTTTATATTAGCTATCAAAGTAAGTACTCCCATATTTTTCAGTGTACATTATACTGCAACTGTTGAAGGGTAGCCAAATCGGTGGAAAAGTTTCTAAATCTAGAGATTTCAGTTCTTACATTGCAGCAAAATTTTTTATCTTGCAGCTAACAGAATTTTCTGGAGAAATAATTATTTTTCACTAATAACCCTAGAATTTTTTAGAGGTGACATTAATTAATTATAGGCCTCATAAAGGACAGGTACTTGTTTAATATGAACATCGTGAAAGGAAAGTGTGAAACAATCAATACTTTGCCATATAGTATAGCTTTTAGTTTATTAATGAACTAAGAACAGGAAATCACGGGCAGTCTATCTATCTATTCCCAGACGTCTCAATCCCGTTCGGGGTGGCCACAAACAAATCGCCTCCACGTCGCCCTGTCCCCCGCCATTTCACTGCCCTGCTCCCAGTTCACCCCCCCCTCTCTCATATACCTCTCCACCCCATCCCTCCATCTCATCCTCGGCCTTCCCCTCCCTCATGGGCAGTGGAGGATGGAATCACACCTACTATATTGTTTTATATCTACCTGTTTACCGTATATGATTATCTTATTTGTTCACATTTCCAGAGAAATTTTGTTCATTAAACATTCACAAGCATGATTAATTATTAAGTTTTTTTTCACAAGAACTATAATGATATGGGTTTATATAGTTAACAACCTACTAATACTATATTAATCTTTAAAATAATAGAAACTGAACATATTAAAAACACCAAAAGATTTAGCATAGTTTATGCCAATCTAGCATAATTTCATCTTGAATCTAGCATATTCCTGCTTTAGAAATCTGGACACCCTGGTATTCTACTGAATGAGGAAGACAGCTGATATTTGTTACATCAAGTCCTAGGGAGCAACAGGACTTGGTCTTTGAATAATGACTTCTAAAAGTGTAGAAGACTGGACAGCTCCTGAACTGAAGAAATATCCGAAAGCCAGTCTCGTGTTTGTGTACATTCGTATGTATGTCAGAACCGAGTACCGACTCGTACATTTCTCAGCCCCGAGGCCAGTACCAGAGCCAGTGGTAAGCTGGTGTGCTGGAGGTCCCAGATCCATTGCCTGGACCTGAGACTGTGCAGTGAGTGGAGCTGTGATATGTCTACCCCCTTTTTATTATTACCAACTATGACAAAATACAAGAATAAGCATCAAAGCAAGCCAGAGGATATTAAATCACCCAGGGGGATGAGGGTGGGTTCATGGTAAGTGGAAAGTTTGAGGGGAAGAGTGGGGTAAGTCATTGAGGCATTCAGTAGGAGGTAGGTGGATGTGGGATGTTTGCAGGAAGTTCGGTACAGGGGTGGGTCATCCAGAAAGATTGATGGCAAGGATTGTTACTATAAGTTGTTCTGGCAGGGGGGGGACAGACAGATACGGGGGTATGGGTGTATTGGTTGCGGAGAAATGGGTGGAATATGTTATGAACGTTGTGAGAGTAAGCAATAGGATATTGGTAGTGAAAATTTTGTTGGGTGGAATGATGACTGCAGTTATATCGGTATATGCTCCACAGGCTTGCTTTGATGAGATAGAGAAGGATAGATTTTGGGATGACTTAATATGTGTAGTAGGTGGTATGGGGGATGATGAGATAGTGGTTTTGGGAGGGGACTTAAATGGTCATGTTGGTGAAGCAGCTCAAGGTTATGAAGAAGTTTATGGGGGATATGTGTATGGTGTAAGAAATGCAGGAGAAAGGATACTCGAGTTTGGGGAGGCAACGAACATGATTGTGTGCAACACACATTTTAGGAAAAGAGAGAGTAGGTTGATTACCTATGAGTCTGGGGGAATTAGCAGTCAGATAGATTATTTTTTGGTCAGGAGGGCTGATAGGAGGTTAGTGAGGGATGTTAAAGTTACTGGAAGCGAGAAGTGTGTGCAGCAACACAAACTATTGATTTGTGATATGGTACTTAAAGAACGAGTGATGAAAAAGAGGACTTATGTACCTAGGAGGAAAATTTGGAAGCTGGAAAATTAAACAGTAAGGGATGCCTTCTACCACGAGATGAGGGGAGTAGTGGCTGAACAGGGAACCGTAGACAGAGGCATTAATGAACAGTAGAGAGCCTTCAAGAACAACCTCTTGAGAGTTACTGATGTAGTATGTGGTTGGACAAGAGGTCCACCAAGACATAGAGTAACTTGGTGGTGGGATGAGGGTGTAGAAGCTGCAATTAAGGAAAAAAGAAGGGTTTTCTGAGAATGGAAGAAGGGTGGTAACAAGGAGGAATACTTGGCTGCCAAGCATAGGGCTAAATCATGGGGAAAGGAAAAATATGATATTTAAGGTGGTTAATCAGATGAAGAGGGATAATCAGGATATTGTAGGTGAGCAGTGTGTGAAGAATGATGATGGAAGGGTAGTGGTGAACAGTGGGGATATAAAAGATGCATGGAGAGAGCATTATAGCCGGTTGTTGAATGAGGAGTTTGACTGGGACAGGGAAGGTTTGGAGCCAACAGATCCAGTGTTTGGCCCTTAGCCTTTGATTGACACTGCTACTGCGAGTGAGGCAATAGGCAGGATGCAGGTGGGGAAGGCAGCAGGTGTGTCTAGGTTGACTGCCAAAATGTTGAAGGCCTCAGGAGATATAGGGGTGAAGTTAGTCATTGACCTGATAAATATGATTGTATATGAATTTGTTGTCCCAGATGATTGGTTAGAGAGTGTAATTGTAAATGTGTACAAAGGGAAGGGTGATGCCCTGGAAAGAGGAAATTATAGAAGTCAGATAATGAAGGTAATGGAGAGAGTTTTAGAAGGTATGATTAGAGAAAGAGTGAATATTGATGAGATGCAGTTTGGGCTTATGCCAGGCAGGGCGACCACTGATGTCATATTCATTGTTCAACAGCTTCAGGAAAAATATATTGGGAAGAAAAGGGATCTGTATTTTGTTTTTGTTGATTTGGAAAAGGCATTTGACAGAGTCCCTAGAGAGGTGGTTAAGTGGGCAATGAGAAACCTTGGCTTGGAGGAGTGGCTTGTTAGGGTGATTATGGCCATGTATGTGGGTACTCGCACCCAGGTGTGAGTGAATGGAGATTTGAGTGATGAGTTTTCCATGAATGTTGGTGTGCATCAAGGGTCAGTTTTGAGTTCCATGTTGTTTATCATGGTACTTGAAGCCCTCTCACGTGACTTCAGAAACGGACTCCTGTGGGAGATGTTGTATGGTCATATTTCGTGTTGATTGCAGAGAATGAAGGGGAGGCGGAGGAAAGATTTAGGAAGTGGAGAGATGGTATGGGGCACAAGAGCTTAAGGGTACATGCAGAAAATCAAAAGTGATGATATCTAGGGTTGGTGTCAGTACAGTCAAAGAAGAAGGAGAGTGGCCATGTGCAGTTTGCCACAAGGCCGTAGGAAGTTATTCCATCTCGTGCAGTGTTTGTGATAAATGAGTGCACAAGAGATGTAGTGGTATTAGAGGTAGACTGCAAGATAATGCTGATTTTATGTGTGCAGTATGTCTGGGATTGTCAGGCGTGAAAGGATTGAACTTGCTGGTGAGTCTCTTGAGTGTGTGGAAGAGTTTTGTTATTTGGGAGACATGTTATGTGCTTGCGGTGGGGCTGGAGCTAGCTCTGTGGCTAGGGTGAGAAGTGGTTGGAAAAAGTTCAGGGAGCTGTTGCCTTTCCAGACATTGAGAGGACTCTCCCTGCGTGCTAAGGGGTCTTTGTATGCAGCATGTGTTAGGAGTGTGATGCTGTATGGTAGTGAGACCCGGGCAGTAAAGGAAGAGGATATTCGAAGGCTCATACGCACAGAAATGACATTGATTAGGTGGATGTGCAGTGCATCCCTGCATGCAAGGCCTGGGGGGGCTGGGTTTACGATGGAAGAGTTGAGAGGTAGGATGGGACTGGAGTGTATTGGTGTTGTGATGAGGAGAGGTAGATTGAGATGGTTTGGGCATGTGGAGAAGATGGGGGTTGATAATTTGGTGCAGAAGGTGAGAAGTGTTAATATTGGAGGTGGGGTTGCGAGGGGTAGACCGAGAAAGACGTGGGATGAGGTCATTGTGACCTCAGGGTTCAGGGACTGAACAGGGAGGCTGTCATGGATCGTGCAGCATGGAGAGCCACAATTGGGTGACCAAGGCTGACACATGCAAGCATGTTGGAGCCTTCCAAAATGAAATGAAACAATCTTTCATTAGAGAAATTACCAATATGCTGGGAATCGAACCCGGGACTCTCAGGTGAGAGCCAGGCAGCATACCGCTACACCACGACCAGGTAAAAGTTAACTCACGTTGTCACAATCTTGTAACCAACGTCCCTCCGCCCCCCACTGTGGGCCTGAAGAGGGTGAGCTAACCCCCTGGCACTCAGGCAAGTAGATGCTTTTAATCTATCCCAGACACTTACGGCAAGTCAGAATGAAGAGAGAACCTGTATTTTTTACACAGGAACAATCATCAGAGAAATTACCAATATGCCGGGAATCGAACCCGGGACTCTCAGGTGAGAGCCAGGCAGCATACCACTACACCACGACCAGGTAAAAGTTAACTCACGTTGTCACAATCTTGGTCGTGGTGCAGTGGTAGTGGTATGCTGCCTGGCTCTCACCTGAGAGTCCCGGGTTCGATTCCCGGCATATTGGTAATTTCTCTGATGATTTTTCCTGTGTAAAAAATACAGGTTCTCTCTTCAATCTTTCATTGTTGTTTTTAAGAAATGGAAATCGTATTTTGCTTATTCGAATGATTTATCATCTTTTTACACGCTTGAAGGCAACATTTCCACATAATCCCTCTTTAACCCCTATGCGCTGGTTGACGTGTATAACCGTCACGATTTTGGGCGCGGAGCAACACTGGTTGACGAGTATAGCCTCAAGCGTCTTCCTGCCACCCTTTGAACTTTAACATATCCTTACTCATCGATGGGACTACCTGGAGACGTGGGGATATTTTCTTATGAAAGAGGATGAGTTGATGAGTCTTATGTATCTTTAATTTTTTTTCTAGCTGTTATAGTTTGGCAGATATTAAGGGTTGGAGGTGAGGGTATTTTTTCCAATATCACAGAAATCCCCCGTAGGGAGGAGTGTGCAACATCGGAAAACCTTTGGTGTGTAGGGTTTAATACTTCTCTAGAAATCACCTGATAGAAAGGAATTGAACATACGTTTGAATACTATTGTTTTTTTCCAGCCCATCCTTTATATAAGGCCATGAATATTGTAGAACCCTCAGTTTTGTTAGTGAAAACCTGATTTTCAACAAGACTCAGCTTTAGCTGGTTTGGGATAGAAAAACATCAAATGAGGCGTTGAGAATAGTACTGACGTAAACGCCATATATAAACAATGGAGAAAAACGCAGTTAAGTTTTGCAATCTTCAGATTGTGATAACTTTTTAGTGGGATATGATAGGAAGCTCGTGTTTCTTTTAAATTGAAGCTCTATTACAGGGCTTTCGATACAGTAATACATTCATATACCACAATCTGAATATTGCCACATTAACTGCGTTTTTCTCCATAGGTAGATCTTAAAAAAAAAAATTTTACGTAAAATCACCGGATTTTGCACATACTGTACATTATGTTGATAATAGGAAAACAAAGAAAATGTATAATTTTGGTGTTGATTCTTTGCACTCCGAGAGCGGATACCTCCAGCAGGGAGAAAAAAAAAAAACGTTACGTAACCCCGTTGCAAGTTAAAGTATTGTGTCATTGTATTGTTTACACAATGAAAATTAGTAATAATACTGTCATAGTATTGTGTACACAAAATTGTTAATGAAAATTATTACGCCATTAATAGTAATGAAAAAAAAAAAAAAAGGTAATCAGCACTTACTATGACGAGGACGAGGACTGCTCTTGTTGTTTGAAGATGGCGATGAAGATGAGGGCGATGATGTTGCCGATGATGATGATAGCGATGATGATGAAAAAAGGAAAATCAATAAATTCCAGTGTGGTGGGGAGGGAGGAGGTAAGTCGACTATAGTGGTCGGGGAGAAGGGAAGAGGCGAGAACGGGGCGTGTTCAGTCACGGGAGCTCGTTCCCGCCTCCCATTGGCTGCTCAGCCCCGCGTCTTCTGGCGCTGGTGGATACGCTCACGGAGGTAAACTCCGAGTGCAATTTTTCTGGGTGAGCCCATAGGGTCGGTAATACCTTCAATACTATAGGGATTTCGACCGTGTTGCGAGTTGTCTTCTGACATCTCGGTTGTGTGTTCAGGCACAGGAGGAAGAAAGTGCTATAATAACTCACGGCAGGAGCAAGTTCACTCATGCCATTGGCTGCCCGTGGCGCTTACGCTAGGCAGAGTCAACTTGAGAACATTTTTTTGGGTGACGCGCGTAGAGCCACAGGTACCTTTCTAAGGTAAAGGGTTTTCGACCATTTTGCGGGTTGAATTCTGACTGTTTAGTTGTTGCTGCAGACAGAGGAATGCCGGGGGAAGACAATGGTGTACATAACTGAAAATCGTCCGAGGTGGCGCTTACGTCACTACTATTCTCAGCGCCTCAAATATTGGTAGCTGTAACCCTCACACCCACAGTTCCTGTATCTGTCAGTAGTTCATGGGCTGCCACCAGATGGTAGGACCTTTCAGTCCACTGGCCCATTGATGGAGTGTGGTGAAATGAAAAAGCACTGGGAAGAAATAGTAGTAGAATGGATATGGAAGATGTGCAGATTGGCCTGGGAGGAAGGCAGAGTCCGAGAGAATTGGAAGTCAGTTATAATTATTCTCCTTTACAAAGGAGAGGTGTAAAAAGAAGTGTGTGGTAATCATATGGCAATTTGTCTACTAATGTAATAGGAAAAGTATATGGTAGGATATCTGTTGACAGAGTTACAGAAATAACAGAGGAATTAGTTGGAGAAGAACAGGGAGAGAAGAGGTTGTGTAGATCAGATATTCATCCTAAAATCTTTTGTGGAAAAGTTTCTAGAGAAGGGAAATAAGTTGTATGTGACCTTCATGGATTTGGAGTAAGCATATGAGAAAGTGGATAGACAAGGAATGTGGAAAATATTGAGATTATATGGAGTACATGGGAAGCTTTTGAATGCCATGAAGAGTACATATGAGAGTCCTAGTGCTGTAGTGCTTGTGGATGGTGAACTGAGTGAATTTTTCTATCTGAATGTTGGATTAAAACAGGGATGTGTCATGTCTCCATGGATGAAGGTAGGTCAGTGGATGTTGTTGTGTCCCTAATGAGAGAGCAGAATATGAAAACTTCCTCTTCTGTTGTTTGCAGATGAAACTGTATTGTTAAGTGAAGATGAAGGGGAACTGCAAGGCTTGGTGAATGAGTTTGGGAGAATGCGTAAGAGACGGAATCCAAAGGTGAATGTAGGACGGGGTAGTGTTATGGTTTTCGAGAGAAATGAAGTCACTGAATGCATAGTGAGGCTGAATCTTGAGGAAATGGAAAATGTGAATGCATTTAAGTACTGTACCTGGGTAGTGTGATGAGTGAGGATAGAAGTTTAGAGATTGAAGTGTTTTAAAGGGTACAATAGGGAAGAAAGGTTGCAGGTTCTTTGAAAGCACTGATAAAAATTGGGAAATGAGCATGGAAATGAAAAGGTCACTGCATGATAGTTTGTGACACCAGCTTTAACATATGGAAGCAAAGCTTGGATCTTGTTGGAAGGACACAAGTCAAGAGTGAAAGCAGTTGAAATGAGTTATTTGAAAGGAGCATGTGGAGTTAAGTGAAGAGACAGACTGAAAAATGAGAGAGTGAAGGAGTGTTGTGGTGTGGATGTGGATGTGATAGGAAGCATTAAGAGAAATACATTGAGGTGGTTTGGCCAAGTGGAGAGGATGGAGAGTGAGAATTTAATGAGGAGAGTATATGTGAGTGAGGTGGAAGGGGGGAGAGAGGGAGGGGGAGACTGAGGATGAGATAGAAGGATGGAGTGGAGAGGTATATGAGAGACTTGGATGAGAGTTGGGGGGAGGGCACTGTGATGGCAGGGAACAGAGCAGCATGGAGGCAGTTTGTTTGTGGCCTCCCCTTTCGGGGTAAAGGCATCTGGCTATAGATAGATAGTTAGATAGTAACTAAATCCACTCCTGTATATCCTGAGACTTTCAACATTTCAGCAGTCAACTAAGAGATACTCTTTGCCCTGTATACCTCCTTTCTGGCCGTACGCTTAGCTGCCAAGTATTCCTTTCTGTTACCATTCCTTTGCTATTCTTAGAGGAGTAATATTATTATCCTCATAAACCATGCTATTGCTAAAAAATGGGACATCAAACATCACACATGCAAGAAGGTATTGCAGGAAGGTAAGTTGGCAGGAGGTGCGATATAGAATACGTTCATGGCAACAGACACAATGAGAATGGAGGGTGCCGGCCAGGCAGGCAGTGCCCTAGCGGAGGTAGGAGAGGGCAGGGGGATGGAGGGAGACACACCAGGCAGCGATGACTCGGCAAACTAGAGGAGAAACTGTGGAGAGAAGATTAATTAGGGACATGGCATCATGGAAACCTGAGAGACAAAACCCCCCCTCTCTGTCTGTCTGTCTGTCTCTCTCTCTCTCTCTCTCTCTCACCACATAAAAAGGATTGAAAGAATACAAAGAGCAGCAATAAAGATGGTACTGTACCTGGCTTGAGGGAATTACCGTACAAGGAAAGATTGTTGAGAATAAATCTTCCAACCCTAGAGAAAAGGAGGATAAGGGAAGATCTGATTAATGTGTACAGAATATCCAAGGGAATGGAGAAGCTTGATAGGGAGGACCTGTTTTTGTGGGACAAAAGAGAAATGAGGGGTCATGAAAAAAAGTTGAAAAGGACCACATGTAAGAGAGACAAAAGAAATACAGCTTCCTGTACAGAACTATTGAAGCATGGAATAACCTGTCTAAAGAGGTGATAAATGTCAAGGATATTCATGATTTCAACACCAAGCTGGACGTTAATACAGGTATATCCTGGTAACGATGCAATTGGTTAAGTTAAAACCCATCACTAGTTGGGGTATTGTATCGCAGGGTACATTTAACATGTAAAGTATAGAGATGCATTTTTGAGCCTTGAGTTTAATCCCTCAACTGAGTCCTAAACCCACCCAAATGAGTAAAAAAAAAAAGTTTTAAAGCCAATCTAAATGGCCTAACAGCTGTAAAAGAAGCTAACCTAAGCCTAAAACCAGTGCCTGTCTCGCTTGTACCCAGTCAAGATCAGTGGAGAATGCGATCTCTGACATCATTATCGTCATCATCGTCATCCGGACCTCCTTTTCCACCCTAGGGCAGGGTGAGGAGTAGCAATGTCCTGACAGCCCAAATTTGCACAATCCAGTGGGCCACACTTCCATTCACTCATCATTCAAGCCCCCAGAATCCTGGCTCAATTGGATATGCCAAAAACCTTCACCACTTTCTGTAGCCTCACATAATTGTATCCGATAGAGTCAATCCAGACACTGCCATGTTAAAATGGGGTGCCAAAATCCCTGATCATGCACTTCTCCTCACAACATTCATCCAGCCAGCTCAATCTCCTGTCAGCCTCACTGACGTCCAAACCTCTCTTCCTCACACATTCATCCAGCATATCTCTTCACCTTGGCGTGCCTCGCCTCCTTCCTCCTTCAAGTTCGCTCAGATATAACTTTTTCACCACTCTATTGTTATCCATTCTCTCCACATGACCATACCATCTCAGTGCTCTCTCTTCGATTCTGGTGTCCACTGACTTCCTCAGTCCGCATCTTTCATGAATCACATGATTTTGTATCCTATCCACCCTCTGTACTCCACATACATTCCTCAGCAGTCCCATCTCCACTGCTATTACTCATGACTTTTCATTTTCATGCCACCCCATAGTCTCACATCCATATGTTAAAGTTGGCACTAACACTCCTTCATGTAAGCCTCGTGCAGCTGCAACACTCAAGCCTCTGTTTCTTATCAAGGCCTTCATTGCAGCAACTACTTTTCTTCCTTGTGTCAGTCTACTTTCCACTTCTTTTGCACATTTTCCTTTCTTTTCTGTCACTGTACCCAGGTAATTGAACTCTTTCACCAATTCCAGTCTCTTTCCATTCACTGTTACATTGCATAGGGAGACACCTTCTCTCTCAATAACCATCACACTACCCTTTTCTACATTTACTCTCAAGGCACGATGCATACAGACATCAGCAAAACTCTGCACTAGCCTACCAAGTTCTTGTCCGGTACTTGCAAGCAGTACTGCATCATCAGCATACAACAAATTTGAGATATTCCATCCATCACCATTCATTACCAATGCCATCCCTCTCTCCTTTACTCGTGTTTTTACTTTTCTCATCACCCCATCCATATATATATTGAACAACCATGGGGACATCACACAGCCTTGTCGCACGCCCACACTGATTGTGAACCATTCACTTAGATGCCCATTAACCTTTACATATGCTTCACTACCATCATAAAAACTTTTGTCAGCACCTAGCAGCTTACCATCTACACTGTACATGCACAAAACATTCAACAATCCTTCTCTGTCCACTTTGTCATATGTGATCTCTGACTCGTATTCAAAATCGGTAAAGATGAAGTAGAAGCATTGTATACATTCCCACCATCAGACGGTCCCCGGGACAATTAAGTAAACATCTGTTATGCATGAAAATAATGTATGAATGATGCAGAATCGTCCAAGGTGCGAATTGTTGTGACAGAGAATCGCTGATGTTTTGGCGGGGAATTCTCTTGATGGGGAATGTGATCGATGATGCGATCAGGAAATCCTTTTCAACAGCCACTCTCTATGTCGTTTTTGTTACTGCTCTAGTTGCTGAGCTCCTTTATTTTCTTCTCTCTTATTTTTCAACATTTATTTAGAAATTCCTTTGTATTTTCAAAGCATTTTCCCTTGAACAGCCCGAATGTAAACACATGATTTATCGATCGATGATGCAACCAGGATAGCCTTTTCAACGGACCCTCTTTATGTTGTTTTGGTTACTGTTCTGGCTGCTGAAATTCTGTATTTTCTTCTTTCATATTTTACAACATTTATTTAGAAATGCCTTTGTATCTTCAAAATGTTTTCCCATGAACAACCTGAATGTAAACACACGATTTATCGATCAGTGATGCAATCGGGATAGGCTTTTCAACGGTCCCTCTTTATGTTGTTTTAGCTACTGTTCTGGTTGTTGAGCTCCTTTATTTTCTTCTCTCTTGTTTTCCAACATTTATTTAGAAATTCCTTTGTATTTTCAAAGCATTTTTCCCTGAATAGCCCAAATGTAAAGACATGATTTATTGATGTCACAGTTTTCATGAGTGCCTGAAATATTTACTCTCTAAGATTTTCATAATTATTAATATTTATTTAAAATTATTATTATGTATTCCATGATAGGGTAGGTGACGGTTCAGTGGTCAAACACGAAATATTCTTTGTTGCGTTGCCTAGTTGTCCACATTGTTTTATACCTCATCTGATGAACGAGAATCCTTACCCCAAATGACAGTGTTCACTCCACTTATCACTAAAACACATTAATCCAAGTCTAAAAACAGTTTATAAATCAGCCTAAACACAAAATTTAAGTATAAAATATAATCAAAATCGATATCAGAAAAATTAAACTCCATCACAACAGCAGGGGTAGGTTTACATTAGGCAGGGTAGGGTGGTATTTCTACCCCCACCGCTATTCCGGGGTATCGCATCTAGGGGTATCGTAAATCGGGGTTTGCCTGTAGTCATGGAGACGGGACAGTATGAGCATAACTCCTTCCTTGTAAATCACTACTTGGTAAATACAACTAGGTAAATACACACACACACACACACACACACACACACACACACACACACACACATCCACCTTCTGTCTGAATTTTCACTCTCTTTTCCTTTCCTCCTTCCTCATCTGTCACATCCTCTTTCATCTGATTCTCTCTCTGTTTCTTCCTTTCCTCCCTCTCGTACATCCTTCACATTTTCCCTTGCTTTCCTTCCTTTTTTTCCCACATTCTCCAAACATCCTTCCCTACTTAGTCTTCCTGTGTCATGTTTCGTGCACCCCCTTTCCCTCCCCCAGTTTCATTTTCTTCCTTCCCTCTCTCTTCTTTCTCTCCCTCTGCTTCTCACAGCTTATCTTCCCTCCCTTCCTCTTCTTTTCACCCTCTTTTTCCTTCCCTTCCTCCCTAGTCTTTCTCATTTTCTCCCTGTGTTTTCTTCTCTCCCCCTCACATTCTCCCTCTCTCCCTCCCCCCATGTTCCTTTTCTTCCCACAGCTGCTGGGGGGTGGGTTGAGGACAATGGAAGAAGTGAGTGGATGGGGGGAGGACAGGGAGAGGCACATGCACTGCCACATCCACGTTCGGACACATGCATTTCAAATCTGGGGAGCGGCAGAGTGTTTGTTTTAACGAAGTGATGGCCATTGGGATTGTGGGAATGTTCCCCAATTTCTTTTGTTCATAGTGGTGAGTTGTCAGTTATCGATGTGCCAGGTATCAGGATGTGCCTCTGCTGTATCATTGTACAGTGGCCAAGCATCCAACATGCATTTCTTTAGTAATGATTGTCTTTAATACGATAGACATTTAAAAAGTGGATTCTCGATTATCCAGGCTCAGATTATCCAGCTTTTGGTATATCTGGGCCGTGACCAAACGGTTCAGTGGTACAGTAATACGTAGAATTATCCGTACGATAGCTGCGGTTTAAACAAGAAGTATCCAGTTGCTAGCAAGCAAGGCATGGGTAAACCAGAGAGAGTCTGCCCCCACCCACACCTCCTGCTCACCACTCGATCACAAGGGTGGTAGGGTGGAGTTTGGTGAGGCAACTGATACACCTGACCTAGCCTAACCTTCTTAACTACATAATAATTTAACCTAATTTAACCTAACCTAACCTAACCTGGGCTCCAGTTGGGAAACTGGCAAACTAAATCATCTTTTGAGTACGCTGAGTTTCTTCCACTATGCTCGAAACAATCGTAGGTACGGCTTAAAAAATGTGATAATAAAGTAAGAAATCTTTCAGCAAAAGAAGTTAATTTACTATCTTCAAAATAGAAAAATACAGAAAACAAACTGGAGGAATATGAAGTGAATTGGTAAAGTCTTTAGGCTGTATGCTTAGACGAAAATTAATGGGTTTCCCAATTTTAGGGAACGAAATGGAACAAAAATGTCTGCTAATCAGAAAAATTACTCATCTCATGTGCCTTCATAAGTTAGTATTCAGTTCTGCATTCTTCGTTAGATATCGCACTTCCCAACACATTTTGGACCGACAGAGCATACAGTTATTTCTTCCTCATACATTTACTGTTCATTCTTTTGTTATAGTACTGTATGTGTGAAAGATTATATTAATACAAATAATAATCTATCTCTCTATCTATCTATCTATTGCCAGACGCCTCAATCCCGTTCGGGGTGGCCACAAACAAATCGCCTCCATGTCGCCCTGTCCCCCAACATTACACTGCCCCGCTCCCAACTCACACCCCTCTCTCTCTCACATACCTCCACCCCATCCCTCCACCTCATCTTCAGCCTCCCCCTCCCTCTCCCCCCCTCCACCTCACTCACATACACTCTCTTCGTCAGTCTTTCACCCTCCATCCTCTCCACATGGCCAAACCACCTCAGTGTATTCCTCCTAATGCTTCCTATCACATCCACATCCACATTGCAACACTCCTTTATATCCTCATTTGCCAGCCTGTCTCTCCATGTGACTCCACAGGCTCCTCTTAAATAACTCATTTCCACTGCTCTCACTCTTGACTTGTGCCCTTCCAACAACGTCCAAGCTTCACTTCCGTACGTTAGAGTTGATATTACAAGACTGTCATGGAGTAACTTTTTCACTTCCATGCCCACTTCCCTGTTTCTTATCACTGCTTTCAAGGAACCAGCAACCTTTCTTCCCTGCTGTACCCTTTCAAGCACTTCACCCTCCAAACCTCCATCCTTACTCATCACACTACCCAAGTAGTTAAATGTACTCACATTTTCCAATTCCTCACCATCCAGCCTCACTGTACATTCACTGACTTCACCTCTCTCAAAGACCATCCCTTTGCTCTTCCCTACATTCACCTTTAGATTCCATTTCTTACACACTCTCCCAAACTCATCCACCAAGCCTTGCAGCTTCCCTTCGTCTTCACTCAACAACACAGTATCATCTGCAAACAACAGTACAGGGAGTTTCCAAACACTACCCTCTCTCACCAGGGCCACTCCAGCATCCACTACCCTACCTTGTACATCTTGTATTACCCTGTCCATGTACAGATTGAAAAACCACGGAGACATGACACATCCCTGTTTCAACCCAAACTCCAAAGAGAAAAATTCACTCAGTTCACCATCCACACGCACTGCAGCCTTAGCACCATCATACATACTCTTCACGGCATTCAGCAACTTCCCATCTACTCCATATATTCTTAACACTTTCCACAATCCTCTTCTATCCACCCTGTCATATGCTTTCTCCAAATCCATGAAGGTTGCATACAACTTCTTTCCCTTCTCTAGAAACTTTTCCACTAAAGATCTAAGAGTGAATATCTGATCTACACAACCTCTTCCCTTCCTAAAGCCTCCCTGTTCTTCACCAACTAATTCCTCTATTATTTCTCTAACTCTGTCAATAAGTATCTTACCATACACTTTTCCTATTATACTAAGACAAATGCCCCTATGATTACCACACACTTCTTTTATCCCTGTTCCTTTGTACAAGGGAATAATTATGCCTGACTTCTAATCCTCCGGAACTCTACCTTGCTCCCAGGCCAATCTGCACATCTTCCACATCCATTCTGCTACTATCTCTCCCCCATGCTTCAACATATCACCACACATTCCATCAATTCCTGGGGCTTTCCCCAATTTAACTTTCTTCATTGCTTCCACAGCTTCTATCCTACTGATTTCTTTCTGTCTTCTCACCTCCCTCCTTCTCCCAGCCATTTCCCAGCCACTTATACTTGCATCACTTCCATCTTCTATGTTCAACAATTCCTTAAAGTGTTCTCTCCATATGCTCACTTTTTCTCCCTTCTCCACTAGTAATCTACCATTTTTATCTTTCACTCCCCTGCTAACTTCACTTCCACCCTGTCTTACTCTCTTCACCTCTTTCCAGAACATTATCTTACAGTTCCTCCACTTTACGCTCAAATTCCTTCCAAATTCCTCATCATCCACTCTCTTCTTACTCTCTCTTACTAATCTTTTCACCTCTCTCTTTCTTTCGACATATAACTCCCTCTTCCGCCTCTCAACTTCTTCCACGCCCCTGTTTCTCATCCATTCATTGTATGCTTTCTTCTTTTGTCCCACAGCCTGTCTCACCTCTTCATTCTACCACGCTGTTCCTTGCACACTCCTCCGTCTTCTCTTCATCCCACACGCCACATCACATGCTGCACATATTTCTTCTGTTGCATTCCATTAACCCCATCATAGCTGCCAGCCTCAACAATTCTTTACTGTACCGGTGTCAGGGACGTTGAGTTAAGGAGAGCTATAAAAAACTACGAACAATTACGGGAAGGAAACAAAGGTCACTGGTATGTTTACACGACCCTACTCTACCATCCCAAACAGTCAGGCGGCCTATCACTTCAACTCAGATGTTTTCGTTGATATGTTTAAATGCTAATGGAACATGCACCGTAATTATGAGCAAGTTTCATCCACTATGCCGGAAACAATCGTAGGTAAGGCTTAAGGAACGTTATGATAATAAGAGAGGAAATTTTTCAGTGAAAGGTAATTTACCACCCTCAAAATAGGCAGAAAAATACAGAAAACAAACTAGAGGAACATGAATGGGGTGCTTCTGAAAAGCCTAGTACTGTATTCCGGTAGATGTCACCACCAGTGGGACAAACACGTCCCTGTGCTGTTTATAAAGCATATTTTTCTTTGTTAAATATCTACACTGTTGTGTGAAACTGTGAATCATGGTAATGTCATATACTGTAATATAAATAATACAAATAGAACATGTATATATAACGCTGAGGTGATTTGGACATGTGAAGAGAATGGAGAATGAAAGATTGACTAAGAGGGTGTATGTAGGTGAGATGGAGGGAGGGAGAGGGAGGGGTAGACCAAGGATGAGGTGGAGGGAGGGAGTTGAGAGGTATATGAGGGAGGGAGGGTAGTCATATGGTGGGTGACAGAGCGACTTGGAGGCATTTTGTCTACGGCCACCCTTTGCGGGATTAGGGCGTCGGGCTATAGATAGATAGATAGATATATAATGCTGCGTGAATTGTTTATATTTATCATAAATGGAAATTCAAATATCATTGATGGCATGTAATGGCAACCCGGCATTTCAATGGTCCCATATTATTTGATTTTTGCTACATTTAATGTAAGTTAGGTTCTTAATACATTGTTTGTTCAGACTGTAAATTATACCTAGTAGATATCTTGACTCATTCAGCCTCTATGTGGGCAGAAATTTTATGTTGAGTAAATACTGAGACTCATCATTTTGCTCACTCCCTTCACCCACGCACACCACAAGACTCGTGTTGCCATGGTTTGAGAAGGCCATGTTGTTGCCCCCTCAGTCCCTCCAAAGCAATTACAGTGCCTTACTTTATCTAACCTAACCAGACCACAAGTAGTCTAAATTGTATTATTTTAAGCATTAGTCCTCGTGCATTTGTTTTGAAAACAAATATCTCATGAAAAAACTTAAACACTGGACTGTCTTGTGCGCAGGCGTGAAGTGAGTGAGCAAAATGTTGAGTCCCAGTATTTACTCAACTTGAAATTTCTGCCTACATAGAGACTGAATGAGTCAAGATACCTACTAGGCGTAATTTACACTCTGAACAAACTATGTATTAAGAACCTAACTTGCACTAAATGTAGCAGAAATTAAATAATATAGGACCACTGAAATGGCAGGTTGCCATCACATGCCATCAATGATATTTTAATTTCAGTTTATGATAAATATAAACAATTCACGCTACATTACATATACGTATTCTATTTGCATTACAGTATTTATATTACGGTTTATGACATTACCATGATTCACAGTTTCACACAACAGTGTAGATATTTAACAAAGAAAAATATGCTTTTTAAACAGTGCAGGAATGTGTTTGTCCCACTGGTGGTGACATCTACCGGAATACTAGCTTTGAAAGCACCCCATTGAATTGGTAAGGCTATTAGGCTCAATGCTTGGACGAAAATTTATGAGTTTCACAATTATAGAGGACGAAATGGAACAAAAATGTTTACTAATAAGAAAAATTCATCTCATGTGTTCTCGTAAGGTGACATTCAGTTCCACATTCTTCGTTTGATGTCGCTTCCAAACACATTTCGGACCGACAGAGCATACAGTTATTTCTGCTCCTTACAGTTAAGTGTACATTTATTGCACATTCTTTTGTTCGTTCTTAAGTGTATGTGTGAAAGAAAGAGCATTGAGACAAACAATAATGTACATATTCCATTAACCCCTTCATGGCTACCAGCCATGAACAATACATTACTGTACCGGTGTCAGTGACGCTGAGTTAGGGAGAGCCATAAAAACTACGAACAATTATGGGAAGGGAACGAAGGTCACTGGTATGTTTACACGACCCTACTCTACCATCCCAAACAGCCAGGCGGTCCTTTCATCCCAGATGTTTTCGCCGATATGTTTAAATGCTAATGTAACATGCATCCTGATTATATGTTTAAATGCTAATGTAACATGCTTCCTAATTTTATTAATTCTTTCACAAATCATAGCAAATCACAAGATGGATTTAGGGGGAAGGGGAAAAGCCAGGTGTACCAGATGAGTCTTTTCACATCTGTAAGAAAAAGAAACTAATTTTATAAGTTTGAAAAAATGGTTCCAAAGTCTGCCATGGGAGCACACAAATTTCTGAACTCATGAACACTGAGGGGGGTAAACATATGTTTTGCTGTAAGCAGTAAAAGCACTTTACCAAATCAGTTCATCCTGATAGTCTGTTATATTTTTCTGATTGTTTCTGGGTTGGTAAATAAACATTTCTTGTTAAATTTGTTTCCCCACTGTTTTTAGCTCTTGGTGTGACGACTCTTTGTTTGATTCATTAACGTAATGGCAGAAGACACTCTTCTAATCTAAGTGTTTAACTAAACCTGGCCTAACCTAGCTTAACTGCACCTAATAATTTAACCTAACCTAATCTTCAGTTGGGAAGTTGGGAAACGAAGTCCACATTTGAGTACGATGAGTTTTGTCCATTGTGCTGGAAACAGTCGTAGGTAGGCTACAGCTTAAAGAACGTGATGATAATAACAGGAAGGAAATTTTTCTGCAAGAAAAAGTATTTACCCAACTGAATATAGTCTGAAAAATACAGAAACAAACTGGAGGAATATACATTGAACTGGTAAGGTCTTTCTGCTACTTAAAGTGTACATTTACCGGTAAATAAATCAGTCTAACAGTACAGTACTTCTGTTTTGTTTCCGTTGGATTAATCATGATTTCGGACTAATCGGGCACCTCTTCACACCATATAGCGCAGATAATCAGGCTATCTCTGTATTCAGTAAACTGAGGA
This sequence comes from Coenobita brevimanus, assembly GCF_032717465.1. NCBI lineage: Eukaryota > Metazoa > Arthropoda > Malacostraca > Decapoda > Coenobitidae > Coenobita > Coenobita brevimanus. Next base: position 35,160,247 of record NC_136967.1, read on the forward strand.
GGTTTTTTTTTTGGTGGGGGGCTCATTATTCCAGGAAGTCTCAGGAGACTAGGTATGAGAAGTGTCGGTACAGCATGTGGGGTGGCATTGACTCATAATACACTAGCCTCACCTACTGTGAGAGGCCGGGGGCTCCAGGGGCAGGAAGGCATATCGGGATCCGGGTCACTTCCAATGGGTCTAAAGAGCAGTTATCAAATTGACTGAACCTTTCATGGTCAGCAGTATCCTGGTCCAAGGAAGCAGGGCTATTCTTCCCAAACTTGGGCGAAGCGTCTATGGGGTAGAGAGCACAGCGGCATGTAACTTTCCTCAGGCCTAAATCCTTCATGGGCTCTGACTGGCTAGACAGTTTAGAAAAGTTACCAGCTAGATCTTAATGATGACTGCTGAACCATCCCCAAATGATGTAGTGTCCCTCTCCTGGCAGTATTTAGCAATAGGTCAACAGTTGATGGTGTGAGAGAGATGATGACCATGTGCAAATGCATGGCCACCATACATGAACTTGATGAAAACAGTCACTGGCTCAGAACCTTACTGCTCTTCCACTGATTACCTCACCCTCACCACCCACAGTGGATGGAGCTGTCACTTTCCTAGCCTTTTGTGCGGTGGTGCCCCTGCATCCACCACCACTTATACTTGTCACCTGAGCAGGCCATGTCTGTCATCACTGTCCTCAAAACCAGGCACTGCATCATCATGATGCTGACAATTTCTTGTCATTTTGGCACACCTCATAGCCAGCAAGGCTTGCTAGCCATGGAGGAGCCATACACAACATACCATAATTGAAAACAACCGACCACTGAGACAGATGCTCACAGTATTGCGGTTAGCACAAGGATCGGAAGTATGAGGTCTGTCCCAAAAGAAAATGAACTTTTCAGAAAAACAAACTTACTGTTTTACCTACAACTTAATCAGACTTGTCTCCTTCATAATACTCCCCTCCAGAGTTCATATGATGTTCCCAACATTTTTCCCAGTTCAGGAGCACATCCTGGAACATTATTTTCAGGGATGGTGCACAGTTCTCATAGCAGATTTTCTTCTGTCTTTTTTGTCCTCTAAAATGGCAATCTCTCAGGGTGGATTTCAACTTGGGGGGGGGGGGAAGAAAAGTCTGCAAGGGCCAGATCTGGAGAGTAGGGCAGTTAGGGAATGATAGGTGTCTCATGCTTTGCCCAAAAGTCACAAATAAGGTGCGACATGTGAACTGGTGCAGTGCCATGATGTAGCATCCAGGTTTTGTTTGTCCACGCCTCAGGCATCATCCTTTGCATTGCCTCCCCCAAATGTTTCTGGACGTGCAAGTAAAACTCTTGATTGACTGTCTGATCACATGGAACAAGCTCATGATGAATGACACTCTTCCAATAAAAAAGGAGATTAGCATCACCTTCACATTTGAGCGACCTTGCCGTACTTTTTTTAATAACGATGATGATGCTTCAACCCACTGTAGCGAATGCTTTTTTGTTTTGATGTTGTAGCCTTACCCTCATGTTTCATCACCTGTTATGACATTTTTCAGAAAGTCTTCATCAGCATTCAAACAATTAAACAGCTCCAGACTAACTGTGATATGGTTCCCTTTATGCTCATCTGTCAGCACATGTGACACAAATTTTGTGGCAACACAATGCATCTTCAGAGTTTCAATTAAAATTGTGTGGCATGAACTTTTACAGATGCCTACTTCTTTGGAACCTTCACAGACAGTCAGACAACAATTTTCATGGATCACAGCACGCTCTTTCTCAGTGTGATCATCGTCTGTTGATTTTGGATTATGTGTTGATTTTGGATAAGTGGATGTTTTTCCCAATTTGAACCATTGGGACCATCTGTGATATACAACTCAAACGGTCCTCCCCATAAGTTTGTTGCAACATTTTGAAAATCTCTGTAAAAGTTTTTCCCAATTTGAAACAGAATTTCACACAAGGTAGGGCAGTGGATATTGGAGCGGCCATAATGAGAGAGGGCAGCATTTGGAAATTTCCTGTTCTGTTGTTTGCAGATGATACTGTATTATTAAGTGAAGACAAAGGGGAACTGCAAGGCTTGGTGAATGAGTTTGGAAGAGTGTGTAAGAAATGGGATCTGAAGGTGAATGTAGGGAAGAGTAATGTTCTTCAAGAGAAATGAAGTCATTGAATGTACGGTGAGGTTGGATGATGAGGAAATGGAAAATGTAAGTGTATTTAAGTACGTGGGTAGTGTGATGAGTATTTTGGAAGCTTGGAGGATGAAGTGCTTGAAAGAGTACAACAAGAAAGAAAGGTTGCTGGTCCTTTGAAAGCAGTGATAATAAATAGGGAAGTGAACATGGAAGTAAAAAATTCTTTGCATGATAGTATTGTGATACCAACTCTAATGTATGGAAGTGAAGCTTGGACCTTGTTGGAGGGACAGAAGTCAAGAATGAGAGCAGTGGAAATAAGTTATTTGATAGAAGTATGTGGAGTTACATGGAGAGATAGACTGACAAATGAGAAAGTGAAAGCATTGTGGTGCTGTTGTGGATGTGATAGAAAGTGTTAGGAGAAATACAGTGAGGTGGTTTGGCAATATGGGGAGGATGAGGAGTGAGAGACTAATGAGAAGAGTGTATGTGAGTGAAAGGAAGGGGAAGGCTGAGGATGAGATGGAGTGAAGAGATATATAAGAGAGGGGGGTATGAGCTAGGGGGAAGGCAGTGAAATGGTGGGAGACAGAGCAACATGGAGGCAGTTTGTGTGTGGCCACCCGTTGTGAGATTATGACATCTGGCAATAAATAGATGGATATATAGACATTGGACTTCAAGATCCTTAATTGTTCATCTTAGAATAATTTGCCAAGTGCACTAAACACAGGTTCACTCAAGTGCATGTACCTCGATGACTAAGTGACATGTCATGATGCAGCTACTCGTAGACTAAAGCTCAAAGTCACTGTTACACAGCGCTCCTGTCACGAGCACTCTACTTCATCTAATTGGCATGCTGTTTAAAGTTCAGTTTCTTTTGGACAGACCTCACATTACTCTCACACTCCCGTGATTACTTCAATTTCATGTTTACAGTTTTCAAGGGATGTAATGCAACAAGACTTTTATTGATAGATTTTTTTTTTTATTATTATTTTTTTTTTTATAGCAAGAATATAGCAGTCACTTGCTTTGTGAGGCTAACTTTGGGATTTTTTTTTTTTTTTTTTTTTTTTTTTTTTCCTGACCAGTGAGCAGATGTATGATATGAGTGTTGTGGTGGCTGGGTGAGTTTGGGAGTGACTTGTATGAGGAGGAGAGCATTTTTAAATTGTTCTGGATGTAGGCACAGAAGGAGCATTCTAAGGTAATCAATGGTGTTTGGTAGCATTATGGTAACCTGAGTATGGTTGTAGGGTGTGATGTCATGGGCCGAAGAGTCAAAAGGATGACTTTGGGCTCATAGTTGTGACTCAGTTACCGTATTTCGCGGCATGTAAGACGCAGCATTGTGAAAGACGCACCCTAATTCTGGCAGGGCAGGTCTGTGAAAAAAAAGTTTGCCCCAACCAAGACTGCAGTAAGGTTTCTTGATAAGAGCCATTACCACACAGATATACAGTCACCTTTCAGAATCTATTCATTACTGATCATCAGCCTTTGGTTTCTTTTTTTTATATACAAAGAATGGTACAGGAAAAGAAAACAATGCCCCTTCTTGACAAAATGTGACTGATATGAGCCACTATCACTTAGATACACACTCACCTTTTAGAATCTATTCAGTACTGCTCATCATCCTTTAGTTTCTTCTTTTATGTACAAAGAATGATACAGGAAAAGAGAAAACAAAACCCCCTCTTAACAAAACATGATTTCAAACCACGAGGCCATCTCAACTTTGTTGATAAATATGTATCAGTAAACTGATATAAACACTGTTTTTAATATTTTATGAATTTAAAACCACAAATGAAGTCAATAAACTCTATTCTTTCATTCACTGACAAAAACATAAAATACAATGAATGTTCACATCAGTTCATTTATCCTAAAAGAACCACGTCATATTCCACACCTGTTATGGAATTTCCTCACATTGCCTTGACTCAAACACAATATCAGACTACTACCATCATTAATCATGCACTCTAACTAACCTGTAATTACCTCCACAAATAATATAAAAAGGTAGCACTTGTAAATACACAAATTACAATGTTTTACAACCAAAGTTCAATATAGCAAGGCTGCTTGGGAACAGGATAGACAGCTGTTTTTACTCTCTTCTCTCAGTATCGACTCCTTCACTGTCAGCTATGTTTGCCTTGCGGCATCAACAATTAAAAATGCATGCTTCACTGATCATAATTTACTATAAACATTCATTTCAAAACATACTGAGTATGGTGAAAACATCCATTGTTACACCTTAGTAACACTGCTGCCTCCCAGACACTAGAGAGCAGTCTCTACCCCTTCCTCTCAGTATCACTTCCTCACTATCAGCGATGTTTCCCTTGCAGCATCAACAGTTAAAAATACGTTCTTCACTGATCACAGTTTACTAAAAACATTCATCTCAAAACATGTCGAGAATGGTGAAACTATCCCTTAGCAACACTGCTGCATCCCAAGCCCTAGACAACTGTCTCTATACTCTTCTCCCAGTATCACTCCCTTACTGTCAGCAGTTTTCCTTGCAGCATCAACAATTAAAAATGCATATTTCTCTTACCAGAATTTGCTAAAAACAGACGTCCATCTCAAAACATTCGAGTACTGTGAAAACATCCGTTTTTGGTCTTAACACTGCTGCCTCCTAGTCGCTATGGTACACACACGCACACATGTACACACCACATGCAACATTCGCTCGCCTCTGAAACATTTACATCAGTCAGTTTTGGAGTACCCAGTGGCTTTATTATATGCCCAAAACATCAAAATGTATTTGGTTGTTCAATATAAATATCACTTAAGGACATGAAACATCTCAAACAAATTATTCATCCAAACATCGTCAGTGCAAGACTAAAGGTGTACAGCACCAATGATCCTAAATTTTCCATGGTTGCATCTGTCATGATCACCTAAAACCTATATTCACTTCATATTACTGACATGGTGAAAATTTCACTCATCTTCAAATCCTGAGAATTCATCGCTACTTCCCCCAAGTCCTGAAGCATCACTGGAAGTCATCACCACGGTCATCATCACTGTTTCACTGTCATTCTCATACAGTAAATGGTCCTCAGTACCATCCATTGAATTGCTTATACCACACTTCATACGACTTTAACTTGGCAATCGTTTTAACTGAGCACAGGTGATATTCAGACTTGGGGCATTTGATACAGCCCACATTAACCTCTTCAGTACATGTTTCCTGAACTGAATAAAATCATATGGCGAGCATGAATAAACTACCCTATAAAATACATTGCTGGGCTGAAGGGATTATAATAAGTGGATTATCAGTTCCCTAGCCTGACTCTTGCCACTCCTACTTCCTTAACTACACCCACACCAAACTCTCACCTACACCTTAGGATTCTGGTCGTTTCGGCCGTAATGTCCAAAATGGCAAACGACTTTACAACCTAACCTAACCTAACCTAACCAATTTGGACGTTACGGCCCCATTGCCGATCATGAGAGCTTTGCTTAGGCAGCAGAGATGCAGAGAGTGAACGTTGTCAATCATTCTGATCGCTTCGTCTGCTAAGAATACAGCAGAAATGGCGGACTCTGATATGAATGCCCGTCAGGCACTGCTATTTCAGATATTGCATCAGTTATGCTACTCAGTGAATTTTATCCTATTTTCATAACAAAATACTGTAATTGGGTGTGCCCTGAGTTGCATAGACATTGCTAAAGTACTTCACTTGGCTGAAAAAGTGAAGCTGTAATTTCAGGCAGTACTGTTTAACGTTACAACTGTTTTTCCTGTTTTTCGCTATTGGTATAATAAGACTGTACACTTCTATGATACTCTTGTCAGGCATGAAACAAAATGTCACTAAGAGAAGCCAACCATATGAGGGTGATTGAATTTCCATATGCGACAAAAATCAATTCTGATGACTTGTCAGGTTCGCTTGCCAGCATCTCTCCAGTATGACTGCTTTGCTAATTAGTAAGTGGATGGCAAGCAAAGTGGTTATGATTGCCTTTCAGAATGTTAGCAGACAGTTCACCAGTGAGCATGTTAGCTTGCTAGAGTAGGGTGTACGCTAGATACTAAACTGCTAAGTTGCTAAACCGCTAAATCCCTTGACGGTATTGGCCAGTTGAGCTGAAAACAATCCATGAATGCTTTGTGTTCTTGAACTTGCGTGTTTTAATATCTGCTGCATATATACACTCACAAAATGTCACAAAAGTAACTGACCTAATTAGGGTTACTGAATTTCCATACGTGACAAAAGTCTATTTTGATGACTTGGCAGTTTCACTAGCCAGCATCTCTCCAGTATGATTGCTTTGCTTGTTAGTGAATGGATGGCAAGCAAAGGGGTCATGATTGCCTTTCAGAAGGTTAGCAGACAGTTCACCAGTGATCATGTACGTTAGCTTGCTGGAATAGTGCGGATGCTAAACTGTTAAATTGCTAAACCGCTAAATATCTTCATGATGTTAGCCAGTTGAGCTGTAAACAAACCCGCGAAAGTTTTGTGTTTCTGATCTCGCATGTTTCTTAAATCTGCTGCATATACACACTAGTGTATATTATTTTTTAAAATAAAATCAAGTCTGCATACTGTAGAAAACACCTGTGGTTGCTAAGCAGTGAGATGATCATCTTTATAAGAGTTTCTTCTCAATAGAGCCAACCTAACCTGCCTTAGTCTAGCGTGCAGGACGTATGGGGATATTTTAAGGTAACTTTAAGACAAAAAAGTGCGTCTTACATGCTGCAAAATACGGTAAATATTTTTATAAATGAAAAATTTAGAACAGGATGGGTGTTCTGGACACCATTCCCGCATTATTTACAACTGTACCGTACTGTATATTGTTTGTGTTGTGCATTGGCTGGGGTGACAGCTGTGCCACCTTTGATTTTCTTCAAGCTGAATAAATTGGAGCTGAACTGAAAAAGAGAAAAAAAATGAATAATGCAGTCCACAGCTCATTTGGAGAAGGCCTTTGACAGTCCCTAGGGAGGTGGAGAGGTGGTCAGTGAGAAAGCTTGGGATTGAGGAGTGGCTAGTTAGAGTGGTTATTGCTATGGATGTTGGTGCATGCACCTGGGTGGGAGTGAATGGAGATTTGAGTGATGAGTGTTCCATAAATGTTAGTCTTGAGGCCCTTATTGTTTGTCATGGTGCTGGAAGCTCTCTCATGTGACTTATGAAATAGACTGTCATGGAAGATTTTGTATGCTGATGACTTGATGCTGACTGCAGGGAATGAAAGGAAGGCAGAGGAGAGATGTGGGAAATGGTGAGACAGAATAGAGCACAAGGGTCTGAGAGTAAACATGGATAAATATCTAGTAAATGCGAATAATATTCAGGGCTGATAACGGTACTGTCAGAGCAGAGGGAGAGTGGCCATGGTGCAGTTTGCCACAAGGGTGTGGGAAGTAACTCCATTTTGTGCAGTGTTAGTGATGAGTGGGTGCATATGAGGTGTAGTGGTATTGGAGGTAAACTGCAAAATAAAACTGATTTCATGTGTGTGGTGTGTTGGGGAGAGCATACAGAGATTGGCTGGCATGAAAGGGTTGATCTTGCTGGAGAGTCTCTTGAGGGTGTGGAGAAGTTTTACTATTTGGGGGACATGTTTTGTGCTGGAGGTGGAGCTGGACTAGCACTGTGGCTAGGGTAAGGAGTGGTTGCAGGAAGTACGGAGAGCTGTTGCCTGTCCAAACATTAAGAAGGCTCCTCCTCCATGCTAAGCAATTTTCATATGTGGCATATGTTAAGAATGTATTACTGTATGGTAGTGAGACCTGGCCAGTAACAGGAAGAAAATATTTGTAGGCTCAGATGTAGAGAAATGACAATGATTAGATGGATGTAGGGCCGGACTCAGGGGTGGGCCCACAGGGCCTTGGCCCTGGGCCACCCACCAGAAGAGGTCTCCCACCAAATATTGGACAACTTGACATTTGGTATTTTTCATTACCAAAACAGGGCAGAATTGGTAATGAAAAATCCATCAGATAATGAATAAGCATGATTTAGTACTGGATTTGGAGATGGTAATGAACTTGATTGGATGATGTACTCAATTAATTTGTTAGCTTTTAGAACATGAAAATACAGAACATGTGTCATTAATTTTTAAATTAATAATTTTTGCCCTTATACATGTACCTATATTGGCAAGGGGTAAATAGATGAATAAACTTTCTTTAAGAAATTTGGTAATGACACTGATAATGCCATGGCTCTGAACATTGGTGTGCCACTGCTTCATCCAGTCTGTTCTGTTCGAAATGTGGGTGTTTATTTTAATTCAGAGTTAAAATACAAGGATCATATTAATCAAGTTGTCAGAGGGTGCAACTTGCATATCAGAAATCTGTACTCTGTGAGAAAATTCCTGGATAGACGTTGCCTCGTACATTGGTCCATGCAGTGGTATTGTCTCGTGTTGATTATTGTAATTCACTGTAGGTTGGCCTTCCAAATAATATACTAACAAAAGTTCAGTCTGTGTTGAACAGGGCAGCACGGCCTATCTTTGGTCTCCCCTCGAGAACCTCGACTACACCGTTCCTAATTGAGTTGCATTGGTCACCAGTAAAGGCTAGAATTGAATTTAAACTGTGTCTTATTACATTCAAGGTTTTTAAGTTTGGTGAACCGAAGTATCTTGCTGAATTGCTAAAACTCCCATCGGCACGCCCAGGTGTGATGTTAGCCTACGTAGTGAAGATGATTCCTTGTGTCTTGACGAGCCTGGAGCCATTCACCAGTCATCTTTCTCTGATCGTTCTTTTGTGTATAGAGCCCCTAGATTATGTAACAGATTGCCATTATCCATGAGACAACTCTTTTCTGCTGAATCCTTCAAGAGACAGCTGAAAGTCTTTCTTTTCTCAGAATGCTATGACCTGGAGAGAGGTACTATGACGGATGGTTATGGGGTTTAACTATTGCCACTTTCATAAATATATATATATATATATATATATATATGTATGTATATATATATATATATATATATATATGTATGTATAAATATTTTTTTTACTGATGAAGTATGGATTGTATATGAGGGATGTCACAATTCTTTTAACTGTAAAAATAATATATATGTCTGTCTAGCGCTTATGAATTCCCTGTGGAAGAGCTGGCGCTTTTGAGAAACAAAAAAAATATATATATTATTATTATTTTTATTATTATTATTATTATTATTTCAAGTGGGGTTGCTGGAGGATTAGTGCCCCTCCCTGTAAAACAATTAACTCTAAGCCCTTTGCCACCCCATTTGGGATACATGGCGTCTGGCAATGAATGAATGATTATTAATGATAGATGGGGGCGCTCACCATCCACTCACTAGATGTAGTGCTGCTCTTGGGTGTCTGCCCTGTCATCTCTTCCATCCTTCTTTCCTTCCATTCTCTTCTGTCTTTCTTTCCTTCAGTCTTTCCTCATCCTTCTGCTTATGGGTGACTTTACGATCCCTCTTCTGTCTTTCCTTCATTCTTTCCTCTTCCTTTTGTCTGTGGGTGGCTATACACTGAGTGACAAGCCAAATGGTTTCCTGTACACCAGGAAACCATTTACTACACTGGGTGGTAACCATATAACCAAATTTTGGCACCTGGTGGTTTAGTGGGTAATTATTGCACTCCAATCGGATTGAGCCGGTGAAGGTTTATATCCAAGGGGTGGCTGGGGTTTATTGCTTACGTAATGCCACTCAGGGATGAGCGAGGCTGGTCACTCTCATCTTAAATGTCAGGACCAACTGCCTAGCCCCGGGCTCCTACGCTCTTCATGGGGCAACGTAGGATTGGGTGATGGATGGATGGATTAATGAAAAACTGAATCTGGGAATGAAAATTGAAGAATTTGGTTAGATACCCATTTTCAAATCTGGCAGCCCTGGAGCAAGTGCCAGCCGCCAACAAATATTCATATTTGATCACTTGTTTTCACTGTCAGAGGATTTCATTCCTGTCATTGATCAGTTCATAGCTTCTCTTAACCAACAGCTGCATGCGTATGAACTGATGTCAGGTTGCTTTGGCTACTTCGGACAACTGACAAAGCTATCCTCTGAAAAGCTGTCTAGAGAAGCTAAGAAATTACTGGATGTCTATCCCAATGATCTGGAGACTTCATTTCCTGAAGAGCTCATCCAGTTTGCTGCTTTCGTGAATATTATGCTGACGAAGAGACAAACGACGTTAGTGCTGAGCTATTTCTCTACAAACTTATGCACAATAAGCATGTGCTAGATATTTTTCCCAGTATGGAGGTAGCCCAGAGAATGTACCTGGCTGTAATGGTGAGCAACTGCAGTGCTGGACATGTTTTTTTTTTTTTTTTCAAGCTGAAATTGATTGAGAATCTCCTATGAACAAGCAGGACACAGGAGTGACTTGTGACTTTGACAGTCATGAGCACTGAGTCAGACATCCTACGCTCATTGGATTTTGATGATTTAATAAGAGAACTTTCCATTAGAAAATTGCAGAAAGCACCTGGACTAGACCAGATTTCTAGAAACTGTTCCTTCAGTGAACAGCCCATACAAGTGTTGAGTGGTGAGTACATGCACGAGTTTTTTTTTTTCTTCTATCTATCTATAGCCCGACGCCCTAATCCCGCAAAGGGTGGCCGCAGACAAAACGCCTCCAAGTCGCTCTGTCACCCACCATTTGACTACCCTCCCCCCAACTCACCCCCCCCCTCCCTCATATACCTCTCAACTCCATCCCTCCACCTCATCCTCGGTCTACCTCTCCCTCTCCCTCCCTCCATCTCACCTACATACACCCTCTTAGTCAGTCTTTCATTCTCCATTCTCTTCACATGTCCAAACCACCTCAGTGTATTTCTCCTAATCTTCTCAACCACATCCACATCCACCCCACATCGTTCCTTCACTTCTTCATTCGTCAACCTGTCCCTCCACGTCACTTCACATGCTCCTCTCAAGTAACTCATTTCCACTGCTCTCACTCTTGACTTGTTCCCCTCTTGCAAGGTCCATGTCTCGCTTCCAAACGTCAGGGTAGGGATCACAATACTATCATGCAGTGACTTCTTAACTTCCATACTCACCTCCCTATTTCTCATCACTGCTTTCAGTGTACCAACAACCTTCCTTCCCTGCTGTACCCTTTCACGCACTTCATCCCCCAAAGTTCCATCCTTACTCATCACACTACCCAAGTACTTGAATGCACTCACATTCTCCATATCCTCACCATCCAACCTCACTGCACACTCTGTGACTTCATTCCTCTCAAACACCATAACTTTACTTTTGTTTACATTAACTTTCAGATTCCTCCTCCTACACACTGTCCCAAATTCATTCACCAAACCTTGCAACTCCCATTCATCTTCACTCAACGGTACTGTATCATCAGCAAACAGCAACACCGGAAGCTTCCAAATCTCACCCTCATTCATTAGAGCCACCCCCACATCCACTGCCCTACCCTGCACCTCCTTTACAACCCCATCCATGTATATATTAAACAGCCATGGAGACATCACACAACCCTGTTTCAGTCCCACATTGAGATCAAAGAACTCACTCAGCTCACCATCCACTTGCACCGTAACCCTAGCTCCCTCGTACATACTCTTCACAGCACTCAACAATTTTCCCTCCACTCCATATATTCTTAATACCTTCCACATACCTTGCATATCTATTCTGTCATAAGCTTTCTCCAAGTCCATGAAGGCAGCATACACTTTCTTTCCCTTCTCTAGATACTTCTCCACTAAACATCTTAGAACAAATATCTGATCTACGCACCCTCTTCCCTTCGTAAATCCCCCTTGTTCTTCTCCAGCTAACTCCTCTGTCATATGCCTAACCCTATCAATGAGTATTCTACCATATATTTTACTAGTCACACTAAGTAGGCAAATACCCCTATGGTTACCATATACTTCTCTCTCTCCTTTTCCTTTGTATAAAGGAACAATTATACCTGATTTCCAGTCCTCTGGAACCCTTCCCTCTTCCCAAGCCAATCTACACAACTTCCATATCCACTCCACAACAATTTCACCCCCATACCTAAGCATTTCACCACACACTCCATCAATTCCTGGGGCCTTTCCCAACTTAATATTCTTCATCGCTTCCACTACTTCCGCCCTACTGATCTCTTCCTCCCTCCTCTCATCTCTTCTTCTCCGAGCCATTCCCCAACCACTTATACTCGCACTGCTCACACTCTCCACATTCAACAAATCCTCAAAGTGCTCCTTCCATCTCCTCAGTTTCTCTCTCTTCTCCACCAACAATCAATTATTCCTATCATTCACCCCCCTACTATTTCCCCTTTCACACTGCCTTACTTTCTTTACCTCCTTCCAAAACAATTTCTTACTCTCCCTCCCTTTCACACTCAGATTCCTCCCAAACTCCTCATCCACTTTCTTTTTACTCTCCTTCACCAGTCTCTTAACCTCCCTTCTCCTGCTCACATATACCTCTCTCTTCTCTCTCTCATCTTCTCCCCTACCTCTACTCGCTAACCATTCACTATATGCCTTCTTCTTTTGTTCCACAGCTCGTTTCACCTCATCATTCCACCATGCTGTCCTTTGTACACCCTTGCATCTCCTCCTCAATCCACAAACCACCTCACACGCTGCGCCTATCTCTTCCGTGAATATCTTACATACGTCTTCCACCCCTTCCATCTGCTCTAGCTCATACCTTCCCAGTCTTTCTTCCACTGTGCTCTTATACTCTGTCATTTTCTCACTATCTTGCAATTTCTCCACTCTTCTCACAGGAGTTGCTTCCTCCTGTCTTCCCCTTCGTCTCCTCAACCACTTTCTTTGCAGCTCTACCTTGGCCATCATTAAGTGATGGTCCGAGACTCCATTCCCCCACCCTCTCCACACTCTTGCATCCAACACTTGTCTTCTCATTCGCTCATCCACACACACGTAGTCTATCATTGCCTTTCGTTCAACAAGTTCACCATCTATCCTCCTCATTACTCTCCATGTATACCGGTGGATCATCTTATGCCGAAAGTAGGTGTTGGCTATTGCCAACCTCTTACAAGCACGGATGTCCACCAAAACACTTCCATTCCCATCTACGTCAGCTGGCACACCCCACTGACCAACCACTCCATCCACTCGTACATTCCCAACTTTGGCATTCATGTCTCCAATCAACAGCACTCTCTCGCCCCTCTCAAACTTGTCCATACACACTTCTACACTCGCCCAAAACTCATCTTTCACTCTTGCCACTCGATCCTCTGTCGGGGCATACACACATACAACCGCCCATGCTTGTATACCTACTTTCATCCTCACGCATACAATCCTTGCACCCACTGTTCCATACTCTCTTATATTCTCCTTCCACTTCTTGCTTATCATCAGACACACTCCCTCTCTTGCCCTCTCATTTTCATTGACTCCCGCACATATACCTAAACCATATTCCCATTCTCTCACCCATTCACTTTTCCATTTAGTTTCAGTCAATCCACATATATCCACTTTTGCATCCTCAAGCACCTGAACAATCTCTCTCTCTTTCACTTCATCATTCACTCCTCTCACATTCCATGTTCCCACCCTAAGAATGTCCTTCGTCCGTTTTGTGTGATATGCTAGGAAGTGTTCAGTGCATTTCAGGGCTGCTTTGTTTTTTTCATTCAGGGCTTTTTAATGTGGAGATTTTTCAGAAAGTATCGTTTTTACTTGATCCTTAATGACATCAATTTCTGAATACAGTATCATAGGTCGTCGGGAACGAGTTGTATCTTGTGAGCGAGCATATTGTTGCAACAGTGCGAGGGTTAAAATGTATTTTCATTTAGCACCATGCTAATTTGATGCTTGGGATGGGCCCTCCACCAAAACAAGTCCCAGGCCCCCCACATCCCAAATTCGGCACTGGATAGATGTGTAGGGTATTCGTGAATTTGACGTTGAGTACACCGCTTCCCATCTGATCAGCGAAGTTAAGCAACGTTGGATCTGGTTAGTACTTGGATGGGTGACCGCCTGGAAACACCAGATGCTGTTGGCATCCCTACGTGTCAAGTGGGGTTGGTGGAGGATTAGTGCCCCTCCCTGTAAAACAATTAACTCTAAGCGCTTGGCCACCCCATTTGGGATACATGGCGTCTGACAATGGATGGATGGATGGATGGAGTCGCCAGGATTGCAATTCAAGAGTTGAGAGGAAGAATTGGACTGGAATGTATTGGTGTTGTGATGAGAAGGGGCAGATTGAGATGGTTTGGGCTTGTGGAGAGGATGGAGGATGACATTTGGGTGTGGATGGTGAGAAGTGTGAACATCGAGGGTAGCATTGTGAGAGGCATACTGAAGAAGATCCTGGATGAGGTCATAGAGCGTGACCTCAGAGATATGGGACTGAATAGGGAGGCTGCAAGATATCGAGTAGTGTGGAGACTTCATTAGGTGATCAAGGCCAATGCATGTAAACATGTTGGAGCCTTTATAAGATGTTCGATACAAATGTAAAAACAGTTAATTTCAGTGGTCAACTGCTGAAATATAGTGATTTCACACTCTTCTTTATATCTTTTATTAGGTCAGTATGTTATGATATAACATTTGCATGGTGGTGGGTGGTGTCCATTATCCACTCACCTGATATAGTGCTGCCCACTTCTACCTTTGCTTTTATCATTCCTTTTCTGTGTCTGCCTTCCTCTCTTCCTATTTCATCCATCATTCCTGTCACTTTTTATTACTCTTCTTTCCTATTCAGGTAGCTTTACATTGAGTGACATGCCTAATGGGGTCCTGTAAGCCAGGAAACCATTTACAACTCTGGGTGGTAACCACATAACCAACCCATACATGTTCCCCACGTGTCGGTAAGTGGGTTGGGGGAGGGTTGGTACTCCTCCCTGTAAAACAGTTTACTTAAAGTCATACAGCCACCCCATATGGGATTGTGGTATCTGGCTATGCACTAGATCAGTGGTTTCCAACCTTTTCTAATTCTAGTCCCCCCTCACTGAATGACACTTTCCCTGTGCCCCCGTTCCTCAAATACTGTATTTACTGTCATAGTTGGCACATGTCAGTAAATATCATAGATTCTTCATCATCATTCATTCATTGCCAGACGCCATGTATCCCAAACAGGGTGGCCAACGGCTTAGAGTTAATTGTTTTACAGGGAGGGGCACTAATCCTCCACTAACCCCACTTGACACGCAGGGAGAACGTTATGCCAAAAGCATCTGGTGTTCCCAGGCGGTCACCCATCCAAGTACTAACCAGACCCATAGATTCTTAATCTTTGAAATTGTTTATATATTCAGATAACTGGATTTCTTATTCATATCTGAAATATTTTCTCCATATTTAGAAATTACTGAATTCCATCATAATTCATAGTGTTCAAATATACTTACCTTCTTTATTAAGCCTTCGTGCCCCCCAGGCAGCCCTTCATGCCCCCATAGGGGGGCATGCCCCACAGGTTGGAAACCACTGCTACACTGTAGATAGACAGATGAAGCTCTATAAAAGGCATTTGCCACAAATAAAGATCAGAATGCTTGTTCAGTAACATGTAGCTTATAAATAATCACCAACATTGGTGTAATATGTGATATTCACTTCCAAACACTCTTCAAATATATTTTGTTGAACCTGTTAAAGACAGTCATAATGCTTTCCTGTTAGTGGGCATATGATAATACACAGACAAGTGTATATCCCGAGACTATGGGGAATGTGATCACGAACACTTGAGCACCACTTACGGTGGGATGGGCACACTGTTACCAGTGGTCTCTTTCAAGTTCACCGTATGCTGCACCTGCCCCCATAAGTATTTTACCTGATGTCAGCCATATGCATATGTATATTTAGTACATTCATTTAACTGTTAACACTAAAGGAATCATCAGCTTACTGACATTGCATTGGAAGCACTGGTGTGATGATGATGAAAACTCTGCAACAAAACCACTCTGTGCTGTATCTCTGGAGCAACTGTGTACTGTACTTGTGGGACCCTTTACCTCTCGCTCCTCATATCAAGCTGTCTGCATCATATATCATATGACAGCTTACTATTTCATTAATGGTTCAAATGATTTTCCAGGTGGAAACGATGTTATGGAAAATTACCACAGTGAACTGGCTGTTTGCAGTCACTTGCCAGGACTCTGGTTAAAATTAGATATAAACATCTAGTTCTTTTGCTGATAACAAAACTAGTAACAATTTTCTCCCACAGTGGTGTTGGTCAAGTCGTTAGAGTGCCTTGTCCATATCACTGCTGTAGTTAATTCATTAGGCTACCAGTCAGCAACTCTAACGACCTCTTGTGTAAGGTAAGGCACTGAAGTTTTTAAATAGTACCTGTTTATATATGTATGTATAGCGACATGGAGAGAATGGAGAATGAGAGATGGACTAGGAGTGTGTAAATGAAAGTGACTGGGAGGAGTGTAGGTAAATGAAAGTGACTGGGAGGAGTGTAGATGGATACTGAGGATAAGATGAAGGGTATATGTAGGGCAGTGGCATGCAGTGTTAGGGGTAGGGGCTCAAGCTGAAAAGTAAGGGGAGCACCACACCCCTTGCCAGTTGCAACTCATAGGAGCACCACACCCCTTGCCAGGTGCTACTCATAGGAGCACCACACCTTTGCCAGTTGCAACTCAAAGGAGCCCCACACCCTTTGCCAGGTGCTACTCATAGGAGCACCACACCCTTTGCCAGTTGCTACTCATAGGAGCACCACATCCCTTGCCAGTTGCCACTCATAGGAGTACCACACCTCTTTGCCAGTTGCTACTCATAGGAGCACCACACCCCTTGTCAGTTGCTACTCATAGGAGCACCACACCCCTTGCCAGTTGCTACTCATAGGGGGACCACACTCCTTGCCAGTTGCTACTCACAGGAGCACCACACCCCTTGTCAGTTGCTACTCATAGGAGCACCACACCCCTTGCCAGTTGCTACTCATAGGAGCACCACACCCCTTGCCAGTTGCTACTCATAGGAGCACCACACCCCTTGCCAGGTGCTACTCATAGGGGGACCACACCCTTTGCCAGTTGCAATTCATAGGAGCACCATATCCCTTGCCAGTTTGCTGCTCATAGGGGAACCACACCCCTTACCAGTTGCTACTCATACTACCTGATGATGATGTCTTGATTCAGGCACTGGTTGGTATTGGGGGAGGGGGTGAATGGGTTCCAACTATGCCCACCCTATTTTTCACAGATCATTGATTACCTTTAATAAAAAAACAGTGCTCATTACCAAAGTATCTGCAATAGATATCTTACATAAATGTTATCAGAGAACCATTTCAATAAAGAGAATGGCTTTGGTAATAAATTTTGAAGAATTTGGTTATGAAACAGCATGAACTGAAATTGTGGTAATTCTGCTAGGAATCACACCTCATCCCCATTTCCAAAGTCCTGGATCCATCCATACGATGATATTTATCTGTTTGAAGAGTAAACCTCTTGAAATGCATAAATGCATTCTTTTTATGTGTAGAAGAAAACAGTCCCCGATCTGACACACTCACATATGTCTCTGAAATCTTCAGCTTCCTTTATTATATACCAGTACGTAAGAGGGCACTTTGTAACTGGCAGGGCAAAGGGGCAGGGGCTGTAGCCCCTTTTAGCCTTACCTATGCACACCCCTGAATTAGGGTGGTGTAAGGTGGAGGGAGGAGGGGAGGCAGATCAAGGATGTGGTGAAGAGGCACTGTACATGAATGATGGTGGTGTAAGTAGTAAGAAGAGGGTCTAATTGCAATGGACAGGATGGCATGGGAGGCAGTTTGTAAGTGGCAACCCCCTCCAAGGTTAAAATCTTAGGCTACAAATAGATAGGTAGACAGATTTATGTTTAGTTGAGCATCTTGTAGTTGTATGTGAAGGGAATTTTTAAAGAAAAATGTTTTTCACATTTGAGGTGGTGCTGGAATTCCAGGGACGTGAGTGTTATGTGTATGACTGTGTGGCCCATTTCACTGGGCATGTTCATCTTTTTTACTTTTTCCCTCTTAGTTTCTGGAGAGGAACTCAATGATGATGGTGATGATGATAATACAATAATAGTGATGATAATAATAATAATAGTAATGGTGATGATGATGATGATGATGATGATGATAATAATACAGTAATTGTGATGATAATAATAATAGTAATTAGTAGCACTGGAATAATAGCAGTATTTTATTTTCAAACCAGGTTAATCAAAATGTATCACCTAGGGAGAGGTAAATCACGCAATTCCTATATGGGTGGAGCTGTCACCTTATACTCTGCAATTGTCATCCTTCAGATTCTCTCTCACCATGGATCAGAAGTGGAGGAGGTAAGAGAGAGAGAGAGAGAGAGAGAGAGAGAGAGAGAGAGAGTGTGTATTAACCTGTTTGTATTTACCTATTTGTAGTATACAGGAATTGAGCAATGCTCGTGTTGTCCTGTCTCCAAATCCACATTTATCAAGTCTACCTTTATACACATGAATGTTTTTCTCATGCACCACCTCTTCGTCTAAGTCGTTCCAAATATTTATGTATTTACCTAATATACCTAATTGTGATATACACGGAATGTGCTATGCTCGTGGGTTTCCGTCGCTGTTTCTCAGTAAGTCAAATTTAGCTTTAAACTCGTTTAAGTTTTTAGACTGGACGATCTCTTTGTCCAGGCTATTCCATAAGTCTATACTTCTGTAAGGAAAGCTATATTTCTTGATATCCTTCAAGCAGCTTGACTTTTTCAATTTCATTCCGTGTCCTCTTATTACTCTCTTATCCCATACAAACAGATCTTCTTTGTCATTTTTATCTACTTCCACCATGGTCCTGAACACTGCAATCATGTCTCCCCTCTTTCTCCTTTCCTCTAAGGAAGGCTCTGTATGACAGGTCTGCCAGACTGGGGACCATCTTGGTTGCTGTTCTTTGTATTCTCTCAATCTTGTTTATATCTTTCTCTTTATGAGGGGACCATGCTACCGCTGCATATTCTAACCTGGGGCGGATCATGGCCACTATTAATTTTATCATCATCTCCTCATCCATATAATGAAATGCTACTCTAATGTTAGTCAAGAGTTTATAAGTCTCTCCAACTATCTTGTTAATGTGCTTTTCTGATGACAAACTGTCTTGGACCAGCACTCCCAAATCTTTCTCTTCTCTCATATTTGTGATTAATTCATTACCCAACAAATAATTCAGTGATGGCCTCCTGGTACTTTTACCCATTTCCAATATTTTACATTTCTTTACATTAAATTTCATTTCCCATGTCCGGCTCCAATCATGAATCCTATCCAAATCCTCCTGCAGCATTTTACAATCCTCCTCAACCTCTACCTTCCTCAAGATCTTTACATCATCAGCAAACAGACTTGCATAACTGTTCACTCCATCTACCATATCATTTACGTACATCAGGAACATTACTGGCGCCAACACCGAGCCTTGAGGGACTCCACTTGTTACTTCCCTCCATCCAGACATCCTATCCTTTATTACTGTCCTCATTTGTCTGTCTCTCAAAAAGTCTCTCATCCATTCCAGAAGTTTCCCCTTCAGTCCTCCTATATATTCTTGTTTCCACATTAGTCTCTTATGAGGTACCTTGTCAAAGGCCTTCTCTAAGTCTAAGTACACACAATCCACCCAACCATCTCTCTCCTGCACCACGTTAATCGCTCTGGAGTAAAAACTCAACAAGTTAGAAACACATGACCTTCCACTTCTGAATCCAAACTGACATTCAGTCAAAATATTCATCTCTTCTAGATATTTTATCCATCTGTCTTTCAGGATTCTCTCGCACAATTTTGCTACCATCCTAGTTAGAGACACTGGTCTCTAATTCAGGGGTTCTTCCCTGTTTCCTCCCTTATAAATTGGTACCACATTTGCCCTTTTCCATTCTTGCGGCACTTTCGCCTCTTCCAGAGAACACACGATTAAACTGTGAATTTTATCTGCCAGTTGTTCTCTGCATTCCTTCAGTATCCAATTAGAAATTCCATCAGGTCCTGGGGCTTTCCTTACATCTTGAGTTTCCAGTAATTTATACACTTCCTGTACCTCCACTTTTATATCTTTTATCACCGGTACATTTCTAATCACTCCCTCCGCTTCCAGAAACTCGTTTTCATTAGTGAAAACTGATTGGAAACATTTGTTCATTATTTCAGCTTGCGTTGCTGCATCTTTATAGACCTCTTCTTTTACTTTCAGTTTGGTGATTCCTTCCTTTTGTCTCATTTTGCCATTAACAAATCTATAAAACAGTTTGGGTTCATCCTTGCATTTGTCTGTTATACATTTTGCAAAATTCCTTTCTTCTTCTACGTATTCTTGTGTATTAATTTCTAATTCTTTTATATTCTTCCTTTGTTCTGTTGTTACCTCTCTTTCTCCAATTGTTCCATGCCTTATCTCTCTCTTTTTTTGCTATCATACACCTTCTATTAAACCACTCCTTTTTCCTGTTTTCTTTCACTCTTACTCTTGGTACAAATTTTTCCACTCCCAAATTATAGAGGTCTAGAAAGATATCCCACTTACTCTGTATCTCTCTTGTTTCTCTGAATTTTCTCCAATCCGCATTTTCAAAAAATTTTCTCAGTCCTGTAAAATTTGCTTTCCCAAAGTTGTATCTTCCCTGTCTATGAAGCTCGTCTCTTGGCTCGACGTTCCCTATTATCATCTGGAACTTAATGACCACTTGATCACTTTTTCCTAAAGGATAGAGATATTTCAATGATTCTATTACATCGGGTTCTTTGGTAAACAGTAAATCTAACCTTGCTGGTGTGTCCTCACCTCGAAACCGTGTCTCTTCTTTGACCTGTTGTGTCATCACATTATTCATTATTATATTTAATAACATAGTGCTCCACGAATCCTCACCGCCTCCCAAGTACCATTCCTCCCAGTTCACCTCTTTACAGTTAAAGTCACCCACCAAAATTATATTATTGCTTTTCTCAATTATTTTTTTGTAAATAGCTAGCCATATCTGACAACATCTCCTGGTATTCGTCATCCTTCCATGCTCTCGTCTTAGGGGGAACATACACTACTGCCATATCTCTCTTAACATTCTCTCCAGTTTCTAATTTCATATATATCACTTCAACCCTGCTTTCTCCCATTTCCACGGTATCTACTTTTATGTTGTTCTTCACTGCTATCATCACTCCTTCTCCCGTTTTTTCTTTTCTGTCTTTTCTCCACAGTTTGTATTTACCATCTCCCAAATGAACATCAGTATCTTCTCTTAATTTGGTCTTTACAAAGCACATGACATCAGGTTCATGTTCTCTCAAGAAATCGTTAATTTCGAGCCTTGCCGTTATTAAACCATCAACATTAGTATATATCACCTTGAAATTATTTTTAATGTTTTTTATACCCTCTTCTCTCCTACTGTCCGTCAGTACCACTTCCTCAACTTCTGATCTTTCACAGCCATCCCCCTTAGTTTCCTTCACTTTTATTTCCTTAAATACCACTTCCTTACTTTCATATCCATTACTCTCCAAAAAAAGTATTACATTCTTCCTCTGTCCTCTTATCATTTTTTTTCCTTTACTTCTTCCTTCAATGATTTTAAAACTTCTCTTTCTGCTTTATTCAAATCTTTTCTTATTATAATATTTTCCATCCCTGCCTCTTTGCTTAATTTCCAGGTCACTTTAAGTATATCATCTACTACACTTTCTGCTGACAACTTGACTGTCAATGGTCTTGTTTCCCCTTTCATATAAGGCCCTATTCTCCTTACTTCTTTAATTTCTTTTACCCACTTGTCTCCTTCAGGATCAATCTTACCTACTATTCCTCTTACCAGGTTCGTGTCTTTCTCGAGTCTCACGAATCTAACCTTCTCTTCCTCCTCCCTGTTTCCAAATAATACCACGCATCTGTTCTTTCTACAGTTTCTCTCACTATTTTCTCTCTTTCTTCAGTATTTTCACTACATTTTCTTCCAATTTTATCTTGTTAATTTCTCTTTCTTCTTGGATGATTTCTCTTAAGCTGACCACTTCTTTCTGTTCTTCTTCTACATGTGCCCACTTTGCCTTATGCTCTTCCAATACACTGCTCACCTTCTCTGTTTTATTAGTACTCTCTTCTAGTTTTCTCCTCAATTCAATATTTTCACACTTCAAATTTCTTATCTCTTCATTTGCCGTCTCATTAGACTGGATCAGACTCTGTATAGTAATCTCCGTATTCTTAGACACATCTTTTAACACTAGATTCTCCACCTTCTTTTCAAGTTCACTAATCCTCATAATCAATGTTTTAACCAGATCCATGACATTAGTATTTCTATCAAATCCTGGAAATTCGAGTCCCTCAGTGTTTACATTTTCGGCCATGATTGAGGTTGATTACAACTTACAGCACCAAAACAGCTGTTACCGAAAATACTACAAACATTCATGTATACTCTTGCCAATTAACTTACAGTATTTTAAACTGCAAGCAAGACCATAGGAGACAGGACAAACATAATTCCTGAAACTACTTAACGT
Organism: Coenobita brevimanus; assembly: GCF_032717465.1. Taxonomy (NCBI): domain Eukaryota; kingdom Metazoa; phylum Arthropoda; class Malacostraca; order Decapoda; family Coenobitidae; genus Coenobita; species Coenobita brevimanus. The sequence goes on from NC_136967.1 coordinate 35,182,978, forward strand.
TTGCAGCAGTGGCTGAGCCTTGGCCTGGGAGCAGTCAAGACACGTCCGTTTGCTATGGCTGTTCGCTCGTGTGTGTGTGTGTGTGTGTGTGTGTGTGTGTGTGTGTGTGTGTGTATTTACCTAATTGTATATACCCAATTGTGATTGCCACCACCGGCAGGGTAGGGCTGGTGGCACAGGGTCCTCCCGGTTGCCATCAAGCTACTGTGCCGGTAGCGACTGTTGCTATTTCCGGGAATGTTCGTCGGTGAAGAAGTGACAATATGCGGCCTTTTTCTTTACCAACATCCGCGGCCTTACCACAAATTTAAACTCAGTTCATTTTCTCCTTCAGTCCATATCCCCTTTGGCCCTTTTCTTCACAGAACCACAAATCTCACCCTCTACCGATATATCTCCATTTTGTTTTCCCGGTTACCATCTCCTTACAGACTTCTGTAACAAGGGCGGCACCTGTTGTTATATCAAATCCCAATATGCAGTTGACACTATTTTAAACTTCAGTTCATTCAGTTTTGATTACTCATTATATAAATTAAATTGTCAAAACATTAACAAATATATTTGTGTAGTTTATCGTTCCCCCAATGCTTCTTCGGAACCCAGTGTTTTTTATTCCATAACCACTCAGTGGAGTAACCTTGACCTTGCCCTTGGCACCGAAATTACCATTTTGGGTGATTTTAACATACACAATGCTGAATGGTTATTGCATTCTGCCAGGACTGACGACACTGGTCTAGAGTGCGAGCTGTTTGCGGAATCGTTTAATCTCACCCAGTTGGTAAAGCAACCAACCAGAATACCTGATAATCCTGACCATAATGCCCATCTTTTGGATTTATTCTTGACAAATAATCCAGATCAATACAGGATAGAGGTACTGTCACCACTTGGATCCTCTGACCACAATCTCAACAAAGCCTCATTAGTTAACCCTCCCACACCTCCCCATTCTGAACCTGTCAGGGTGACCTGATGGCACTTTGATAGGGCAGACTGGGATGGATTTAGGAATTATCTTGCTGATGTTCCATGGCAGTCTTTCTTCTCTAGTGATCCCAATTCTACCCAGGCCCACATTTGCGACTTAATACTAGCTGGTATGGATTTATTCATACCAAGTCAACAGTTCACTAAAAGATTGAACTCTCCAAAATGGTTTGATGGCAACTGTGCCAGAGCAACAGCCCAAAAGTCATTAGCATATAACTCTTACTTAAAATCAAAAGCATCTGAATCACTCTCCCAATTTAAAATTGCTAGAAATCATGCAAAAGCAGTATTAAATATATCTAAATCAAACTTTCTTCAAAAGCTAGCATCAAAACTACTTAACAACCCTAATGACAATAGAATATTCTGGTCAGCTCTTAATTCTTTTAATAATAACTTTAACAAGTCATCTTCCATTCCCCCACAAAAATCTTCAGATGGCAACATTACAAATGACCCACGTGGGAAAGCAGATATCTTTGCCAGTACCTTTGCCAGAAACTCTGCCATAGACGATACCAGCTAGAATGTCCCAGTACTGGAACTTGATTCTCCCGAAATTGCCCCACTTAAAATGCAAACAAGATACGTAAAATCCATCGTAGACAATTTGCCTACCAACAAAGCTCCAGGCCCAGATGGAATTCCGCCAATTGTTTTGAAAAAGTGTTACCCTGAACTTGCCTCTGTTCTAGCTAAATTATTCAGACTATGCATTCGTACTTCTTTATTCCCAAATTAATGGAAAGAAGCCAATATCCACCCAGTTCCGAAGAAAGGAAGTTCGTCTGACCCCTCCAATTACAGACCAATAGCTGTCACATCTTCTCTTGGTAAGGTATTTGAAACTTTAATTAATAAGCACATTGTTAAACATCTTGAATCCAACAACTTAATTAGTGATAGACATTATGGTTTTTGCCATGAAAGATCCACCATTGACATACTCAATCTCTTAACTCATACCATCCATCAATCAATTGATCTTTTTGGAGAAACTCATGCAGTAGCTCTTGATATCTCTAAAGCTTTCAACAGAGTATGGCACTGTTCCCTGCTGTCCAAACTCCCTTGCTATGGACTAACATCTTTTGTTCCTTTTTCTTCATATCTTAGTGACAGGAAAATAAGAGTAAAAGTAGATGATGTATATTCCAATTTCCACTCAATTAACGCCGGCGTGCCGCAGGGATCAGTTCTGGCGCCAACCCTATTTCTGGTTCGTATTAATGATCTCTTATCTGTCACCCACAATCCCATTCACTCATATGCAGATGACTCAACACTACATAGTTCATTCACACTCAGACATCCATTTACAAAGTCTAATATCTCTACCTCTCAACTCAGTACAGCCATCTCCATAAATCAAGATCTATCTACAATCAGTGAATTGGGACAAAACAACCTTGTCTCTTTTTTCATTCATTCATTCATTGCCAGACGCCATGTTTCCCAAACGGGGTGGCCAAGGGCTTAGAGTTAATTGTTTTTACAGGGAGGGGCACTAATCCTCCACCAACCCCACTTGACACGTAGGGAGAACGTTATGCCAACAGCATCTGGTGTTCCCAGGCGGTCATCCATCCAAGTACTAACCAGACCCAACGTTGTGTCTCTTTTAATGCTAGTAAAACTAAATATATATAGTTTACTAATAGACAGATATTGCCAGATTCGTACATTACCTTCAGTGCTACTAATATTCCCATCTCCAAAAGTATTGAAATTCTTGGCGTCTCACTTAACAGTGCCCTCAGCTGGACCTCTCATGTCAGATCACTTGCTAAAGCTGCCTCAAAGAAACTTGGATTATTGTACAGATTCCTTAACTTCTTCGCCGATGAGCAGTTAGCTATAATTTATAAGTCTTGTGCACTCTCAGCTTGAATATTGCTAACCCTTGTGGAATGGTTGTGGAGAGGTTGCATTAAGACAACTAGACAAAATTCAGAATAAAGCTGTTAGAATCATTAACAACCCTGTCATTACATATAAACTACCTCCCCTGCAAGTAAGAAGAAATGTTGCCTCCCTTGCATTATTTTACATATTTTTTTGGAAAATGCTCAGACGAAGTTGCGTCCATGGTGCCACCTCTCCATGCCTTCCCTCGTGCTACACGGGCATCTGGTAGCGCTCATGACTGGAATGTCACTCAGCCATATTGCAGAACTTCTGCCTATCAGAATTCTTTCATTCCCTGAACTGCATCTCTCTGGAACTCACTTCCCCAGAGTTGTTTCCCTCTAAATTTCAACCCACAACTGTTCAAGTCTAACTGTTACAGATATTTTATGAATAGTGGACACCAGTAATCTGGTGTATGGATTTTTTTTTTTTTTACTCATTTGTTTTTCCTTCCTCCTTTCTGTTATTTATAAAAAAAAAAAAAGACACTGTATACAGGAAATGAGCTATGCTCCTGGGGTCCCGTCTCTGTTTCTCAGTAAGTCAAATTTAGCTTTAAACTCGTTTAAGTTTTTAGACTGGATGATCTCTTTGTCCATGCTATTCCACAGGTCTATACATCTATAAGGAAAACTATATTTCTTGATATCCTTCAAGCAGCTTGGTTTCTTCAGTTTCATTCCATGTCCTCTTGTTACTCTCTTATTCCATAAAAACAGATCTTTGTCAAATTTCTCTACTCCCACCATGGTCCTGAACACTGCAATCATGTCTCATCTCTTTCTTCTATCTTCTAGGGAAGGCAAATCCAGCTTTTCCAACCTCTCTCTATACGACAGATCTACCAGACTGGGGACCATCTTGGTTGCTGTTCTTTATATTCTTTCAATCTTGTTTATATCTTTCTTTTTGTGTGGGGACCACACTACTGCTGTATATTCTAACCTGGGGCGAATCATGGCCACTATCAATTTTTTCATCATCTCCTCATCCATATAATGAAAAGCTACTCTTATATTAGTCAGAAGTTTATACGTCTCTCTAATTGCCTTGTTTGTTTTTCAGGTGACAAACTGTCCTGGACCAGCACTCCCAAATCTATCTCTTCTCTCGCTTTTGTGATTAATTCATTACCCATCAAATAATTCAATGATGGCCTCTTGGTACTTTTACCCATTTCCAAGATTTTACATTTCTTTGCATTAAATTTCATTTCCCACATCCAACTCCAATCGATCCAGATCCTCCTGCAGCATTTTACAATCCTCCTCAACCTCAGCCTTCCTCAAGATCTTTGCATCATCAGCAAATAGACTTGCATAACTTTTCACTCCGTGTACCATATCATTTACATAAATCAGGAACATTACTGGCGCCAACACCGAGACCTGTGGGACTCCACTTGTTACTTACCTCCATCTAGACATCCTATCCTTTATTACTGTCCTCATTTGTCTGTCGCTCAAAAAGTTTCTCATCCATTCCAGGAGGTTCTCCTTTAGTCCTCCTATATGCTCTAGTTTCCACATTAGTCTCTTATGAGGATCCTTGTCGAAGGCCTTCTCCAAATCTGAATACTGTACACACAATCCACCCAACCATCTCTCTCGTGTAGCACGTCAATCGCTCTTGAGTAAAAACTCAACAAGTTGGAAACACATGACCTTCCACTTCTAAATCCAAACTGGCTTTCAGCCAAAATATTCATGTCTTCCAGATATTTTATCCATCTATCTTTCAGAATTCTCTCACACAATTATGCGACCATGCTGGTTAGGGACACTGGTTTATAATTCAGGGGTTCTTCCCTGTTTCCTCCCTTATAAATTGGTACCACATTTGCCCTCTTCCATTCTTGAGGCACTTTCCCCTCTTCCAGAGAACACACAATTAAACCATGAATCTTATCCGCCAGTTTTTCTCTGCATTACTTCAGTACCCAATTAGAGATTCCATCTGGTCCTGTGGCTTTCCCCACATCTTGAGTTTCCAGTAATTTATACACTTCCTGTACTTCCACTTTTATATCTTTTATTACTACATTTCTAGTCACTCCCTCCCCTTCCACAAACTCACTTTCATTAGTGAAAACTGACTGGAAACGTTTGTTCATTATTTCTGCTTGCATTGCTGCATCTTTGCAGACCTCTCCTTCTACTTTCAGTTTGGTGATTCCTTCCTTTTGTTTCAGTTTACCATTGACAAATCTATAAAACAGTTTGGGTTCATCCTTACATTGGCTCGTTTTCATTTTTAAAGGCTCCAACATGCTTGCATGTGTCGGCCTTGGTCACCTAATGGCGGCTCTCCATGCTGCACGATCCATTGCATCCTTAACCCTGAGGTCACACTTAATGACCTCGTCCTATTTCTTTCTCGGTCTACCCCTCATAACCCCACCCTCAATATTAACATTTCTCACCTTCCTCACCCAATTATCATCCCCCATCCTCTCCACATGTCCAAACCATCTCAATCTACCCCTCCTCATCACAACACCAATACACTCCAGTCCCATCCTACCTCTCAACTCTTCCATCGTAAACCCAGCCCCTCCAGACCTTGGACGCAGGGACGCACTGCACATCCACCTAATCATTGTCATTTTTGTACGTCTGAGCCAGCGAATATCTTCCTCCTTCACTGCCCGGGGCTCACTACCATACAGCATTACACTTCTAACACATGCTGCATACAAAGACCCCTTAGCATGTAGGGAGAGTCCTCTTAATGTCAGGAGAAGCAAGAGCTTCCTGAACTTCTTCCAACCACTTCTCACCCTAGCCACAGAGCCAGCTCCAGCCCCACCTCCAGCACACAACATGTCTCCCAAATAAAACTCTTCCACACACTCAAGAGATTCACCAGCAATTTCAATCCTTTCACGTCTGACAATCTCCACCTGCTCACCCTGACATGCCATACACATAAAATCAGCATTATCTCGCAGTCTACCTCTGATACCACTACATCTCTTATGCACCCATTTATCACACACACCGCACAAGATGGAATTACTTCCCACGCCCTTGTGGGAAACTGCACATGGCCACTCTCCCTCGTCTTTGACAGTACCGCCACCAACCCTAGATATCATCACTTTGGTTTTATCTTCATTTACCCTTAAACCCTTGTGCCCCATACCATCTCTCCACTTCTTAAACCTTTCCTCCACCTCCCTTTCGTTCTCTGCAATCAACGCCAAATCATCAGCATACAATATCTTCCACGGGAGTCCGTTTCTAAAGTCATGTGAAAGGGCATCAAGTACCATGATAAACAACATGGGACTCAAGACTGACCCCTGATGCACACCAACATTCACGGAAAACTCATCACTCAACTCTCCATTCACTCTTACCTGGGTGTGAGCACCCACATACATAGCCATTACCACCCTAACCAGCCACTCCTCCAAGCCAAGCTTTCTCATTGTCCACTTCACCACCTCTCTAGGGACTCTGTCAAAGGCCTTTTCCGAATCAACAAAAACAAAATAAAGATCTCTTCTCCTACCAATATATTTTTCCTGAAGCTGTCGAACAATGAATATGACGTCAGTGGTCCCCCTACCTGGCATAAACCCAAACTTCATCTCATCAATAATCACTCTTTCTCTAATCATACCTTCTAAAACTCTCTCCATTACCTTCATTATCTGATCTAAAAGCTTTATACCTCTATAATTTCCTCTTTCCAGGGCATCACCCTTCCCTTTATACACATTTACAATGGGGTGCTTCTGAAAAGCCTAGTATTCCATCAGATGGCTCCACTGTAGCAGTAAACACATTTCTGCGCTGTTTAAAAAGCATAATTTTATTTGTTAAATATTGACATTGTTGTGTGAAATTGTGAATCATGGTAATGTCATATGCCGTAATATAAATAATACAAATAGAACATGTATATATAACGTATCATGAATTGTTTATATTTATCATAAACTGAAATTAGAATATCACTGATGGCATGTGATGGCAATCCGCCATTTCAGTGGTCCTATATTATTTAATTTCTGCTACATTTAGTGCAAGTTAGATTCTTAATACATAGTTTGTTCAGAGTGTAAAGTACGCCTAGTGGGTATCTTGACTCATCCAGTCTCTATGTGGGCAGAAATTTAATATTGAGTAAATACAGTACTGGCATTCACCATCATAAATCATCCGGTCTGAGGAACCGTCCCAAAACCAAGATCGTTTACGCGTCATTTTTTGCCCGGTCTCACCGAGGACAGACGACTGTGGAAGGTAAACAAGCCAAGACATCGCCTCCAAGTGATCCACAAGATTCACACGGAGTCAAGTTCAGTATTCACGATTATATATATATTACTGTATGTATATATATATATATATATATATATATATATATATATATATATATATATATATATATATATATATATTTATATATATATATATATATGTATATATATATATATATATATATATATATATATATATATATATATATATATATATATATATATATATATATATATATATATATATATATATATATATATATATATATTGTTACGGTGGCGCCAGCCCGGGGCTATTACAAAAAGACAACAAGGCAGCCTTAGATGGTCGGCATCCACTGCGTTGCAAAAATAACGCAGACCCCGGCACTGACACTCCGCACACTAGAGAAAAACTGCGCAACGGAAAAGTACTTAAGAACGCAACACTCTGTACTTTGATAGTAAAACGGAACAGCCTACCTATAGATCTAGCCTACTATCGTCACTACCGGAAGTAATACCGCCCGAGACAGTCTACAGGAACACCTCCCACTTACTTCCGGTGGTGACGAATTTCTACTTAACCCGTGTCCAAGGGGGAACGCAGTTAATGGCTCACGATAGTTCTCTCTAGCCTTGTGCAAGGAGATGGGATTGAAATGTGTAGGGGTTAGGGGTGTGTGTGTATGTACGTGTGTTGGGGAACGTTAATAAAGGCAGCGAGAGGACTACGGTGAGCCAGACTGGCCCTCCAAAGACAACAAGGTCACAAAAGCAAAATAAAATAACCACTTTCCTCAGTCAGCAACAAAAGAATAAAAATAAACTTAAATGAAAACGCCAGCTCGGCATAAAAATGACTGGGGAGAGAGAGAGAGTGTACAAACACCCGATACTAAAGCTGGCTGGGAAGACACTGCACTGACGCCAGGCTCGTGTGCAGCCAAGCGCGAACGCATGAATCAAATTAATTAATAAGAACTTAAATTCGTGCCCCTCTCTCTCTACAATAAATTGGTACTTCTAATGCAAGCAAAACATTATTAAATATACTGGTAGCTCACATAAGACAATCAAAATAATCAAATGCATTCTCAGCATGGTATGAAATAAAATTGCCCTCAGTGGCAGGAACGAAAGAAACAAAAGAACTTGTAACACTCGCTAATTTAAACTCCGCGAATGACACGGATACATACTGCATAATCCCCCTAGCCCAGCTGTAACGGCTGCATCCGTGGGAACGGAAAGGCGGACAGCGTAACACGCCCTTCCCCAAGGGAAAATTTTGAGCCCTGGATCAAAATTTTCGAATCAAGACCCTGACCCCTCCCTGGATAAACAATCAGCAATTACGTTATCAGTCCCTTTAATATGCCTAACTTCTAAATTGTACTCTTGCAAAAGCAAACTCCAGCGGGTCAAACGCTGGTTCTTAAATTTAAACTTGTTCAAAAACTGCAGGGGATGATGGTCTGAATAAATCTTGATCACAGGGCCAAAAGGGGGCAGGTAGACAGCAAAGTGTTGCAGGGCCAGGATAATCGCTAATAACTCCTGCTCTATGACGGAATAGTTCTTCTGGGCTCTATTAAACTTCTTTGAGAAGTATGATATGGGATGTTCAACCTGGCCCTCATCCGGCTGCATCAACACTGCTCCTACCCCTACTCGGCTAGCATCAACTGCCAGCACAAAAGATTTGTCAAAATCTGGTGCATGCAATATAGGGTGGTGGCACAGCAGAGACTTAACAGTAGTAAAAGCTTGCTCACACTCGCTTGTCCACTGCCACTTCTTATCCTTGCGCAATAAGTCAGTAAGAGGGGCAAGCACTGTGGAGTAATTCCCAATAAATCTTCTGTAATAGCCGATCATGCCCAAAAATCGCTGGAGGGCACGGCGACACTGGGGTGCTGCAAAGTTGGAAATGGCATCCACCTTAGCCCGAGGTGGAGCCACTTGCCCATGTCCTACAACAAATCCAAGGTACTGGACCTTAGCACGTACGAACTCACACTTGTCCAAGTTGACTACTAAGCCAGCTTCCTCCAACCGCTTAATGAGCATTTCCACATGATCAAGGTGCTCCTCCCACTTGGTGTCATACACAATGACATCATCGATGTAAACGACACAATTAGGTATGCCATCCACCACTTTATCCATAAGCCTCTGGAAAGTGGCTGGAGCATTCTTCAGTCCATAAGGCATCACCTGGCACTGATATACTGCACCACTGACAACAAAGCTAGCCACTTGTTTAGCCCGTTCCGTCAGCGGGACCTGCCAGTATCCTTTTACTAAGTCAAGTTTGGTGATATAAGTGGCATTTCCCACCTTGTCCACGGAGTCATCGACCCGAGGCAAGGGATAAGCATCGGTCTTAGACAGTGAGTTAACTTTCCGGAAGTCCACACACAACCTAACCTTCCCATCTGGCTTCGGCTGCAAGGTAACTGGTGAACTCCACTCACTGAAACTCCTCTTGATCAATCCATGGTCCAACATATACTTGATCTCATTATCGAGAGCTTTCTGTCTGATAGGGTTGATGCGGTAGGGAGCTAATTTTACAGGCTTACTATCCCCAACGTCAATGTCATGAGTAGCCCAAGTTGTCAATCCTGGTGAATCTCCAAAAACTTTCGGATGTTTCCATAATCTGTTGCACAGCTCTTCTCGCTTTACTGGATCAAGATGTCGCAATTTCTCCACCAGAGCTGCATAACCATTGCCCTCCCATAGGTCAGCTGGTAACATCTCACCACGACTAAGCACTTCCTCCTGCTCCTCCAACTCACTACCAACCGCCAAAACTACAGGAGCGCTCTTAATCCTGGTTCCCTCGACGTCCACTCCAAAGTCACCTTCCAGGGACTGTGGCTGTAACCCTGGTCCACTACTCACATCACCGGCACCAACAGCTCCCTCCACAGCACGTTCCTTTGATGCCACGTCCTCCTTTCCCTGTCCTTCACATCCCAGGTGAGAGACATCAGCAGTCATCCCACAATGAGAATCAACTGGGCGGTAGTATGGCTTCAACATATTAATGTGGCACAACTGAGTACTCTTCCGCCTATCTGGGGTAACAATTAGATAGTCAAGTTCCCCAACTCTCTTCTTCACAATATAAGGACCACTGAATCTAGCCGCCAGAGGTTTTCCTTGCATGGGCAGCAGTGCCAAAACTTCATCTCCTTGCTTAAACTCACGACTTCTGACCTTCTTATCGTAATGAGCCTTCATTTTCGCTTGAGCCCCGATTAGATGGTCACGGGCAAGCTCTAAAGCGCAATGCAGTCTCTCCCGAGTGCGGCAGACATAGTCAAGCATGGATTCCTGGTTGCCAGATGTGTTGTTACTCCAGGCCTCTCACACCACATCCAAGGGACCACAAACTCTGTGCCCAAACACTAACTCATTGGGTGAAAACCCTAACGACTCAATTGGTACCTCTCTCACTGCAAACATAACAAAGGGTACCGCTAGGTCCCAGTCCTTTCCACTATCATAGCAGAAGGTGCGCAGCATTGTCTTTAAGGTCTGATGATGCCTCTCCAGGGCACCTTGTGACTGCGGATGGTAGGCACTGGACAAAATGTGTTTGATGCCCAACTCTGTCATTGTCTGCTTAAACAAATTAAATGTAAAATTCACTCCACGGTCTGACTGCAACTCCTTGGGCAGGCCAAAATGGGTAAAGAACAGGATAAGATGCTTGACTACTGACTTCGCCTGCATGCCTCTGATTGGTATAGCCTCTGGGTATCGCGTTGTAACATCCATTATGGTTAACAAATACTTGTTTCCAGCAGAAGTAGGAGGTAAAGGGCCCACAATATCAATGATTACCCGGGTAAACGGAGGTTCAACTGCAGGAATGGGAGTCAAAGGGGCCACAGGAAGAACTTGATTAGGCTTTCCCACTATCTGACACGTGTGACAGCTCTTGGTGTACGCAGCAACTTGTCCCGGCATACTTGGCCACCAAAAGTTATATCGTAAGTGCTGCACTGTCTTTCTGTTTCCCAAGTGACCTGCTAAAGGTCCCTCATGTGCTAACTGTATTAACGGCACCCTATACTGCACAGGCACCACCACCTGCACTAACTCACCCAATCCTCCATCCACCATGGCGCCAGTGGGCGTCCATCGGCGATGTAAAACATTGTCTTTAATCAGGAACTCCTCCTTACCACACTCCATACTTCTTTCTTCCCCTACTCGAGCAAACAAGGGCTTTAATGTTACATCCTCCTGTTGCTTCACCCTCAATTCTGCTGACCCAACACCCGCCAGCTCTACTGAGGACTGAGATAAGGGACTGGTCGGGACACTGGATTGCGAAGGGCGATCAATCTCAGCGTCACCTCTAGTACACTCGACAGGGGGAGGAATGTCAGACCCCACACTGACATCATCACCTCTACCCTCAACAGTGACACAGTTTCTCAGGCGCGTTTGACGGTGGTCCTGCATCCCCGCAGTCAACCCCAGCGTCCTGAAATTCTTCTAATTCAGTCGGTGGGCTGGGTTCAGTCTCCACACAGACACACTCAGCACCACCTCTAGTGTCCTGAGTGGGAAGTGGGGCGGCGCCCATGCACGCATTCCCACTCTCCTCACCCACCACAGCAACACTCTGCTCACTAGGTTCCTCCATTGGTGGCCCTGCCTCATCACAGTCGACCCCAAGAACCTGTGACTTCGCCAGTTCTTCCTCCCAGGCTGCAACCTGTGCCATAGATCTTGTAATTGCACAGACCGGGAACATGGCTTCCACTTCTGCATCAACTTCAATACCAATTTCTGGGGCGTCAAAACACTTCTCTGCCACAACAAATGGTGGGGGAAGAGATGGAAATACTTTCTCCCCAGCCAGGTCGTTCCCCAGCAGAAAATCAACCCCCTCTACTGGCATTACATCAGCAACAGCTACTTGAGCTGCAGCCTGAACAATGGGGCAATCGAGTTCCACATGAACATAATCATAGTATTCATCTGAGTTCATGCCTCTACACAGCACATACTTCCCTGAGTTTACAGGCCCTCCAGTCACGTTTCTGCACACAGACTGTTGTGCACAGGTATCACGAACCACAGTAACTGGATAACTGATCCCATGAATTTTCACTGTGCCGTGACACATAAAAGGTTTACACCAGTTTAGGGACGATTTCTGAGGCAGTTCATCCGGAGGTGGCGTAGCATGTTGGGTAACTTTTTCAGCCTGAGCGGGCAGCGAGCACAGCCGGCTACACTCCAGCTTTCCACAGACTTCTCCCTCACCGTTACCACTCTCCCAACTCCTCTCCTTCACCTGACTCGAACCTACAACTAGTGCCACTGGTTTGGCATTTTGGGAGGCCTTCCACTTAGGGCAGTTAGGCTTGATGTGCCCACTCTGTTTGCAAAAGTAACAAACTAGCTTCGAACTGGATACAGGGCTCTTTCTCCCTGAATTCTTTTTCTCCTCTGTACTTCCCTTGGACTGATTCACGGGAGATTTATCCCAGGCAGGGCCACTCACAGTCCTCTCCCTGGAATACTGAAAATTAGCATACTTGACCCCCATACTCCGCAAGGCAAACACCCGGTCATCAGCCCACGTCGCTGCTTCCTTCACGGTCTTAAATCTCTTCTCCCTAATTTTAACACCAATTTCTTTGTCAGCCATGTTGGTAAAATGTTCCATCAAAAGCAGTTCACGCACCTCGTTATACGAAGTGGCGCTCTCACTTAGCAACCACTCGTCTAACCTCTCCTCCAGATACCTGGCGTAGGCCATATAGGTGTCAGCAGGTCTTTTCCGAGCACCACGGAACAACAACCGATAAGCCTCTGGTCTAAGTTCATGTGCTTTCAGGATGGCTGTTTTAAATTCATCATAATCATCTACATCCTCAGGGCTCAACCTATTATACACTTCCAAAGCTTTTCCCTTTAGCACATTAGATACCAAGCCCACCCAGCGCTGCCTGGGCCACTCAAACTCCCTAGCCTTCTTCTCAAACCTGACAAACCATTCTGTCACCTTCAACTCATCAAATGCTGGCACTAATTTTAGACTCCTTGAGAACCAACTCTCCCTATCCTCTGCACGGCCTGAGGTTTGGGTATCTGAAGTTGGTCTATTAGCAGTCACCTCCAAGCGAGTCTTCTCCAGCTCAAATCGCATTTTTTCACGCTGCATCTCCAGCTGCATCTCCATCTCCCTCTCTTCTTTCTCTCTTGCACGCTGCATTTCCCTCTCTTCTTTCTCTCTTGCACGCTGCATTTCCCTCTCTTCTTTCTCTCTTGCACGCTGCATTTCCATCTCCAACTTTTTCAACTCCACCTGCAACTGGGCCTCCGGTGACAAGACTCCAGGGTATATGGGAGTGGAATGAACAGCTCCAGGGAAAGCACTAGACATACCTGGGGGAACTGCTCTAAACTGGCTCGGCGGCATCATAGATGATAATAGTGGGGTAGCGAAACGAGGCAGCTCACCACCATAGTCAAACTCAGGGCTCACACGGGGAGTACCTTTGCTATGTGCCTCTCGTTGTTCCATATCCACAGGTGACTCAGCACGTACGTACGCGATCTGGTGTAGACACGCGTGACTCCATGGCGACAAATCAATGGCAGTACTGAATAATGAAATACTAATGCTGACTGAGAAACTACACACACATCAACTTCACCTCAAAGCACAGAGAACGCCAAGGTAACGATATCCTAGCAAGAAGAAGGCACTGTTAGGATATCCTGATGCGAGGTCGCCACTGTTACGGTGGCGCCAGCCCGGGGCTATTACAAAAAGACAACAAGGCAGCCTTAGATGGTCGGCCTCCACTGCATTGCAAAAATAACGCAGACCCCGGCACTGACACTCCGCACACTAGAGAAAAACTGCGCAACGGAAAAGTACTTAAGAACGCAACACTCTGTACTTTGATAGTAAAACGGAACAGCCTACCTATAGATCTAGCCTACTATCGTCACTACCGGAAGTAATACCGCCCGAGACAGTCTACAGGAACACCTCCCACTTACTTCCGGTGGTGACGAATTTCTACTTAACCCGTGTCCAAGGGGGAACGCAGTTAATGGCTCACGATAGTTCTCGCTAGCCTTGTGCAAGGAGATGGGATTGAAATGTGTAGGGGTTAGGGGTGTGTGCGTATGTACATGTGTTGGGGAACGTTAATAAAGGCAGCGAGAGGACTACGGTGAGCCAGACTGGCCCTCCAAAGACAACAAGGTCACAAAAGCAAAATAAAGTAACACTTTCCTCAGTCAGCAACAAAAGAATAAAAATAAACTTAAATGAAAACGCCAGCTCGGCATAAAAATGACTGGGGAGAGAGAGAGAGTGTACAAACACCCAATACTAAAGCTGGCTGGGAAGACACTGCACTGACGCCAGGCTCGTGTGCAGCCAAGCGCGAACGCATGAATCAAATTAATTAATAAGAACTTAAATTCGTGCCCCTCTCTCTCTACAATAAATTGGTACTTCTAATGCAAGCAAAACATTATTAAATATACTGGTAGCTCACATAAGACAATCAAAATAATCAAATGCATTCTCAACATGGTATGAAATAAAATTGCCCTCAGTGGCAGGAACGAAAGAAACAAAAGAACTTGTAACACTCGCTAATTTAAACTCCGCGAATGACACGGATACATACTGCATAATCCCCCTAGCCCAGCTGTAACGGCTGCATCCATGGGAACGGAAAGGCGGACAGCGTAACAATATATATATGTATATATATATACATCCAAACGTGAGAACACATGACGAGTAAATACTACTGCATCCTCTTAAATGTCTACCCCCAGTGAGATTGCATCCAGGTCAAGAGGACTGGTATGTGCACAAGCTACTGACTCAGTCAGTGGAAGATCTTACAAACATATGTGTGTGGACAGGTGGCCTGGAGACAGTTTTCACATGACCATACCATTAGGGACTTGCCAAGAGGGGGCAATGTGTGTGAGATAATGATGATAAGATGACCTTAAGGTATTTATTTGGTAGGCACTTGGTGAAATGTAAAAATTAAAATAACCACTAGTTCTCAACAGAAAAAAACAAAACTTCACTGTAACACTTTATTTCCAAAAAGCTACAATGATACATATGAATATGACTCACTCATGGTGCAAGGAAGCTGCAGGGGAAGGTCTCTCTTTCTCTCAGCTTAACAGTCAGGAACTCACATTACTGAACTATGTGTATTTGTGGGTGTGTCCATTTATGACAGTAATGTAACCAACGTCGGGTACAGGGACATGAGAAATGGGCGTAGCTTAGTTAACAGCTAGAGAGGCAAGATGTGGGAATGACAGTTACACAAAGATATCGCTGAGTGAAACACACTGCCTATACATAGATGAACCAATGATGAATGTTATGAATATAGCTCGTTTCTACTCTGAGTGAATCCGTGACATTACACGCCATCAAAATAAAATTTTTCATGGAAACTTAACATCCCTCGTGAAAAAACTTAAACACGGGACTGTCTTGTGGTGCGCATGCGTGAAGGAAGCGAGCAAAATGTTGAATGCCAGTATTTACTCAACATTAAATTTCTGCCCACATAGAAACTGGATGAGTCTAGATACCCACTAGGCGTACTTTACAGTCTGAACAGACAATGTATTAAGAACCAAATTTGCACTAAATGTAGCAGAAATTAAATAATATAGGGTCACTGGAAGGATGAGTTGCCATCACATGCCATCAGTGATATTTTAATTTCCGTTTATGATAAATATAAACACTTCACGATACGTTATATGAGGCGTTGAGAATAGTAGTGATGTAAGCGCCACCTTGGACGATTTTCAGTTATGTACACCATTGTCTTCCCCCGGCCTTCCTCTGTCTGCGGCAACAACTAAACAGTCAGAATTCAACCCGGAAAATGGTCGAAAACCCTTTACCTTAGAGTGGTACCTGCGGCTCTACGCGCGTCACCCAAATCTGCCTAGCGTAAGCGCCACGGGCAGCCAATGGCATGAGGGAACTTGCTCCTGCCGTTGAGTTATTATAGCACTTTCTTCCTCCTGTGCCTGGACACACAACCGAGAAGTCAGAAGACAACTTGCAACAAGGTCGAAATCCCTATAGTATTGAAGGTATTACCGACCCTATGGGCTCACCCAGAAAAATTGCACTCAGAGTTTACCTGCGTGAGCGTATCCGCCAGTGCCAGAAGACGCGGGGCTGAGCAGCCAATGGGAGGCGGGAACGAGCTCCCGTGACTGATGACGCCCCGTTCTCGCCTCTTCCCTTCTCCCCAACCACCACAGTCGTCCTACCTCCTCCCTCCCCACCACACTGAAATTTATTGATTTTCCTTTTTTTCTGGGTGCGTTCGTAAGAACGTTTGTGCCGGCGGTATGAGTGATTCAACGGAGAGTGAGGATGACACTGGAGTGCCTCTAAGTAGAAAAAGAGGGCCCCAGTGCAGTGAGTGGCGGTCAAACGTGGTGAAAAAGAGACGCAATCTAGGTGAAGCGTATGTGAGTAGGGTCATAATGTGCAAAATCCGGCGATTTTACGTAAATTTTTTTTTTTTTAAGATCTACCTATGGAGAAAAACGCAGTTAATGTGGCAATATTCAGATTGTGGTATATGAATGTATTACTGTATCGAAAGCCCTGTAATAGAGCTTCAATTTAAAAGAAACATGAGCTTCCTATCATATCCCACTATAAAGTTATCACAGTCTGAAGATTGCAAAACTTTAACTGCGTTTTTCTCCATTGTTTATATATGGCGTTTACGTCAGTACTATTCTCAATGCCTCATATATAGGTGTTCTATTTGTATTATTTATATTTCGGCATATGACATTACCATGATTCACAT
This sequence comes from Coenobita brevimanus, assembly GCF_032717465.1. Lineage (NCBI taxonomy): Eukaryota > Metazoa > Arthropoda > Malacostraca > Decapoda > Coenobitidae > Coenobita > Coenobita brevimanus. Next base: position 35,200,021 of record NC_136967.1, read on the forward strand.
TTTCACACAACAGTATAGATATTTAACAAAGAAAAAAATGCGTTTTAAACAGCGCAGGGAAGGTGTTTACTGCAACAGTGGAGCCATCTAGCGGAATACTAGCTTTGAAAGCACCCCATTACACTCTTCAGCCAATCATCTGGGACAACACACTAATAAATAATCCTATTTATCAGGTCAGTGACTAAACTCACCCCTATATCGCCTGAGGCCTTCAACATTTCGACAGTCAACCCAGACACACCTGCTGCCTTCCCCACCCTCATCCTGCCTATTGCCTCACTCACAGTAGCAGTATCAATCAAAGGCCAAGGGCCAGACACTGGATCTGCTGGTTCCAAACCTTCCCTGTCTCCTCATTCAACAACCGGTTATAATGCTCTCTCTATGCATCTTTAATATCCTCACTGTTCACCACTACCCTTCCTTCATCATTCTTCACACACTGCTCACCTATAATAACCCGATTATCTCTCTTCACCTGACCTGCCACCCTAAATATCATATTTTTCCTTTCCCCATGATTTAGGTTATCAAGTAATAGTCTCTGTGACTCAGACTTTGCCCTGTATACCTCTCTTCTAGCCCTACGCTTGGGAGCCAAATATTCCTCTTTGCTACCACCCTTCTTCCATTCCCGGAAAAGCCTTCTTTTCTCCTTAACTGCAGCTTCTACACCCTCATCCCACCACCAAGTTACTTTATGTCTTGGTGGTCCTCTTGTCCAACTGCATGTTACATCAGTAACTCTCAAGAAATTGTTCTTGAGGGCTCTGTACTGTTCATTAACGCCTCTGTCTACAGCTCACTGTTCAGCCACCACTCTCCTCAACTTGCTATAGAAGGCATCCCTTACTACTTGGCTTTTCAGCTTCCATATTTTCCTCCTAGGTACATAAGTCCTCTTTTTCATCACTTGTTCTTTAAGCACCATATCACAAATCAATAGTTTGTGCTGCTGCACACACTCCTCACTTCCTATAACTTTAACATCCCTCACTAACCTCCTATCGGCCCTCCTAACCAGAAAATAATCTATCTGACTGCTATTTCCCCCAGACTCATACGTAATTAACCTACTGTCTCTTTTCCTAAAATATGCGTTGCACACAATCGTGTCCGTTGCCTCCCCAAACTCGAGTATCCTTTGCCCTTCTGCATTCCTTAGACCATATGCACATCCCCCATGCACTCCTTCATAACCTTGTGCTGTTTCTCCTACGTGACCATTTAAGTCCCCTCCCAAAATCACTATCTCCTCATCCCACATACCACCCACCACATGTATTAAATCATCCCAAAATCTATCTTTCTCTGCTTCATCCAATCCTGTCTGTGGAGCATATGCCAATATAATTGCAGCTATCTTTCTACCCAACTGAATTTTCACTACCAATATCCTATCGCTTACCCTCAAAACATTCATAACATTTTCCACCCATATCTCCACAACCATCACACCAACACCTCCATATCTGTCTGTCCCCCCTTGCCAAAACAACTTATAGCAACAGTCCTTCCCAACAATCTTTCTGGCTGATCTACTCCTGTACCGGACTTCCTGCAAACACGCCACATCCACCCACCTCCTACTGAATGCCTCAACGACTTCCCCCGCTCTTCCCCTCAAACTTCCCACATTCCATGAACCCACCCTCATCCCCATGGGTGATTTGCAGTGCTCAGGCTTGGTTTGAAACTTATATTGTTTTGTCATCTTCAGTATTAACCCGTCACGTCCCAACCACTTTCTCACCTCCGACGTCCCCCAGTCCCGACCACTTTTGGAAAAAAAAATTTTTGGCTAAAACTTCCGCTTTAGTTGAGAAACAAAGGAAAATCACAAAGAAAGTGCTTACCGTGGTCCGCAACTGGTAAGAACAGGTGAGGTCCCCCACACCAGGTATCGTATTCTATCACTGACGTGTGATGCGCTCACGTTTTCTGTGTTAAGTAAGTTTGGGAGAAACAACAAACAGCACCTCTACATTTATTGAATTTGAACTGATAAACAATAAGAATAACAATACAATGAATTTCAACAACATATATATGATAAATGAGCATTGTACCTTCGCGCGAGCATGGTGAGTTTGGTCCGATTGGTAAAATGCTGTGTGCAAAGTTTCTTGTTTCAGTCAACATATCATTTTTTCTACTTGTATACTACTGTTTCAATGCCATTTTTACCATTTTGTACTGTATGTAAATGTTTTCAGCTGTTTTCATTCATTACAATGACATGTAGCATAAGTATGCACATATGCATACTCAGCGCACTCGCTACGACTCGTATTTCAACATACAACATTGTTTTATCACTTTCATAATATTTTTTTCTTTACATTGAACCTTTCCTCCACCACTGTAAACGTTTTCAATTATTTACATTCATTACGAGGGCATTTAGCGAAATGCTAGCGCATATTCTCTTAGCAAGCACACTCTCTAACATTCGTGTTTCCACTTTTACTTTATTTCTTCAATCCCAATATACTTTACCACTTACATTACACCCATTTACACCCTATTCTGCACTATACATATTTACTGACATTATTTATTCTAGTGAGCATCAGAATATCGCATGAAAATACCCTCGCAATGAATGTTCGACCAACATAATACTCATACACTTACATACTAATATTCCACATACTGTATATTACACCCGTGTTCACTTGTAGACTCCTATTTACATATTTACGGGCCTTATTTATTCCACTGAGCGTCTGAATATCGCATCAAAATACCCTCGCAAGATATGTTTCCACTTAGATAATACTCATACACTTACATACTAATATTCCACTTATATTACACCCGTGTTCACATGTAGACGCCTATTTACATATTTACGGGCCTTATTTATTCCACTGAGCGTCTGAATATTGCATCAAAATACCCTCGCAAGGTCTGTTTCCATTTAGATAATATTCATACACTTACATAATAATTTTCCACTTATATTACACCTGTTTCCACTTCCATACTACTATTTACAGATCTACGGGCCTTATAATTACACTGAGGGTCTGTTTGTCACATTTATTTCAGAGTATCAGCATCCTATCGCATTCACACCTTATCAGAAGTGCAGGAATGTGTGAAACTCACTGAAACATGGGTGAATACACAGACCCATATCACACTGAACGCACTCATAGCGGGTGTCCTTTCTCTGAGTGGTGGATCTCACGCGGGAATTGCTACACACGTGACACCTGCGTTGGGGCCTAGGCCTATTTGCTTGGGGAGGTATAGGAGCGGGGAAATGGTGGGCAGATAATCTCAGGGGAAGGTGGGCACCTGGGGCTGTGCGGGTGCGGTGTTGGGGCCTTTCAACCGCATACCTTGCAACAATCTCTCGTGTCAGCTCCCTCACAAACCCTTCAAAGGTTTCTTGAACTCCTGTTGTCATGGCGTGAAGGTGGTGGCAATTCAGGGCAGTAATGTCAAGCAGGTGAAAGAATAGTTTTTTGTACCACTTCATCGTGGTCCTGGCACACTCGACAGTGGATATCATGGAGTCTGACTGGTCTACCAAGCGCATGTTGATATTATAATCAAGCACACACTCAGGTTTCCATATGTGGTGCCTGGTCTCGCTCCGATAATCTACCGACTCTTTACGGTGCATCAAAGGGCGGTGAACCGTGGACAAGAGGCAGACTTCTCTATTGTGGTTCCACACAGTTGTAAGGATATTGTTGACCTGGAAAAAGACCACCTCATTTCTGTCAAGTTTCCGCCCCACCTTGACCATGTGACGCCGGTTCACCTTGACAGATCCCCATGTCATGCCTGTGTAGATAACGAGCGAGAAGATGGCTAGTGTACCAATTGTCAAGGTAAAGTACGTGACCACGGTGAAGATAGTCTTCTATCATTGTCTTTACCACTGCTTCAGACAGACCAATACTCCGATCTTCTATTATGTCTGTCTTTGCACCGGTGTACAAGACTATGTCTTGCACATAACCAGTCCTACAGTCACACATAACAAAGATCGTGAACCCAAACGGTGCCTTTTGCTGAGTATGTACTGCCGAAATGAAATATTGCCTCTCCACAACACGAGACTCTCATCTATGACAAGGTCTCTATAGGGATAAAATGAGGAATGGAATGTCTCCCTTAGGTGATCAAAAACCAACCTAATTCGCCTCATCTTGTCTGTGTCATTAGCATTTGCAGGATCATCAGCATCATAGAAATGGAGGCGGCTTAGAATTTGCTGAAAACAATTATGGCTCATTACTTGGCCAAATATTGGTGTAAGCATAATAGGGTCCCTTGTCCAGTATGCAGGAATTCGGTTCTTTCGTACAATACCCATCAAAAGTACCAGGGCCAAAAACAAAAACATTTCTGCAAGGGAGACTGGGTAATCATAGAGGATAGAATGCCTGCTCCTTGTGCCCTGTCTTTCACTCTCATGGCGCTGGCTGTCAGCAGACCCGGTTTGTTTGATCCATTATTTCCTTCACAAAACCCTCACTGAAGAAAAGGTGGAAAAAATCCAGCCTGGTTGAATTATGGTGAATACTGGGAGCAATGCATCCAGCACGCCCCTGGTCAGTGAATGGGTGAATGAGGGGAGTAAAATCACGCCCATCCTCCCAATTCCATGCCACAAAATCCTTGTCCCAATTGTCCCCATCCTCGCCTTCATCAGGGTGGGGAGGAGATGATGGTGGGGGAGGTTGGGGAGGAGGAGTGCGTAGGGCTTCCCGACTCGCACTCCTCTTCCCTCGGCCTTTACCCTTCCCCTTTCCCTTACCCTTACGGCCTTGGGGAACATCAGGGGGCTGTGGGGAGGAAGCCTGGGAATATTGGGGAGCATAAGACGTGCTGGGGAGTGGCTCCTCCTCACCTCCCTGCTCCATCACCACACCACGTTATTCACCACCCACCCTCACTGCCCCACATGATACGCCCCGCCGCCTCACACCACCACGTGACTCACTCCCGCCACTTTCACTTTCCACACTTCTCCCAACACTTTCCCTTTCAGTCCCCACTTCCGCCATCCCCAAACAAAACACTAGGCCCATACCTGTTAGAGCGATGTGGTGTGCGCTCTGGGCCGCGAAGAGTAATAACCTCATGGCCGTACCACGTGGCAGCACGTCCCACGGCTCTGTCCTCGTCCTCGTCCTCATCCTCGTCCTCAAAATCAGGCTCCACGTCACGTAGGGTCTGGCTAGAGGATCTTGCACGTTATTTTTGTGCTGCCTGACCCTCTCCTGCAGCACGATAAGTCACGTAGTGCCGCTTCCTGGGGGACGGGACTTCCTCATCACTGCTGCTGCTTTCCACATCCTCTGGTTGGACATAATCTTTGTCCATCTCCTCGTCATCGAGTGGCGAATCACTATCGCCAGTAAAGGCATCCAGGGCGGCTTGAATTTCCTCCTCCGAGAGACCTCTATGCACCATGTCTGAGCAGGACCGTTGCTAACAGGTGAGTGACCGAGCCGCAGGTGAGCGCAGGTCGCGCTGGGTCGCCGAGTGTCCCCGCCTGGTGGCAGGTAGGGGAAGGTCGTGCTACACTACGTACCAAAAATCTCACGCGAATTTTGAAGATTGTGAAAATTATGCAACTTGCAATTGCAAAACGTACCAGTACATTGACGGGACTGGCAAATGCAAAATGTTGCAACGTATCCATACGTTGACGGGACGTCTCGGGTTAATAAAGGGGGACAGACATAGCACAGGTCCCACTCACTGCACAGTCCCAGGTCCAGGCAATGGATCTGGGACCCCTAGCCCACCAGCTTACCAGTGACTGTGGTAGTGGCCTCGGGGCACCCTGCCAGGACAGCTGCAGGGACACCCTCCAAGCGCGCCTTGGCACTGCAACTATCCCGCCATTATACACCCACTGATAGGGCAGCCTCCTGGGGCACTACTCCCAGGTTCAGGCCCCTCTCTACTGGGCGGAAGCGGCAGCCTGGGAACCGCAATGCCCTGTACCCTCTAGCACAGGCCTGAGCCCCATCTCGCCCCGGACCCATGATCTATGCCGGCGAAACCCCCGCCACACCTCCCCCCAGAAGTCCGCCACTAGGTAGTGGGGGCAAAGTTTTCTAGCCGTATGCCCTTGCTGGCGCCAACCCCTGTAACGTAGTGGGATACGTTGTGTGAAATGTAAAGTGCATTTGGTGTAGTGCATAGATAGTTAGAGGAAATGTTTGGGAGAGTATGCTGGTCTACTCTCCATGTTACTGTCACACTGAAAAGGTCAGCAAAGGGGGATGGTTAGATAGCTAGTGAAACAGGAGCTCCAGCTCTTCCTATCACCAGCATTCCCATTCCCCTGGGGAGTACTACCCTGCTCGGCCCGTGCTACGGCCACCTCCTCCTCTGTTATACCTTTTTCAAAATTCCTTTCTTCCTCTCTACATATTCTTTTGTAATAATTTCTAGCTCTTTTATATTCATCCTTTGTTCTGTTGTTACCTATCTTTCTCCAATTGTTCCATGCCGTGTCTCTCTCTTTTTTTGCTATCATACACCTTCTATTAAACCACTCTTTTTTTCTGTTTTCTTTCACCCTTACTCTTGGCACAAATTTTTCCACTCCCGAATTATAGAAGGCTAGAAAAATATCCCACTTCCTCTGTATCTCTCTTGTTTCTCTGAATTTCCTCCAATCTGCATTTTCACAAAATTTTCTCAATCCGGTAAAGTTTGCTTTCCCAAAGTTGTATCTTCCCTCCCTATACAGCTCGTTTCTTGGCTCCACGTTCCTTCTTCTTCTTTCTTTCTTTCTTTTTTTTTTTTTTAAACAATGGAGGAAGGAAAAACAAATGAGTAAAAAAATAATAATCCATACACCAGATTACTGGTGTCCTCTGTTCATATAGTATCTGTAACAGTTAGACTTGAACAGTTGTGGGTTGAAATTTGGAGGGAAACAATTCTGGGGATGCGAGTTCCAGAGAGATTCAGTTTGGGGAATGAAAGAATTCTGATTGGCAGAAGTTCTGCAATATGGCTGAGTGACATTCCAGACATAAGCGCTACCAGATGCCCGTGTAGCACGAGGGAAGGCATGGAGAGGTGGCACCATGGACGCAACTTCATCTGAGCATTTGCCTAAAAAATATCTGTAAAATAATGCAAGGGAGGCAACAATCCTTCTTACTTGCAGGGGAGGTAGTTTATATGTAATGGCAGGGTTGTTAATGATTCTAACAGCTTTGTTCTGAATTTTGTCTAGTTGTCTTAATGCAACCTCTCCACAACCATTCCACAAGGGTGAGCAATATTCAAGCTGAGAGTGCACAAGACTTATAAATTATAGCTAACTGCTCATCGGCGAAGAAGATACGGACTCTGTACAATAATCCAAGTTTCTTTGAGGCGGTTTTAGCAAGTGATCTGACATAAGAGGTCCAGCTGAGGGCACTGTTAAGTGAGATGCCAATAATTTCAATACTTTTGGAGATGGGAATATTAGTAGCACTGAAGGTAATGTACGAATCTGGCAATATCTGTCTATTAGTAAACTGTATATATTTAGTTTTACTAGCATTAAAAGAGACAAGGTTGTTTTGTCCCAATTCACTGATTGTAGATAGATCTTGATTTATGGAGATGGCTGTACTGAGTTGAGATGTAGAGATATTAGACTTTGTAAATGGATGTCTGAGTGTGAATGAACTATGTAGTGTTGAGTCATCTGCATATGAGTGAATGGGATTGTGGGTGACAGATAAGAGATCATTAATACGAACCAGAAATAGGGTTGGCGCCAGAACTGATCCCTGCGGCACGCCGGCGTTAATTGAGTGGAAATTGGAATATACATCATCTACTTTTACTCTTATTTTCCTGTCACTAAGATATGAAGAAATCAAAGGAACAAAAGACGTTAGTCCATAGCAAGGGAGTTTGGACAGCAGGGAACAGTGCCATACTCTGTCGAAAGCTTTAGAGATATCAAGAGCTACTGCATGAGTTTCTCCAAAAAGATCAATTGATTGATGGATGGTATGAGTTAAGAGATTGAGTATGTCAATGGTGGATCTTTCATGGTGAAAACCATATTGTTTATCACTAATTAAGTTGTTGGATTCAAGATGTTTAACAATGTGCTTATTAATTAAAGTTTCAAACACCTTACCAAGAGAAGATGTGACACCTATTGGTCTGTAATTGGAGAGGTCAGACGAACTTCCTTTCTTCTGAACTGGGTTGATATTGGCTTCTTTCCATTATTGTTTACAATTACAAGAATTGTGACATTTCTTGTATGGAAAACAAGCTACATCATATATACATGAAAGTGGCAGTAATTAAACCCTATAATCATCCGTCATAGTACCTCTCTCCAGATCATAGCATTTTGAAAAAAGAAAGGCTTTCAGCTGTCTCTTAAAAGATTCAACAGTAGAGAGTTGTCTTATGGACAATGGCAATCTGTTATATAATCTAGGGGCTCTATACGCAAAAGAACGATCAGAGAAAGATGACTGGTGGATGGGTCCTGGCTCATCAAGACGCAAGGAATCATCTTCACTTCGTAACATCACACCTGGGCGTGCTGACGGGAGTTTTCACAATTCAGCAAGATACTTCAGTTCACCAAACGTAAGAACCTTAAATGTAATAAGGCATGGTTTAAATTCAATTCTAACCTTTACTGGTAACCAATGGAACTCAATCAGAAATGGGGTAGTTGAGGTTCTCGGGGGGAGACCAAAGATAAGCCATGCTGCCCTGTTCAACACAGACTGAACTTTTGTTAGTATATTATTTGGAAGACCAACCCACAGTGAATTACAATAATCAACATGAGACAAGACCACTACATGGACCAATGTTAAGAGGCACCGTCTATTCAGGAATCTTCTCACAGAGTACAGATTTCTTATATGCAAGTTACACCTTCTCACAACCTGATTAATATGTTCTTTGTAATTTAACTTAGAATTAAAATAAACACCCAGATTTCGAACAGAACTGACTGGGTGAAGCTGTGACACGCCAATGTTCAAAGCCAGGGCATTGTCAGTGTCATCACCCCTTCTGTTTCCTCTGATGATGATGATCTCAGTTTTACCATCATTCAGCTTAAGTTTCCTCTTAGCCATCCAAATCTTAATAACAGACATTAGAGATTCAAACTTTGTCTTAGTATCGTTGATATCTGACATCTTAACATAGAGCTGGGTGTCATCAGCATAAAAATGATAGGACACATCATGAGCATCAAGTAGAGACGATAAACTACTTGTGTAGATGGTAAATAGAATTGGACCCAAAACTGATCCTTGAGGGACTCCAAATAGAAGGGGAGCAGAATCAGAGCTAGCGTAATCAACAACCATTCTCTGAGATCTGTCCGACAGATACGACTTAAGGAGCAAGAGGGCACTATCACGAACGCCATAAAAATACAGATCGTCCAACAATAGTTTATGATCTACTGTATCAAAAGCAGCAGACAGATCCAACAGAACTAGGAGAGAGGACATCCCATTACAAGTGTTTGCCACCAAGTCACTCTGAATCCTTGTTAGTGCAGTTTCAGTTGAATGGTATTTTCTGTATGCTGATTGAACAACAGGAACAACTCTGTTGTGTTCCAGTGGAGGTACGAGTTGATCGAGTATGGCCCGCTCAATAATCTTGGATAAAAAAGACAGGTTAGAGACGGAACGATAATTTGTCATGCTCTCGACATCAAGGCCAGGTTTCGTAATTAGGGGCCTAAGCAAGACACGTTTCTCAGACTGCACAAAATTGCTTTCTAAGAAGCATCTGTTTATTATGTTGGAGATAAAGTCTGCAGCATGCTCATAAACATCAGGTAGTTGTGACATGTTACAGTAGAAGTCCAAATTTTCGGCATCTATGGGACCAGGCAAGTGCCGAAATATCAAAATTGCCGAATTATCGAAAACCCTACCCACTCAGTACCTTATATATTTTGGTGAACACTATCATCATTACTCACATCATTACAAATGTGTTTGGAGAGAGTACTGTATACTGTTTGATACTGTACAATACTGTAATGAATACAGTACTATACATGAAAATGAAAAATAAAGATATTAGTGAACATACTGTATATAAATGTAATGGTACAGTAGGCCTACAAGTTCACATGCACTTACCTAAACTTATAGTAGATTCCTTATTTACATATGTACAATAGAAGGGGTTGATTGGAGTCTGCTACTGCTGGAAGAAGTCCCCAGCAGTAGAGGGTCCTGCAACAGGCTCTAAGGACTCTTCTCCCTGTTGCTGCGGCAGTAGAGCTTGAGGTTCAGAGACTGCTGTTGGTGATGGAGAGGAGGGAGCAGAGGAGCTTACGTTAAACTCATCCATAATCTGTTTCCTACTCATGCCAGCCTCTAATTTTTTCAACAGCTCAATTTTCCGAGCAATAGTCAACATCTTATGTGTACGCTTCTTGCTAACACCAGTTAACTTTCCACACGTGGAGGCCATTTTCAAAGCACGCAGAAGATGTTTATACTGTTCACAACACACGGCTGGTCCACTCAGGTGTTACAAAGCTCCTGTCTGATGTTACGGTGCGTACAGCACACTCGAATAGTAATTTCAGAGGTATTTCGGTACGAAGTTCACAAAGCACACAGAAGAATCAAGAGAAGTCGGCAGCAGCACGGCAACAACTCGGAAGAATGGTGGAAGAATGGCGAAACAGATTCTCTTTCCCATGCTAGACTCACTACATGTTTGTCCTCTCTTTATGATATAGGAGAAAGAGCTAGCCTCTGAGCTTCATGGCAGTGGTAGACTCGTTCCATCACTTTCACCATCTCACTCACTAAGGCGGGTAAAGGCAGGTAGCTAGCTGGCGAGCCTCATGGAGAATTTCAAGACTGACGAAAAAAATCGGAGAATCTGCCGAACGATCAGAGATTTTCGTAAATGGGACTATTTCTCAAAACTGCCGAAATGTCAGATTTGCCGGGGATTTGGATGATGAAATATTGGACTTTTACTGTACATGGATCGAGTGAGCAAAATGTTTTATTAAGTTCTCTGATATAACATTTGACTGTGTCTACAGTACATCCAGCAGATGAATGTTGAAAGCAAATGATCCCCAGTGCACCATGGCTGGAAGTCAACTGAGTACACTTCACTAGGAGAACTGCTATCTAAATCAATTCTAATGCGAGATATCTTACTTGTAAAAAATGAAGCAAAATCATAAGCCAATTGCATATCAGATGCAGAAGTGGGTTTAACAGTTACATTCCTCCGGCCAACCAAATTGTTCACAACTGCAGACAGTTTTTTTTTATCACCACCACAAGAATCAACTTTATTTTGATAATACCTAGCCATTTGGGCTTATACAGTGTGAACGACTGCTCTTCTCGCAAAAACATAACGCAAACGAGTTACTTCGGTCCGCTGCAAGCGCCACTCACGTTCTGCCCTTCTACGTTGTCTACGCAAAGAATTAATGGATGGATCATACCACGGAGAATCATCACGTACAATGATTGTTTTTACTACCTCAGGACAATAATGGTCAAAAACTGACCTGAGCTCGTTGTTGTAAATATCAACCAGCTCATCAGAAGAAAGATCTGAAGAATCAGTGAAGTTTAAACGTTGATAAATTTCAAGACACATCAACTGGCGATCAACATTCCTGTAATTTCTGAACCTAATGACCTTTTTATATGAAGGGGATTTCGGGACATGAAAACTAAGAGTGATCAGAGCATGATCAGAGATGAGGGGGTCAAATGAGTCAACCTCCACATCTGATACGCGCCTGCAATCAACAGGGGACAAGACAAAGTCAAGGACATGTCCTGAGACATGAGTTGGATTACTCACATGATTGAAAAAATTGTTCTGGGTGATCAACTCAAGGAATTCTGAAGAAAATGGCTTTGACTCTGGACTGTCAACCCAATAATTGAAATCACCACAAACAAGAAGTCCTCTAGGTTTAAGAGAAAACCCTTCAAGAAACTTCCCAAACTCCTCCATAAAACCTCGATCTCCGCCTGGATGACCTGGTCGATAGACAATCACAATTCTAATGGTATTCTGATGGAATTTTATTAATACTTCCATAAATTCAAACGAAGATGGGGTCAGGTCTGAGTCAATGAGAGAAACGTTTTCAAGTGCTGCCGTGTAGATGAGTGCTACACCTCCTCCTGGATAGTCAGCAGCACGCCTGGGAATACTAATTATAGAATGTGTCTTGGGCAAAGCATTACGAATAATATTGATATCAGATTCATACAACCAGGTTTCAGTCAAGCACAAAATGTCAAGCTCGTGCTGATTTAGAGTTTTCATTAATATAGTCTATCTTATTTCAGATAGAACGAATATTTAAAAGACCCATCCTTAACTGGTACAAGAGGGACGTAGTCAGTTTTTTGAATGGTCAAAATTGGTGTTTTCAATCAATCTATTCCTATGAGAAATCATAATTGGACAGTCTCTACTTGATGCAAAATGGGCGACTGACTGTGAATTTGAATTAGCATCTTGATATCTTAAAGAAGAGCAGTTGATGCATTTAGGAGAATTTCTGTTACTACAATCCTTAGATTTATGGGCTCCAGCACAAAAGACACATTTAGGTTCATCATTTTTCCTAGAACATCTCTCAAATGTATGACCATAGCCTTGACAGTGATGACACTGTGTAACCCAGAATCTATTGAATGCGCAGCATCTTGTAAGATCCACATAGATGTAATTGCCCTGTTCTACAATGGAGGATCTCACCTCTGGCGACATCTTCAAGACAGCAGTTTTGGTGTCATTCCTTGTTCTTGTGAAGAGAAGGTTGAGGGTACAACCTCGATCAACGAGCATCTTAATTTTATTGTTTTTTCTCAGAATGTTTGGGATGATGTCAGAGTCACCCAAGGAAGAGGAAAGGCCTGTCACGGTCATTTTAGGCAACATTTTCTTTGGCTCTGATATGCAAAAAGTGCCCTCAGAGCCAAAATGATCATTCAGCACCCCAGTTGCTTCACCCTTGGCTTCAGCTGACGGAAACTTCATTACCAACCCACCAGACTTGGTCTTAAGACAGCTGTCAACCGGTACCGAGTTAAGTACGCCTCTGATGTCTTCTGGTCCCATATGATTTGTCCGGGCATCAGCACCACTCTTTGGTTTCACAATCAGTACATGCTGACCATGAATGGCTTTTTTCTGGCCATGAGCACTGATCTCAACCACGCCCCCTGGCAGATCCTTCCCTCCCCCCACGAGAGACCCGCAAATGGCATCCGCAAATGACGTGGCCTGATTTTGCGTGACTGCCATGGGTGATGAGACCTTGGTCTCTAGTGTCTCCAGTCTATTTGAAAAGTCTCTAATTGCCTGAAAGATTGGCCCAATAACTTTATCTTAAAACTCCTGCTTGGTACTACTTCCTCCACCAGCCAAGACCTCATCTGCTGGTGCAACACACTGGGTACACAGCCAGCGGAAGCCCAGCTGGTGGCTCTTCTTCATAAATGGATAGTCGCCTGTGTCCAAAGTTTCACAAGCTATATGAACCCACTCACTGCAGTAGGCGCACTTCAGTGCTTGTGCACTTTTTGCTACAGACCTACTGCAGCGAGGGCACTGGTGTTGTTTGCTCATGATAAATTAGAACAAAAAACAAAATAAAATGACAACAACAGCAGCAGAAAGTATATACAATACTCCCCGGGATAAACCCGGGTAGCGCCGCCCCTGTTTGTGTCACCCTAATTTAGGAGAAAAAAGAAAACCGAAATAAAACACAAAGAACAGAAATGGAAAAAAAGAGGGTGTCTGCGAGGTCACCACAGGTCACCACGAGCAGGTGGGGTATGACTTGACTACCCTTCTAGGAAAGGTAACCCAAACCGAAGTGCCGGAAAAGTGTTGAGATGGTATTGACAACTTTTCCCAATTCGAGCTTTATAGCAGCAGCAAATACATCACTTAGGCAAGACCTCATTGGTTACGATACTGCCACTGCGCAAAGCTGTTCTTAAACTTGTTTGGCCTTGATACTCCAACCTGATATCCCCTCTCCAATACTATTACACCTTTCACTTTCAGTTTCCTTTAAAAAGAGAAAATAGAATGGCTATGAACAAGCAGGTGATTTCTGTGAACTTTTTTCAAAAGAATAACATTCATACACAATTTTTTTTTGTACTTGGCAGTGAGTGTTACCATTCACTATAATATATATATATATATATATATATATACAGTGCTCATCAGAAGTATGGAGTGCCCTGCATCCCTCCTGAGAAACAAACCTTTCAACATTGAAAAAACATATAAATAATGCATTTTATTTACCTTTAGTGCTTCGTAGGGTAGCCTTTACGTTTCTTCACGGACCTGAGACGTCTTGGAAGTGAAAGGGCGAGGCTCCTGAGGTGCTGGAGGGGAATTTTGTCCCAGGAGTCACGAATGGCGGCTTCCAGCTTAGGCAGAGAGCTCACGTCCTTCCCTTGGAGACTCTTCTTTACGAGGTACCAGAGGTTTTCAATCGGGTTGAGGTCTGGGCTATTTCCTGGCCAGTCTGTCATGAATGATACCTCGCAGTCACGAAGCCAATTGGTGACCGATTTGGCCTTTTGAGCAGATGCACCGTCCTGCTGAAACACTCGTGCACCTGTTAGCTCGAAGGAGTCTGGTAAATGATCACACAGAAGCTCCAGGTAAACATCCTGATTCACTCTGAGGTTCTTGGGAATTACAACAAGCTTCCCCAAACCCTTCCCTGAGAAACAGCCCCATACCATGAGTGAATCAGGATGTTTAACTGTGCTTTCTACATACCGTGGGTCAAGTGGGTCACTACCTTTGCGTTGATACACACGTGCTCCTCTGTTACAGGTAACACTAAACGTTGCCTCATCAGACCACAACACTGACAACCATTGCTCCTCACCCCAATTTAGATATTTATTAGCAAAGGCAAGCCTACGAATTCTCTGGCTGCTAGAGAGAAGAGGCTTTTTCACAGGCCTGTGACTTGTGTAACCAAGCTCATGCACCCTACGAGACACTGTTCTCACTGACACCTCACCAAACACTTCTGGGTTGCTCTCCTTAATTTTCCTTGCACTCACACGAGGATTAAACTCCACTGCACGTTTTAAAACATTAACAGACCTTGGGGAAGTTTTCCTAGGCCTACCAGACCTCGGTTTCTTTGTGGGAACTTCACCACTGTTTTCCTCCCGAAACCGCGCACACCAGCGATGCACTGTCGATCGTGCCACACCAACCAGTTCACTAATTTCCTTTGTCTGGTGGCCTGCCTCCTTTAGAGCAATGATCTGGGATATGATTTCACTCGATAGTTCATGGGTAGGTGCCATAACAAAGTTTTGAAGGCCAAAACACTGCGGGACACTCGGTAAAAAATGGCGCAATTTGAGAGGGACACTCGGCGGAGTTCCTCTCTCTCAGGCAGCCCGTGGGCGACTGAGGCGGGAACCAACCAGCGCGTCGGAAGGCCTCAGGCTACTGTGACGTCATGCTCGGAGCTCAAACTAGTGGCTCAATTCTTACCCCCAAAAATGGGTGATTCTTTTTGGGCCATAAGTATTGCGCACCCGGCGGACAACGCTGAATACTTTTGACGAGTACTGTATATATATATATATATATATATATATATATATATATATATATTTACAACCACACACACACACACACACACACAGTACCCTCGTGTCCAACACGGTAATATTGTCATGCACAGGTCCCGTGTTGGACCAAAAACTTGTTGGACAAACAACAGAGCTTATAGGGAAAAATGAATTATGTCAGCTACCCCAGGAAAAGTCACCCTAAATATCTGCCATATACCTATACATATACTGGCACTACTGTAATTATAATAAATGGTACTGTACTGTGAATGATAACTAACCTTGTAGAACAGAATAGTGCTGGTGGGCTTGCTGGGAATGAAAGGTGGTATCTGAGGCTGTAGGTAGTCCTACTGGGTCCCCGGAGGATGGCTGCTGGCGTCACTAGCGGGTAATGTTTGCTGCTTCTCCTCGACCTCCCTCATAAATCCTTCGAAATTCCTCTCCCCTTTCTTCTTCCTCTCAATGATTTCTAGCTTGGTGGCCTGAGGGAGGTGCTGCTGCTTCTTGGGGTTCTCAGAAGGCTTCCTAGGCATACTGAGTAGGGCAAAATGCAGTAGCAAGGGCGAGAAAAAAGCACCGTCCAATGCAAATTATGCAACTGAGTGGCGCTGTGGCGGGAGAAATTTAAACAAAACACCACATGAGAGCAGAAGCGTTTTTAATTGGGCGACATCACGATCACGTCACGATAGCAGGCGGGGGAGGCTACTTGATCGGAAATTTTGATTGGCTGTCAGCGTCTCGGAAACGTCCAGTATGACCATGTTGGACTGGGGGTGATCGTGCTAGAGGTGAATTCTGCAGATTTCGCCCACTTCTTGGAGCTCCGTCCATGTTATGCTAATGCACCCATGTTACAGTAATTAAATCATATTAAATCGTACTAATTTTTTGCTCTCCATGCGGGACGCGAATCATGCTGGACAAACGTGTGTTGGATTCTAGGGTACTGTATAGATACAGTAGGTTCGCACAGTGCGCGAGTGACCAAAAATCATAACCAAAAACCCTTGAATCTGCGAGTTTACCGCATAGAATGTGAGGCAGAGGGAAGGAGTGGCTCAAAAATGCCATTTTCTATTAGTGTGCGACCACCCCTCACACAGCCATCACGTGTCGTCATGTTGATGCGCAGAAATTCCCGGGCATTCTACTGCGCAGCTTGGGGTACAAGGGAGTGGGCGTGCCATAACAGTCCTGGCTCGTGCACTGTGCGGATCCGCTCTCTACAGCTAACCTGTCGTGTACAATGTGTGGTGTTTTTTGTGCTGCTCCATCCTTGCCTGTACTTCGCCGCACCATGGCTCCAACCCCAAGAGTTAAGAAACTTCTGATGCATGCCACCAAGTTAAAGATCATTAAGATGAAGGAGGAGGGTTAAGGAAACACTGCCATCGGGAGAGCCCTGGGACTGGTTGAATCTACAGTGAGAACTGTGTGGAAGAACCATGAAGCCATAAAGACTGTAGTGAAGATGTACGGTGCCTCTGACCTAGACGGCCGTTCGCGGGTGGAAAATCGTGCTATGATACTAATTGAGCGCTATCTTGCCACCTTCATAATGAGGAAGGAAAAGGAAGGTGTTCCGCTGAATGGAAGATTTATTCAGAACCAAGCCCAGCTCTTTTACAAGGCAGCATCTCGCAGGTTAAAAGTGGAAAAACCTTTCAGGGCATCAGTTGGATGGCTGGACTGTTTTCTCAAGTGCAAGGAACTCCATTACGTGAAAGTGTCTGGTGAACGTGCCTCTGCCGATGAGCTGGCCGTGAGAGACTATCCTGTGATATTCAGAGCGATTATTGAAGAGGGACAGTACACCAAGGACCAGATCTACAACATCGATGAAACGTCGTTATATTAGAAGGCCATGCCCAAATCAACTTACATTGCTAAAAGACAGAAACAAGCCCCTGGTCGCGAGCTCCAGAAGTGTAAGATGACGGTAATGTTCGCTGTAAACCTGTCTGGGAGCCACAAGATGAGGCCAGTTGTTGTACACACAGCTTCACACCCAAGGTGCTACAAAAACCTCACGAACATGGATGCAAGTGGTGTGTATTGGTACAAGTCCACAAATGGTTGGACGACCGGGAACATTGTGGCAGACTGGTTAATGAGGCAGTGTGTCCCTGATGCCAGGGCCAAGTGTCGGGAACTGGGCAATCCATTTAAGATGCTCCATGTGCTTGATAATGCACCAAGTCACCCTCCATACCTTGAAGATCTGCATAAGGATTGTCGTGTTGTGTTTCTGCCACCCCGCACGATGTCACTAGTGCAGCCACTGGCTCAAGAACTAATCGCCACTGTGAAGCACTTCTACCATGAGCAAGTGTACGACTACCTATGCAGGAAGACCGACACACAAGAGGTGCTTCATGCCCTACAAGAAGATCACGACGAAGACCTTGATGAGGCATCTGCTTCCGTTCCATCTCCACCAGCACCTGTATCCTGACCTGCCACAGATGCCATGACTGTTGAGGCATTTTGGCGTAATTTTACGGTGAAGGACGCAGTTGAATTTCTCCTAGAAGCCTGGCACCAGATTACACCTGCAACGATGAACCATGCGTGGCGAATGCTCGTGCCTCACTTATGCACGACCCAGGAGACGGCCATTCAACCACTGGCCGAGGCTGAGGCAGCAACACTGACACCAGCACAAGCTGTTCCAGGTTTCGAGGATGGTACATTGGCGGACATACAAGAAGTGCACACTGCTACTGAGGAACAGCCTCCCGAGGAAGTGTTGCAACGGATAGATGGGGCTGACGCAGAGCCCGACGCCAGGCAGAGTCAAGTTGAGCAGCCTAGCGTGATGGAAGGCAGGACTGAGCTGTGTATGTCAAACATTAGCAAGATCCTTGCTGCTGTGGATAAGCTCAAGGAAGAGGTGAAGGAACAGGAAGTGAGCAACCTAAGAACGGAGGAACTTCTGGTTGGTATCAACAAACTCTTCCGTTTCTACACAGACAGGCACAGGGAAGAAATAAACAGGAGAAGACAGACGCTTATAACAAGCCACACACAGCAGGCTCAAGTTGGTGAAATTGCAGAACCAGCGACATCGTCTGCTCCTGTTCCTGTTGAGGATGAAGAGGATGCAATGTCAGAAATGTCAGCATTGGACTTTGAAGGGTTTATGGCTGAAGTGAGTGACTCTGATGGGGGTGCCGCCCATATGTAATTTTTCCCATGAGTTTATGTATTCACAGTACGCAAATTCCTAGTACGCGACGTCCTCTGCCGCCTATATATTCAAGTAGTAGGGGGATGTACTGTGTATATATATATATATATATATATATATACACACACACACACACACACACAGGTAAGCCGTTAATTCACGCGAACTTTTTTCACGCGATTTCGGTTATCCACGAATTTTTCGTACAATAATTAAAACATGAAATTATGGTATTCAAATATATAATTTTAATATACAAGAGAAATAAATAAAATATAAAAATGCCTACCTGCTGCCTGTGTGCATACATATATGTATGTGTGTGTGCGTGTGTGTGGGAGGTCGGTCCACACAGTCAGTTTGAATCAGACGGTCAAACCATGCATGACTTGCGAATCGTTATTTGTGGCTTATTTTTCTGCCTTCCAGTGATTGCTTGCCTTGTCTGCCAACCTGGGGCTTAAGCATAGTGCTAGTGATGCATGTGGTAACACACCAAAACGGACTCATAAAGTGATGTTGCTGACAGAGAAAGTTAAAGTGTTGGACAAACTTAAGGGAGGAATGTTGGCGACAATTCCCCGTCAGGACAATTCCCCGTCATTTATTTACATACCAGTTTATTTAGGAAGTACAGTACACTAGTTTTTTACTTATATGAGTTATAAAATCTCCCTGAAAATTAGTTATTAAAGTATTAATTAATCAGTAATAAGTATAATTATAGAATGACAGGGAATTGTCCATGTTTTGATGGTGAATTGACTTCATGGTGAATTGTCTCTGAACCATGTGTTTGGGATGAGTCAACTATTCTTACAATAAAGAAGACAGAACGTAGCATACGGGAGTCAGTGAGGGCTAGTGCACCAGACTGTGCTAAAGTGTCTCCACCTACGCCTGTGAACTGGCTTGGAACCGTGTGTTTGGGGTGAATGAGTCAACTGTTTGGACAATAAAGAAGGCAGAATGTAGCATATGGGAGGCAGTGAGGGTTTGTGCACCAGACTGCTGAAGTGTCTCCACCTACGCTTGTGCTTGTCAGGTTTCAGTGTTAAATTTCTTACATTATTGTTGTTTTTCATACTTTATGCTAGTTTATAAGGTGTATGTAATGCATAAACAGTATTATTCAGATGTAATATACTTAGTAGACATGCGTAATTATGTGTACACAAGGGCAGAATGTATACGCAAATTTACCACATACGCGAAGGGTCTGGGAACGTAACCCTCGCGTGAATTAAGGGCTTACATGTATATATATATATATATATATATATACAGTAGGCTCGCACAGTGCGCGAGAGATTGGGCAGTCCACGACCTCGCGCACTGGGAATTCGCGTACTGGGAATACATAATCTTATGGGAATAATTACATGTGGGCGGTACCCCCTCATACCTGGACATTTTTTGGCCCTTAGAGACATAATAAAGGTCATATTTTTCAGACATCATAGTAAAGCTATAGCTTCAATAACAAAATTATGGGTAGTCACTTTAACAACAGTAGACAACAGGCCTGATGACCTTAAATAACAGGGGTTCCGAGGCACGGCAACACTTACAGCGCCGCACTCCCCACCGCACCAACACTTCCCTCCACAGACTCCTCTTGAGCACCTTCCCCAGGAGCATCAGAGTCACTCACTTCGGCCACACACCCTTCAAAGTCCAATGCTGACACTTCTGACATTGCATCTTTTTCATCCTCAACAGGAACAGGAGCAGACTATGTCGATGGTTCCGCAATTTCACCAACTTGAGCCTGCTGTGTGTAGCTTGTTATGAGCGTCTGTCTTCTCCTGTTTATTTCTTCCCTGTGCCTGTCTGTGTAGAAACGGAAGAGTTTGTTGATACCAACCAGAAGTTCCTCCGTTCTTAGGTTGCTCACTTCCTGTTCCTTCACCTCTTCCTTGAGCTCATCCACGGCAGCAAGGATCTTGCTAATGTTTGATATACACAGCTCAGTCCTGCCTTCCATCACGCTAGGCTGCTCAACTTGACTCTGCCTGGCATCGGGCTCTGGTCAGCCTTGTCTATCCGTTGCAACACTTCCTCGGGAGGCTGTTCCTCAGTAGCAGTGTGCACTTCTTGTATGTCCGCCAATGTACCATCCTTGAAACCTGGAACAGCTTGCGCTGGTGTCAGTGTTGCTGCTTCAGCCTCGGCCAGTGGTTGAATGGTCGTCTCCTGGGTCGTGCATAAGTGAGGCACGAGCATTCGCCACGCATGGTTCACCGTTGCAGGAGTAATCTGGTGCCAGGCTTGTAGGAGAAATTCAACTGCGTCCTTCACCGTAAAATCACGCCAAAATGCCTCAACAGTCATGGCATCTGTGGCAGGTCAGGATACAGGTGCTGGTGGAGATGGAATGGAAGCAGATGCCTCATCAAGGTCTTCGTTGTGATCTTCTTGTAGGGCATGAAATACCTCTTGTGTGTCGGTCTTCCTCAATAGGTAGTCGTACACTTGCTCATGGTAGAAGTGCTTCACAGTGGCGATTAGTTCTTGAGCCAGTGGCTGCACTAGTGACGTTGTGCGGGGTGGCAGAAACACAACACAACAATCCTTATGCAGATCTTCAAGGTATGGAGGGTGACTTGGTGCATTATCAAGCACATGGAGCATCTTAAATGGAATGCCCAGTTCCCGACACTTGGCCCTGGCATCAGGGACACACAACTCCTCATTAACCAGTCAGCCATAATGTTCCCGGTCATCCAACCGTTTGCGGATTTGTACCAATACACGCCACTTGCATCCATGTTCGTGAGGTTTTTGTAGCACCTTGGGTGTGAAGCTGTGTGTACAACAACTGGCCTCATCTTGTGGCTCCCAGACAGGTTTACAGCGAACATTACCGTCATCTTACACCTCTGGAGCTTGCGACCAGGGGCTTGTTTCTGTCTTTTAGTAATGTAAGTTGATTTGGGCATGGCCTTCTAATATAACGACGTTTCATCGATGTTGTAGATCTGGTCCTTGGTGTACTGTCCCTCTTCAATAATCGCTCTAAATATTGCAGGATAGCCTCTTGCGGCCAGCTCGTCGGCAGAGGCACGTTCACCGGACACTTTCACGTAATGGAGTTCCTTGCACTTGAGAAAACAGTCCAGCCATCCAACTGATGCCCTGAAAGGTTTTTCCACTTTTAACCTGCGAGATGCTGCCTTGTAAAAGACCTGGGCTTGGTTTCGAATAAATCTTCCATTCAGTGGAACACCTTCCTTTTCCTTCCTCATTATGAAGGTGGCAAGATTGGTATCATAGCACGATTTCCCACCCGCAAACGTCCGTCTAGGTCAGAGGCACCGTACGTCTTCACTACATCCTTTATGGCTTCACGGTTCTTCCACACAGTTCTCACTGTAGATTCAGCCAGTCCCAGGGCTCTCCCAGTGGCAATGTTTCCTTGACCCTCCTCCTTCATCTTGATGATCTTTAACTTGGTAGCGTGCATCAGAAGTTTCTTAACTCTTGGGGTTGGAGCCATGGTGCGGCTAAGTACAGGCAAGGATGGAGCAGCACAAAAAACACCACACATTGTACACGACAGGTTAGCTGTAGAGAGCGGATCTGCACAGTGCACGAGCCAGGACTGTTATGGCGCGCCCACTCCCTTGTACCCCAAGCTGCGCAGTAGAATGCCCAGGAATTTCTGCGCATCATCATGACAACACATGATGCGCTGTGTGAGGGATGGTCGTGCACTAATAGAAAATGGCATTTTTGAGCCACTTCTTGCCTCTGCCTCGAGTTCTGTGCGGTAAACTCGTGCATTCAAGGGTTTTTGGTTATTTTGGTCACTCGCGCACAATGCGAATCGCGCACTGTGATGACGCGCACTGTGTAAACCTATTGTATATATATATATCTATATATATATATATATATATATATATATACAGTATATTTATATACAGTATATATAAGATGTGTAATGGATGCAAGAGTTTATAGAGGATGGGGGAGTGGACTTTCTGACCACTACTTGGTGGTGGCCAAAATTAGATTTCAAGTAAGATGGAGGAATAGAAGAAAGGAAAGACGAGAGGAAGGAGTAGTGGCAAGGAGAGTGGAAAGGTTAGAAGAGGATGAGAAAAAGGCAGAGTATAAGAGAGAAGTGGAGGAACGATTGGGCAAATATGAATTGGAGCAGATGGGAGACGTGGAAGGTGTGTGTAGGATATTTACAAAAGAAATATGTGCAGCATGTGATGTGGTGTGTGGAAGGAAGAGAAGACGGAGGGGGGTGCAAGGAACAGCGTGGTGGACTGAAGAGGTGAAACAGGCTGTGGCATAAAGGAAGAAAGCATACAATGAATGGATGAGAAATAGGGAAGTGGAAGAAGTTGAGATGCGGAAGAGAGACTTATATGTAGAAAGAAAGAGAGAGGTGAAAAGATTAGTAAGAGAAAGTAAGAAGAGAGTGGATGAGGAATTTGGAAGGAATTTGAGTGTAAAGTGGAGGGACTGTAAGAAAATGTTCTGGAAAGAGGTGAAAAGAGTAAGACAGGGTGGAAGTGAAGTTAGCAGGGGAGTGAAAGATAAAAATGGTAGATTACTAGTGGAGAAGAGAGAAAAAGTGAGCAAATGGAGAGAACACTATAAGGAATTGTTGAACGTAGAGGATGGAAGTAATGCGAGTATAAGTGGCTGCGGAGTGGCTGGGAGAAGGAGGGAAGTGAGAAGACAGGAAGAAATCAGTAGGATAGAAGTTGGGGAAGCAATGAAGAAATTTAAATCAGGGAAAGCCCCAGGAATTGATGGAGTGTGTGGTGAAATGCTGAAGCATGGGGGAGAGATAGTAGTAGAATGGATGTGGAAGATGTGCAGATTGGCCTGGGAGGAAGGTAGAGTCCCGGAGGATTGGAAGTCAGGTATAATTATTCCCTTGTACAAAGGAAAAGGGGAAAAAGAAGTGTGTGGTAATCATAGGGGCATTTGTCTTCTTAGTATATTAGGAAAAGTGTATGGTAGGATACTTATTTACAGAGTTAGAGAAAGAACAGAGATATTAGTTGGAGAAGAACAGGGAGGCTTTAGGAAGGGAAGAGGTTGTGTAGGTCAGATATTCATTCTTAGATCTTTAGTGGAAAAGTTTCTAGAGAAGGGAAAAAAGTTGTATGCGGCTTTCATGGATTTGGAGAAAACATATGACAGGGTGGATAGACAAGGATTGTGGAAAGTGTTAAAAATATATGGAGTAGATAGGAAGTTGTTTAATGCTGTGAAGAGTATGTACGATGGTGCGAAGGCTGCAGTGCGTGTGGATGGTGAACTAAGTGAATTTTTCTCTTTGAAAGTTGGGTTGAAACAGGGATGTGTCATGTCTCCATGGTTGTTCAATCTGTACATGGATGGGGTAATAAAAGAGGTACAAGGTAGGGTAGTGGATGTTGGAGTGTCCTTGGTGAGAGAGGATAGTGTTTGGAAACTCCCTGTACTGTTGTTTCCAGATGATACTGTGTTGTTGAGTGAAGATGAAGGGGAGCTGCAAGGCTTGGTGGATGAGTTTGGGCGAGTGTGTAAGAAACGGAATCTAAAGGTGCATATAGGGAAGAGTAAAGTGATGATCTTTGAGAGAGGTGAAGTTAGTGAATGTACATAGAGGTTGGATGGTGAGGAATTGGAAAATGTGAGTACGTTTAAGTACTTGGGTAGTGTGATAAGTAAGGATGGAGGTTTGGAGGGTGAAGTGCTTGAAAGGGTACAGCAGGGAAGAAAGGTTGCTGGTTCTTTGAAAGCAGTGATAAGAAACAGGGAAGTGAGCATGAAAGTGAAAAAGTTACTACATGACAGTATTGTGATACCAACTCTAACATATGGAAGTGAAGCTTGGACGCTGTTGGAAGGAAACAAGTCAAGAGTGAGAGCAGTGGAAATGAGTTATTTAAGAGGAGCCTGTGGAGTCACATGGAGAGACAGGCTGACAAATGAGAATATAAAGGAGCGTTGTGGTGTTGATGTGGATGTGATAGGAAGCGTTAGAAGGAATACACTGAGGTGGTTTGGCCATGTGGAGAAGATGGAGGGTGAAGACTGATGAAGAGTGTGTATGTGAGTGAGGTGGAGGGGGGAAGAGGGAGGGGGAGGCCAAGGATGAGATGGAGGGATGGGGTGGAGAGGTATATGAGAGAGGGGTGTGTGAGTTGGGAGCAGGGCAGTGAAATGGCAGGGGACAGGGTGACTTGGAGGCGATTTGTTTGTGGCCACCCCAAACGGGGACTCTACCTTCCTCCCAGGCCAATCTGCACATTTTCCACATCCATTCTACTACTATCTCTCCCCCATACTTAAGCATTTCACCACACACTCCATCAATTCCTTGGGCTTTCCCCGATTTAACTTTCTTCATTGCGTCCACAACTTCTATCCTACTGATTTCTTCTTGTCTTCTCACTTCCCTCCTCCTCCTAGCCATTCCCCAGCCACTTATACTCGCATTACTTCCATCCTCTATGTTCAACAATTCCTTAAAGTGTTCTCTCCATATGCTCACTTTTTCTCCCTTCTCCACTAGTAATCTACCATTTTTATCTTTCTCTCCCCTGCTAACTTCACTTCCACCCTGTCTTACTCTTTTCACCTCTTTCCAGTACATTTTCTTACAGTCCCTCCACTTTACACTCAAGTTCCTTCCAAATTCCTCATCTGCTCTCGTCTTAATCTCTCTTACTAATCTTTTCACCTCTTTCTTTCTTTCTACATATAAGTCTCTCTTCTGCCCCTATTTCTTATCCAGTCATTGTATGCTTTCTTCTTCTGTGCCACAGCCTGTCTTACCTCTTCATTCCACCATGCTGTTCCTTGCACCCCCGTCCGTCTTCTCTTCCTTCCACACACCACATCACATGCTGCACATATTGCTTCTGGAAATATCCTGCACACACCTTCCATGTCCCCCATCTGCTCCAATTCATAGTTGCCCAATCGTTCCTCTACGTCTCTCTTATACTCTGCCTTTTTCTCATCGTCTTGTAACCTTTCCACTCTCCTTACAAATACTCCTTCTTCCCATCCCTCCCTTCTTCTATTTCTCCATCCTAATTGGACCTTGATTCTGGCCACCACCAAGTAGTGGTCAGAAAGTCCACTCCCCCAACGTCTATAAGCTCTTGCATCCATTACACCTTTTCACATCCTTTCATCCACACACACATAATCAATCATTTCCTTCCTTTCATTCAGTTCACCACCCACCCTTCTCATCACTCGCCATGTATACCTGTGGATCATCTTGTGTCTGAAAAGGGTATTGGCTATCACCAACCCCCTCCCAGCACAAATGTCCACTAACGCACTGCCATTCTCATCTATCTCAGCAGGCACACCCCACTCACCAACTATTCTATCCACCTTCACGTTCCCTACTTTACCATTCATATCACCGATCAAAAACACTCTCTCATTCCTTCCAAACTTTTCCATGCACACTTCCACATTTGTCCAGAACTCGTCTCTCACTCTGCTTGCATGATCTTGCGTTGGCGAATACACACACACAATCGCCCACATTTGTATTCCAACTTTCAATCTTACCCACACAATCCTTGACCCAACTGATCCATACTCTCTTATACTTTTCTTCCATCTTTTACTCACAACTATACATACTCCTCCTTTTTTACCCTCTCATTCTCACCTACTCCTGCACATATACCCCATCCATACTCCCATTCTCTCACACTCTCACCTCTCCATTTCGTTTCAGTTATTCCGCATACATCAACTTTCGCACCCTCAAGCACCTGGACAATCTCTCTCTTTTTCACCTCATCATTTGCTCCCCTTACATTCCAGGTTCCGATAACCATGTCCTTTGTCCGGTCCTTGGTCGTCATCTTTTGGTCAGTGTCCGAGGCTTATTGTTTGTCTTTTTAGTTAGTTGTGTTCCGGGGAGGGGCACTAACCCTCTGCCAACCCTTTTAGTCGCATTTTACGACAAGCAGGGATACTGGGGGAGTATTCTTGAAAAAAAAACCCTACCCCCAGGGTATTGAAAAATACTTTTCAAGTTCTTTATTTTCATATTCTTTAGCATTAATTTGTTCCTTACTTTTCTGTTTATTTCCAGTACCACTTCTTCTAGCCTGCCATTTCTTATTAAACAATGTCTGTATCATGTAGGTGAACTTGCCTTACCTTCAGAACTTTTAAATTCAGTGATTCCTCCCTTCTTTTTTTTTTCTTTGGGGAATTAAGTGTCATGATTTTGCCAGATTGTGTTTTTATGCAAATTCATGACATTGTATTGTTATGGGAACGCATGATGCATTAGTGAAAAACCCAGAAACTTTCACTCAGCCAACCGTCCCAATAGTGCTCCAATCAGGATTGTTCTCAAAATGTTCGTTATTGTTTCACTAGCGATTGTTCTTATGCATGCCCTTGGCGCATTACTGAGTGATACTTTTGTGTATTTACCATTCCTCCACCCAGCCTCTTTAGCTGTTAAGCTAAGCTATACCTACTTCCGGTGATCATGCATTGCTTTGTGGCTGGCATGAGAACATTAATCAGTTGGTGTAGGGCTGCCACAGGAAGAGGACGTCGAGAACATTGCAGGGAAGCAAAGACCTCGTCTTAGCGGCTTATCACCTAGTCTCTAGCAGTTCTGTGACTCCTGCGACCCATGCATCTCCCCACCGAATTGGTGATCGGCAACAGTGGATGTCAGCAGTGCACAGTGCAGTGCCCTGAGTAGCAGTGTAGCCCAGTCTCCTAGCAGCCACGACTCCATTTCTCCACTAACCAATATTCTCTTTCTTAAGAATATTACCTAGTTGTCTGATTTGAGTGAGTGATTACTCTTTTAGGTTATCTTGTAAGAATTCATTTTGTTTGTCATTAATAAGTTGCAATTCTTTTCTTTGAGCATGATTAAATGTAAGAATCGTGTTTCATTTCTCCATATTGTACTTACTTTAGCTTGCTACTCCCAGTTTGCACAAACGTCTTCTGTTAATCAAGACTGGTAGTTAAGCCATTTCTTTTGTATTAATTCATATGTTTGCACCAGCCAGGAGTAAACGTCAGCAAGAATCTGTCTTTGTTAGTATTAATTATCAATTGTCAGGGGTAAGGACACTTTCTCAGAGGCCAACAGTATCAGCAATTCAGCATTCATGAGTGATTAATCTTTGCTGTGTACTGTTGAGAAAGTTTATGAAATTCTTGTCTTTAGAGAATTGGCGAAGTTAGCTGGCATAAAATGAAAACTTACTACTTTATTTCATTAGTCGTTAGCCCTCGTGTCAGTGGTGACTTTCCATTTTTCTCCCATAAGTAGTAGGGATTTATTCAGTATATTTCTTTGCTCGCCTTGACAACTGATGACTTATTGGCTATTTATTAATATTTCATTTTTCCACTTGACATTAAGAATGTCTGTCTATCTGTCTATCTATTGCCAGATGCCATAATCCCATAGGGGGTGGCGATTGGACTTTGAGTTATTTGTTTTACGGGGAGGGGCACTAACCCTCCACCAACCCAATTGTTGACACGTAGGGAGCACGAATGGTTTGGTTATATGGTTACCACCCAGCGTTGTAAATGGTTTCTTGGCATACAGGAAGCCATTTGGCTTGTCACTCAATGTAGAGCCACCTGTAAAGGAAAGAAAAGCAATGAGAAGTGACAGGAAAGATGGGAGAAATGGGAAGAGAGGAGGGCAGGCACAGAAAAAGAATGATAAAGGCTTAGGAAGAAGTAGGCAGCACTACATCAAGTGAGTGGATGATGGTCGCCACCACCTACCACTATGTCAGGTAGTAAAATACCAACTCTGCCCTGTTTACACCTAACTGTTCAGTGGAATGTCTTAGACGTGGGTGGTATGTCACAGCCTAGAAAGTTGTATGATCTCCCAAGGAAGGAAAAAGTTCCCAGCACTGCCAGTCTCCATTGCTGAGCATTCATTCTGTCTGATCCTAAGTATGGTTGAATATTGAAGGGTGTACCTAAAGTCTGCAGTCATTGTCTGAAGAAATTCCCACTGAAGGGAATTGTGAGCAGTACTGAAAGAAATGTTCTATCATCTCAACCTCATCATTGTACCATTGATATCTAGAAGTTACTGTCATTCTGATGTTGCAGAAATGTCTTGATGTTTCGGTGTATTCAGTATGAAGATGGGCTAGGGCAGTGTCAAAGGCTCATTGACTGCAGTGGACTCAATCATGGGCTCTTGAATCAACTCAGAACCTCTCCAGGTGTGATGAGACCAACTGGACTCTAAGATTCACTTCCCACAAAGTAAGACAGGCAGTCTGGAGGAAGGACCTGAGGTCAGTGGGATCTGTGTCCAAGATGACTGCTTCTCCTGTGTTGAGGGCAAGTTTGGCAGCCATGTCTGCCACCTCGTCCACCCTAATGCAAACATGTGATGGGATCCACTACAGCTGCACTAACCATGGGTGACTTCAGAGAAGTTAAGGTGGGCTTGTATCTGAAAGATGAGCATGATGAGAGGATGGTTGATGAGATAGAATTAGATGAAGAGATGAATGAGTCAGAATACAACACTACCTGACAAGAAGACTGATGAGTGGTGATGAAAAGTACAGCCTGAAGAATTGCAAAGAGCTCAACTGTTAGGGGAAAATGTACATCACCAATGCACCATGCCTGGCATGCTGATAGATATTCATAAACTGCAGCTGTTCCAAAAGAGTATGGAGGTGAATGAAGGCCATCAGTATAAATCTTAAAGTAAGTGCAATACAGTTCTAAATTCATATCCAGGAAGACTTGATGGGTCCAGCTCCACCCACAATCCTGGGATTTTACGAAAGAGAGTGGCAGATCAGTTCAGGGAGGGAGAGGCAAATTTTGGGAAGTGTTGCAGGCCACATATAATAAAAGACGTCCTGTCTAATGGCTGTTTGGGATTGGCAGAATCCACCCCCATCATGGTGTGTAATTGCTGGGGAGGATGAGAAAGAGGAAGATGTAGAAACCTAGTTAGCAAGCTTCTGTCATCCAGCTGGCACATAACTGGGAGGGGCAAAAGGCCTGCCTCTGCATGAAGAGAAACCAAAAGAGTAGTCGGAATGCGCCAAGAGCAGTGCATAGGACAGAGTTCTGTATGATGTTGAGACGGTTGAGCTGGCTTGGCAATGCAGATTCATATACTGTACAAATGACCCATAGTAGAAATTACTCAGGATGTATATCTTACATTTGCAAATAGAGAAGTGTGTCCCGATCAGCACCCAGTTTTATACCAGGCATGCATTTCACTGCATTCAGCCTTTTGAGGCAACTGAAACGTAGGTATTTCACATGATCCTTCCATAATAGTCTTGGGTCATCCAAGCATAGATGCAGAAATGTATGCCAAGTCCACAGGCGGAGGGTTTCACCCCAGATCCGTACCACATGCACCCTAGGCACTCGTTTGAGGATATGACATATTATGGCACTTCCCCATGTTGATGGTGAACCCCCTGTCTTCAGTCCAAACAGCAAAGCAGTTCATTCTCTCCAATGAAGGCAGTATAGGAGCAAGAGTAACCAGGGATATGTCGTCAGCATATATGAGGGCAGTGACGTTGGGTGTTGATGGCACATCATGTAGGAGGACATTGAATGAGAAAAGGGTTAATACTGCACCTTGGGGTACCCCTCATCTGACTAGATATGCCTTGGAAGTGGTGTTACTCAGTAACATCCTAAAATCAGGCTCCTCAAGGTGATTCACAAACCATTTCATGACACGTCCAGTTATGCTCATGTGCCACAGAATCAGAGGCACCATATATGTCTAGAAAAGCTGCCACCAATGCCTGTTTATCTCTGAAGGGGTGGTGGAAATGAATCTCAAGTTGACGAACAACCGTACTACTGTGACCTGGACTGACTCCACACTGTGTGTCTTGGAAAATGTGATTATATTCAGCCCCCCATGTAAGTCTAATGACAGTCATCATTCCTAGCTGCTACAATTTACGATAATTTTTGATAATCCCTGCAGTTTCCAACAAATGGTAGAATAGGGTTACCGTTTGTTTATAGTTCCCCGGACTTGTCCTCCGTTTTTGCTGTTTTATTCATTTGGGAGGAATTTCTAGTATTCAGAATTTATGAATTTTTACTTTTTTTTTACATTTCACTATAATTTTCTGTGTGAAATGGATATGCCATAGTATAGAATAGAAATAACATATTTAATCTTGGGAGAAAATTTGCAATTTGCATGCTAGTTCAATGCTGGACTGTTATAACTTTCAGTGTGGTATACTTTTCATCCTGAACCAGTGGTGGGTTCCCCCTAGCTCCACTTTAGAAAAATTTGAAGAATTTAGTCAGTGACTGATTCCACAACACAGTCAGATATTAACAGAGACAGCCTGTAATGCACAGCACATATCACATTAATACAATTGAAATACATGAGTGTTTACTGCTTCATCCCTCCTTCCTCCCACTTCTTTGTAGAGTGCCCTCTATTTTGGATATTCAGATATGTTAACCCTAAAATAGAATGTGGATATGTGCATCCACACTTCCATGTATCTAACAAATCCAGTCCTCACCAGGCCTAACCTAAGGTAACAAAAACAGTTCTAGACTCACATAACATGAGTAATAGCATTGCTTTTACTGTCCACAGGTAATACGTTTTCTGTCCCAGAGCAGTGAGGAGGAGGAGGGAAATGGAGCCTGGAATTGGCTGGTTTCATTATGGGTTCATCAGGACATAGCAGTATCAAGCTGTGGTCTGAGATTAGCCGCAGCATTGGCTGAGAAGGAAAATGGCACCATATCCTTGCGACACAGCTTAGAGCGGGTGTCTGGTGGAATCTGGGGTGTGGCACTGAGGTGAGTTGTTTATTGTTACCTATATAATTATATATTGCAAGGGTGTATCGTAATTCAGTTTGTGTATTTACCTAGTGTTCTACAGGATTTGAACTAAACTTATGTTGTCCTGCCTCCAATGATATACTTATCCAACTTTGCTTTGAAAGCATGGATATTCTTAACACAAACCACATTTTCATCCAGATTTTTCCATTTGGTTATACTTCTATTTGGAAAGCTGTATTTTCCGACATCACCTGAGGAAGTTGGTATCTTTAATTAAAAATGTCCTCTCGTTCTCCCCTCATCCCTTTTGATGATACTCTTCTCTGTCAGTGTTCTCTGTATCATGCATACACTTATATACATCACTGTCATATCTCCTTTTTCCCTTCTTTCCTGTAATGTAGTCAGTTTCAGCCTCTCCAGTGTCTTCATACTGCAAATCCCTTAAGCTTGGTATCATTTTTGTAGCCACTTTTTGCACCTTTTCTGACGTATACAGTATGTTTCTTTAAGAGGGAAGACCACACCATGGCTGCATATTCCAGTCTTGGTCATACCATTGTCATTATTAGTTTACCTAGCATTTCCTTGCTCATATAATTAAATGCTATTCTTATGTTCATCAGTGGAGTATACTGTACTGTATGCTCCACTATAATAGTTGTCTATGCCTCTGTGGTGATAATCCCTGCTGTATATTACACCCAAGTCTTTCTCCTGAGTAGCTTTGTTGATATCTGTTTCCCATTTTATAATCCCAGTTTGTCCTTCTCTTCCTTTTGCCCATCTCAGTTACATTACATTTACAAGTGTTAAAATCACTCTTCCATGACTGGTGTCATTTATGTAGCTGATCTTAATTTTCCTGCAACCCTCTTCAGCTGTTTTAATCTGCAATTTTCCTCATGGTTTTGCATCATCAGCAAACATAATTCATATATAATCGAACCTCATTGGACATATCATTTACATATATCAGGAAAATCATGGGGGCTAAAACTCCTGCTTGGGGCACTTCCTCCCTTCCATGCTGAAAACTTCTCTCTAATCATAGTTCTCTTCTGTCTGCCAATGAGGTAACCTTTCATCCATTTCCTGTAAACCAGGAAATCATTTACAACACAGGGTGGTAACCTTATAACCAACCAACACGTGTTTGCTACTTGACAGCAGATGGGTTGGTGGAGGGTTATTGTCCCACCCTAGAAAACAACTAACTAAAAATACAAACAGGAAGCCTTGGACCAGGACTGTCCAACAGGTGACAACTATGGACTGAACATAAGACTTGGTACGGATGGTGACATGGAATGTTAGAGGTGCAAATGATGAGGTGAAAGAAAGAGAGATTGTTCAGGTGCTTCAGAATGCAGAAGTGAACATATGCTGAATAACTGAGAAGAAATTGTAAGGTGAGAGTGGGAGGATGGATGGGGTATATGTGTGGGAGTAGGTGAGAATGAAAGGGCAAAAGAAGGAGTATGTATTGCTGTGTGTACAAGAGATGGAAGGAGAATGTAAGAGAGTATGGATCAGTTGGCTCGAGGATTGTGTGGGTAAGATTGAAAGTAGGACTACAAATGTGGGCAACTGTGCGCATGTATGCGCCAACACAAGATCGTGCAAGTACAGTATAGCGAAAGAAGAGTTCTGGGCAAATGTGGAATCATCCATGGAAAAGTTTGAAAGGAATGAGAGAATGTTTTTGATTGGAGATATGAATGGAAAAGCAGGGAATGTGAAGGTGGATAGAGTAGTTGGTGAGTGGGGTGTGCCTGCAGAAGTGGATGAGAATGGCAGTGCTCTAGTGGACATTTGTGCAGGGAGGGGGTTGCTGATAGCCAATACCTTCTTCAGACACAAAATGATCCACAGATATACGTGGCAAGTGACAAGAAGGGTGGGTGGTGAACTGAATGAATGGAAGGCAGTGATTGGTTATGTTTGTGTGGATGGCAGATTGAGAAGATGTGTAATGGATGCAAGAGTGTACAGAGGTTGGAGGAATGGACTTTCTGATGGCAACATGGTGGTGGTGAAAGTCAGGGTTTGAAAGCAATGGAGGAATAGAAGGAGGGAAGGACAGGAGAAAGTAGCTCTTACAAGGAGGGTTGAAGAGTTGCAAGAGAATGAAAAAAAAAAAGGCAGAATATAAGAGAGAAGTGGAGGAGTGATTGGGTAAATAAGATGTGGAACAGATGTGGGAGATGGTAGGTGTGTGCAAGATATTCACAAAAGAAATCTGTCATAGTCGATAATACTAATACTGTAATATTAACCCGTACCATCCCAGGCATTTTTGCAAGTTTATACCCACCTAATCCCAGACTAAAAACGGAAAAAATTTTTATCGCATAAAACAATCCAAAAGGACATATAAATCAAGGAAAAGCAAAAAAAAAGTACTTCTTGTAGGAGAAATAAGACCAGGATGGCTGTCCGTCGTGTTTTTAGCCCAGTTTCCCAAGCCATGAGCAGTGTTTTCCCGCCCAGCTGGGCAGGATGAGAGAGAACGGGGGAGGAGAGAGGGGGATTCCCCTTTCTCAGTGTCCTGCACTGGCTCATATTCCTCCCCAGAATAGTTATCCAAGTCTTTCTTTTCTGAAGAATCACTAAATGAAGGAACAGAAGGGTCCATGTGACAATTTCAACAGCCTCCTCCAGCCCAGTGAGGCGGAAAAATGGCGTGATTTTCGCAACATCCTGACACTCTGACGGACAGTGGCACACTGATGTTACCCACCCACCAGTGCTGCCACTTGTACTTAACTGCTGCTGACGTCATATTTCCTTTGTTTTCTCGTCGTCTTTTTCTTTTAAGAAAAAACGTAGCAGTGTTAAATATACAAGGATAACTAAGTTATCAATAAGGCCGGTGTTTGCTGACGTCTTTTACAAGCATTAATATACTATGTAGCCTACATAGCATATGCTATGTACAGAATTTTGATGTATGTGTAATAACAGCATTAATTACAATAATTAACAAGGGATATTGCTCACCACACGAATCAGTGCCTCTTTATGCATATGCAGCACCTATGTTAATAAGCAATATGGGTTCTACCTATAACTGCACCATTTCGTTTTCTATAATCAAAAAGTATGCAACGATTTATTTTATGGCCTACTTATCCAAATTTACTACAAGAATAAACATGCAAGAAGAATACAAATAATGTCCTTGTACAGGCCATTACTCACATGTAATACAAAGTCGTTAATGCCTAAGCCTTTGAAGTCCTCAGAAGTGCCTAACTTTGCATATAACCCTTGTGGTTTCACAGACAGCTGGTTCTGGACCGACCGCCTCTGTAGCCCTGATTACGTCATCATCTTTTACATGTTCCAGTAATGACCATTATGATATGAAACATAAGTTAAGTAAGGGAAAAATAATAGATAGACAACCTAAGTTTATTTCCTCCTTTTCTACTTCACACGTGAACTTTTAAAATGGGAAAAACAACATTACAGAAATATTTCCATTTGTGACGTCATGTCCGTAGGGTGACGTAGACATCCATTTAGCAGACGAATTTCCGCAGGGTGGCACCACTGCCACCCACGCAGAACCAAACTCAATACTACAACTGCTTTGACACAGTGTTGCCAATACATTAAGCTACTCCATAGCAAATAATAAGCTAGATTAAAGCAGTTTGAGACGTGCTTCAGCACTCGAATTTGCCAATACATTAAGCTACTCCATAGCAAATAATAAGCTAGATTAAAGCAGTTTGAGACTTGCTTCAGCACTCGAATTTTGCTGTTGGCACCATCATGTTGCTGGGATTAATCGAGACGTTTTGTACTGTCGGGAGCATGCCGACGGCGGGATTGTATGGGTTAAGTGAGACCTGGGCAGTAAAGGAAGACGATATTCGCAGGCTCAGACGTACAGAAATGACAGTGATTAGGTGGATGTGCTGTGCATCCCTTGCAAGAGGATGAAAAAAAAAGGCAGAATATAAGAGAGAAGGGGAGGTGTGATTGGGTATATATGATGTAGAACAGATGGGGGAGGTGGAAGGTGTGTGCAGGATATTCACAGAAGAAATCTGTCAGTCGATAATAATAATAATATTGAGGCCTGGGCAGTAAAGGAAGAGGATATTTGCAGGCTCAGACATACAGAAATGACAGTGATTAGGTGGATGTGCTGTGCATCCCTAGGTGCAAAGCCTGGGGGGGCTAGGTTTATGATGGAAGAGTTAAGAGGTAGGATGGGACTGGAGTGTATTGGTGTTGTGATGAGGAGAGGTACATTGAGATGGTTTGGGCATGTGGAGAGGGTGAGGGATGATAATTAGATGCAGAAAGTGAGAAGCGTTAATATTAGGGGTGGGGTTCCGAGGGGTAGTTAAAAAAAGACCTGGGTTGAAGTCATTAAGTGTGACCTCAGGGTTAACAGACTGAACAGGAAGCCTGCCAGAGATTGAGCAGCATGGAGAGCCACCATTAGGTGATCAAGGCTGATGCATGCAAGCATGTTGGAGCCTTCATAAACTAAATGAAACAAAATCTAAGCAGTATGTGAGGTGGTTATGGGGTAAAGAGAAGAAGAAAGGGGAGCGCAAGGAACAGCATGGTGGAATGAAGAGGTGAGACATGCTGTGGCACAAAAGAAGAAAGCATATGGTGAGTGGATGGGAGGCAGGGTGGGGAGGAAGTTGACAGATGGAAGAGAGAGTTATATGTAGAGAGGAAGAGAGAGGTGAAGAGATTAGTAAGAGAAAGAAGAGACTGGATGAGGAATTTGGAAGGAATCTAAGTGTAAATTGAGGGAAATGTAAGGAAATGTTCTAGAAAGAGGCAAAGTGAAATAGGCAGGGTGATAAAGAAATTAGTCAGGGAGTGAAAGATAAAAATTGTAGTTGGCTGGTGAAGAAGGGAGAAAAAGTAAGTAGATGGAGAGAACACTTTCAGGAGCTGTTAAACATTGAGAATGAAAGTAACGTAAGTCTATGTGGCTGGGGAATGGCTGGGAGATGGAGAGAGGTGAGATGAGAGGAAGAAATCAGTAGGATGGAAGTAGTGGAAGCAATGAAGAAAGTAAAACTGAGGAAAGCCCCAGGAATTGATGGAGTGTGTGGTGAAATGCTGAAGTATAGGGGAGAGATAGGAGTAGAATGCATGTGGAAGAATGATACTAGGAAGTCCGCCTGCAAAAGTCATCCAAGAGATTCACTCCATCATGACAAGGGAAGAAAGAGTGTATGGTCAGGTGTCCTGTCGTAGCCTTCAAGAACTTCCAAGTGTGGGATGAGGAGCAGGTAAAAGGAAGACTTGCACAAAATGAGTACCTAGCCTTTGCTCTTTGCCAACATGAGAGTCCTGGTGCACACAACATCACAGCAGTGATTATATTCTCCAATAACAGAACTGGGGTAATGATTCCTGGCAGTCCAAGCTCATTTACCGGCCTTGACCACTGCCACACAGGTGTATGACCACCAGAGTGCACCAGAACATTGTATGCAAGAACACTGTACACAGATTGCCAAAAGACTCTGTTGCCATTGTCAACTCTGATGCTGGTAAATGCACTGGTAGATACATCCTGAGAACCCCAGTGTCCTGAAAAGCAAGCTGACATCTCAGCAGTGAATGGGGGCCACCTGTCTCCCTTAAGTTTCCAGCATGGATAACATGCACTGGACAGTTGTGGAGAGAAGGTTGGAATGCTACAAAACACTGGTAGGTGATCACTAGTCATGTACAGGCCCTTCTCAGCCCTGGTGCACTGGAAATTTTTGTCACCAAGGCAGAGATCCAGGACCTATGCCTTCCATGTGTGTGGATCCTTGCATGTGTACATGCCTGGGGGTGAGAGGAGGCCAATGGTGGGAAGGGAGTCTAAGAAAGCCTGGAATAGGGAGGATCCAGATGCAATGCAGGAGTCTAGAGAGGGATCCCAGTGACTATAGTGTGCATTAAAGGCACGCATGCTGAATGATGGGGCCAATAGCTGATGAACGTTGTGAAGGAGCTCTTCGTGGGTCACATATTGACAATGGTTATTGCGCAACAAGAGTGACACTCAACTCAGACAAAGGGCCACCCTGACTGCCAACAGCTGCAGCAGGCCTCTGGGGGAAGGAGTGAGGGGTAAATGCACAATTAGAGAGTCTTCCAGTACTGTACTGTGAAAAACAAACCCCCACTCCTTCCCTGATGATAGTTAGACCTATACAGGGTACATCAATTTTCCCTCCAGGTGAAGCCAGATGCAAGGCTGGAGTCTAGTCTCACGTACTCCCACCAAAATTATAAAGTCCTGGGTTTTACGTATCAAGGACCATATGTTCCATAGCATAAAGCACAAGTCATTTATGCCAGGGATCATGCTTAGAGCAAGAGTGATAACAGCTTGTGCCAAAGGCAGGAACAGATATCGGAGAAGGACCAACCATGCTTATCAAGCTTCAGAGTATCTGAGACTAATTTCAAGAAACTGAAACCTGCATGCAAACTGTTACAAGATGGCCTGGCATCAGGGGAGTGTTGATGTTGATCAGGGATGGGTGGAGATTCTTTTTGCCAGTGAGCTTTGGGTGATGAGAGGTCAGTGGCAGTTGGAGCAGGGCACAGCAAAACATTAGTGACATTTTTGGGAAGGCATTTCCAGGTCCAGCTGGGTCACCTAGGGGGCCACTGGGCAAGACAGACAAGCCTGGCAATGAGGCTGACCTCGTGGGGAGGGCAGTACAGCATAGACCAGGAACTCAGCTTTAGATGTCAGATCAGTTGAAACTCCAACTGAGTCAAAGATTAGTTCAAAGCTGCCCTCCTGGTCCAAGCCATCAAGCAAAGCAAAGCAGTTGGTAGTAATATAGCTGGCATAACTGACTTTTTCTCTTGCCTTGGCCCTTTAGAAGACATTGGAAGGCACTGACAGACTGGGCTCAGGAGGAGGCTTCACAGGGCAGCATGAGGTGGAGTATACTCATAGCATGCAAAGGCATTTGTTAACAACCTCCAGTGTTGTGCCACCATCAAGCTGAGTTGCTTGGATCTCAAAGGCCTGATATACAAGGCAGAGCCACCTTGTGATCCTCTCTACACACGTAGCAGCTTGGATTCCGAGCTCATATGTACCCCTAGGCAGCCATAAAAGGGTGGTAGCTGCTACACATGGAACATCTGATCTTGACCTGGCTTGTGGCTAAACTGGTTACAATCAAAGCACCTGAGGAGTAGTGGCAGCAGGGAAGGAGTCATATAATACCTGTGATGGAAGAGGGCCCTGGTATTCTAGCCTCACCCTCTAAGAAGAATATGGAGCCCCAGGAGGAGTGCACACCAAAATTTATGTGACCTCTAACAGCTCTGAGGTAGCATTGTCTACATGGCCAGGTCTGACTATAGCTCTGGCTATACTTGCTCAGCCTTCCCATATCTGAGGAAAGCATCAGCTGTTGGCAGGATACCTTCCAGGGACCAAAGATCTGTTTGGACTCAGGCTGTCAAGACAGTATACATGGCTTGTTGACAGGAATCTTCACCAGCACAGCCGACCCATCGCCCAGTGCTTGAGTTTCCTCCTCCAAACAGTACTTAGCAAAAATGAAAATGTTAATGACATCTGTCAAGTGCTTGGGGTTGGCAGATATGACTGCCATCCAGGGACCTGATGAAAGCTTAGAGACAGCTGGCATGGGTTTAACAGCCATTCCCAGTGGGTGACCCTTGTACCCTCATAGTCTTCACTGTAACCGGGTAATGTACATTATTTCCTGAGACCCTATTCTGGCATGAGTACTTGTCACCCTGCCAGGCAGTGTCCACATCAGCCACACCCTGACCAGTGTCCTCCACCGATTCACCACCTTGTACCACACTTCCCTCAGTGTTTGATATCCCTGCTGCCAGCAAGGCCCACCAACTGTACAGGGTAGATTCATTAGGGCATAAGTTTGGAATCACATCCAGCCACTGAGACATTGTCAACAGTATGGTGGTAAGCATGGGAATCTCATCGGGGTCAGTCTGGCAATTCTCAAGTTAAAGGGGGTCCTAGACCCTGGTCATATACTCTTCCATACAAAATTCATCCAGCTAGCCTAGACCCTTGTCATTTCCTTAGCTCCATCAACTTTCATACCTCTTTCTCATAGACTCATTTACAATATCAGTCCACCTTCTTGGCCTACCACTCCTCCTCCTGTATTTATTTGGATACTCTCCATAACTCTGCAATACTTTCCTGACTATACCATTAAAGCATACTTTCTTTGACTCTGGTGTCCACAGACTTCCTTAGGCCTAATTCACACTATCGGGACGTTCGCTCTCCGCTCTCGCTACGTTCACGGTCCGGTCGAATATCATACATTTCAGTGGAAGCATTCACACTGGCAGTAACGGTCAAGGAACACTACGCTCTTGCTCCGCTCATGATCCATTCAAAAGATATTTTGACCAGAGCGAGAGCGGACCGTAAGCGAAGCGAACCGACAGTGTGAACACCCGCCACGGTCTCGCTCCGCTTCAGTCTTGAGTCAGCCCTCTTACAAACGGGTACTGCTGCTCTGAGTCTCTTGAAAAGATAGATAGATAGATAGAGAGAGAGAGAGAGATTCCTGTTTTACTAGTACATCTAGCTGCATAGTAGTCTTCCTTACACTCTTCCTTAGTGATTTATTTTGAACATTACCCCTTAGCTTTCTCTTGTATGTAAATTATTTTGTTTTAATATGGACATAGTTTACATAAATAAAAAAACTAATCAATACTGAGGTGTCATATGCAGAATAAATCGCTAAGGGAGAGGCTCTGTGGAATCTCTAAACCCACATTGAGTACGAAATATCATTCAGGGTGGATCATAAATAGTGCTACACTGGAAACTCGCCGGACAGTATATTGTGTGTTGTGTGGACGGCTCAATATGCTGGTGTGGGCGTGGGTGTGGCAATGGGAGTAGGAAATGAATATAGTAAGTGAGGCAGGATAAACACTGATAATGTTGATTTAGCTGTTCCCACAAGACACAAGAAATCACCCGTATTCTAAGCGTTTGTCTACTTGGTTGTGTTATAGAGTTTACAGCGAAACTATTTGTTTCTTTGCTTTGAGTCTCTCTCTCTCTCTCTCTCTCTCTCTCTCTCACTAAATAAATAATAATAATAATAATCTGGCCTTTTGTTTCTCAAAAGCGCCATTTCTTCCTTTTGGGAATTCACTAGCGCTCGACACACATACATTATTTTTACAATTACAAGAACTGTGACATTTCTTGTATATAATACAAGCTACATCATATATACATGAAAATGGCAATAATTAAACCCTATAATCATCCGTCATAGTACCTCTCTCCAGGTCATAGCATTTTGAAAAAAGAAAGGCTTTCAGCTGTCTCTTAAAGGATTCAACAGTAGAGAGTTGTCTTATGGACAATGGCAATCTGTTATATAATCTAGGGGCTCTATATGCAAAAGAACGATCAGAGAAAGATGACTGGTGAATGGCTCCTGGCTCATCAAGACGCAAGGAATCATCTTCACTGCGTAACATCACACCCGGGCGTGTCGATGGGAGTTTTCACAATTCAGCAAGATACTTCGGTTCACCAAACTTAAGAACCTTGAATGTAATAAGGCACAGTTTGAATTCAGTTCTAGCCTTTACTGGTAACCAATGCAACTCAATCAGAAACGGGGTAGTTGAGGTTCTCGGGGGGAGACCAAAGATAAGCCGTGCCGCCCTGTTCAACACAGACTGAACTTTTGTTAGTATATTATTTGGAAGACCAACCCACAGTGAATTACAATAATCAACACGAGACAAGACCACTGCATGGACCAATGTTAAGAGGCACTGTGTAGTCAGGAATCTTCTCACAGAGTACAGATTTCTGATATGCAAGTTACACCCTCTTACAACCTGATTAATATGTTCTTTGTAATTTAACTTAGAATTAAAATAAACACCCAGATTTCGAACAGAACTGACTGGATGCAGCTGTGACACGCCAATGTTCAAAGCCAGGGCATTGTCAGTGTCATCACCCCTTCTGTTTCCTCTGATGATGATGATCTCAGTTTTACCATCATTCAGCTTAAGTTTCCTCTTAGCCATCCAAATCTTAATATCAGACATTAGAGATTCAAACTTTGTCTTAGTATCGTTGATATCTGACATCTTGACATAGAGCTGGGTGTCATCAGCATAAAAATGATAGAACACATCATGAGCATCAAGTAGAGACGATAAACTACTTGTGTAGATAGTAAATAGAATTGGACCCAAAACTGATCCTTGAGGGACTCCAAATAGAAGAGGAGCAGAATCAGAGCTAGCGTAATCAACAACCACTCTCTGAGATCTGTCCGACAGATACGACTTAAGGAGCAAAAGGGCACTATCACGAATGCCATAAAAATATAGATCATCCAACAATAGTTTATGATCTACTGTATCAAAAGCTGCAGACAGATTCAAAAGAACTAGGAGAGAGGACATCCCACTACAAGTGTTTGCCACCAAGTCACTCTGAATCCTTGTTAGTGCAGTTTCAGTTGAATGGTATTTTCTGTATGCTGATTGAACAACAGGAACAACTCTGTTGTGTTCCAGTAGTGGTAAGAGTTGATCGAGTATGGCCCGCTCAATAATCTTGGATAAAAAAGACAGGTTAGAGACGGAACGATAATTTGTCATGCTCTCGACATCAAGGCCAGGTTTCTTAATTAGGGGCCTAAGCAAAGCACGTTTATCAGACTGCACAAAATTACTTTCTAAGAAGCATCTATTTATTATGTTGCAGATAAAGTTTGCAGCATGCTCATACACATCAGGCAGTTGTGACATGTTACATGGATCGAGTGAGCATAATGTTTTATTAAGTTCTCTGATGTAACATTTGACTTTGTTTACATCCAGTGGATGAAATGTTGAAAGCAAATGATCCCCGGTGCACCGTGGCTGGAAGTCAACTGAGTACGTTTCACTAGGAGAACTGCTGTCTAAATCATTTCTTATGCAAGATATCTTACATGTAAAAAATGAAGCAAAATCAGAAGCCAATTGGGCATCAGATAAAGAAGTTGGTTTAACAATTACATTCCTCTGACCAACCAAATTGTTCACAACTGCAGACAGTTTTTTTTTACCACCACCACATGAATCAACTTTATTTTGATAATACCTAGCCTTTTGGGCTTTTACACTGTGAACGACTGCTCTTCTCACAAAAACATAACGCAAACGAGTTACTTCGGTCCGCTGCAAGCACCACTCACGTTCTGCCCTTCTACGTTGTCTACGCAAAGAATTAATGGATGGACCATACCACGGAGAATTCTCACGTACAGTGATTGTTTTTACTACTTCAGGACAATAATGGTAAAAAATTGACCTGAGCTCGTTGTTGTTAATATCAACCAATTCACCAGAAGAAAGACTTGAAGAATCGATGGAGTTTAAACGTTGATCAATTTCAAAACACATCAACTGGCGGTCAACATTCCTGTAATTTCTGAACCTGATGACCTTTTTATATGAAGGGGATTTCGGGACATCAAAACTAAGAGTGATCAGAGCATGATCAGAGATGAGGGTGTCAAATGAGTCAACCTCCACATCTGATACGCACCTGCAACCAACAGGGGACAAGATCAAGTCAAGGACATGTCCTGAGACATGA
The DNA here is from genome assembly GCF_032717465.1 of Coenobita brevimanus. NCBI lineage: Eukaryota > Metazoa > Arthropoda > Malacostraca > Decapoda > Coenobitidae > Coenobita > Coenobita brevimanus. Next base: position 35,243,327 of record NC_136967.1, read on the forward strand.
GTTGGATTACTCACATGATTGAAAAAATTGTTCTGGGTGATCAGCTCAAGGAATTCTGAAGAAAATGGTTTTGACTCTGGACTGTCAACCCAATAATTGAAATCACCACAAACAAGAAGTCCTCCAGGTTTAAGAGAAAACCCTTCAAAAAACTGCCCAAACTCCTCCATAAAACCTCATTCTCTGCCTGGATGACCTGGTCGATAGACAATTGCAATTCTAATGGTATTCTGATGGAAATTTATTAATACTTCCATAAATTCAAATGATGATGGGGTCAGGTCTGAGTCAATGAGAGAAACGTTTGCAAGTGCTGCCGAGTAGATGAGTGCTACGCCTCCTCCTGGATAGATAGCAGCAGGCCTGGGAATACTAATAATAGAATGTGTCTTAGGCAAAGCATTACGAATAATATCGATATCAGACTCATACAACCAGGTTTCAGTCAAGCACAATATGTCAAGCTCGTTCTGATTTAGGGTTTCATTAATATAGTCTATCTTATTACGGATGGAATTAATATTTAAAAGTCCCATCCTTAACTGGTTCAAGAGGGGCATAGTCAGTTTTTTGAATGGTCAAAATTGGTGTTTTCAATCAATCTATTCCTATGAGAAATCATAATTGGACATTCTCTACTTGAAGCAAAATGGGCAACCACCTGTGACTTTGAATTAGCATCTTGATGTCTTAAAGAGGAGCAGTTGATGCATTTGGGAGAATTTCTGTTACTAGTCCTTAGATTTATGGGCTCCAGCACAAAAGACACATTTAGGTTCATCACTTTTCCTAGAACATCTCTTAAATGTATGACCAAAGCCTTGACAGTGAGGACACTGTGTAACCCAGAATCTATCGAAAGCGCGGCATCTTGTAAGATCCACATAGATGTAATTGCCCTGTTCTACAATGGAGGATCTCACCTCTGGCAACATCTTCAAGACAGCAGTTTTGGTGTCATTCCTTGTCCTTGTGAAGAGAAGGTTGAGGGTACAACCTCGATCAACGAGCATCTTAATTTTATTGTTTTTTCTCAGAATATTTGGGATGATGTCAGAGTCATCCAAGGAAGAGGAAAGGCCTGTCACGGTCATTTTAGGCAACATTTTCTTTGGCTCTGATATGCAAAAAGTGCCCTCAGAGCCAAAATGATCAGTCAGCACCCCAGTTGCTTCACCCTTGGCCTCAGCTGACGGAAACTTCATTACCAGCCCACCAGCGTTGGTCTTAAGACAGCTGTCAACCGGTACCGAGTTAAGTACGCCTCTGATGTCTTCTGGTCCCATCTGATTTTCAGGGCACTAGCGCCACTCTCTGGTTTCACAATCAGTACATGCTGACTATGAATGGCTTTTTTCTGGCCATGAGCACTGATCTCAATCACGCCCCCAGGCAAATCCTTCCCTCCCCCCACGATAGACCCGCGAACAGGATCCGCAAATGACTTGGCCTGATCTTGCGTGACCGCCATGGGTGATGAGACCTTGGTCTCTAGTGTCTCCAGTCTATTTGATACGTCTCTGATTGCTTGAAAGATTGGTCCAATAACTTTATCTTCATACTCCTTCTTGGTACTACTTCTTCCACCAGCCAAGACCTCATCTGCTGGTGCAACACACTGGCTACACAGCCAGCGAAAGCCCAGCTGGTGGCTCCTCTTCATGAACGGATAGTCGCCTGCATCCAAATTTTCACAAGCTATATGAATCCACTCGCTGCAGTAGGTGCACTTCAGTGCTTGTGCACTTTTTGCTACAGACCTACTGCAGTGAGGGCACTGGTGTTGTTTACTCATGATAAGGGAGAACAAAAAACAAAACAAAATGACAACAACAGCAAAACGTATATACAATACTACCCGGGAAAAACCTGGGTAGCGCTGCCCCCGTTTGTGTCACGCTAATTTAGGAGAAAAAAAGAAAACCGAAAGAAAAAAAAGCACAAAAAACAGAAATGGAAATAAAACAAAAAAACAGGGTGTCTGCGAGGTCACCACGAGCAGGTGGGGTACGACTTGACTACCCTTCTAGGAAAGGTAACCCAAACCGAGGTGCCGCAGAAGTGCTGAGATGGTATTGAAACTTTTCCCAATTCGAGCTCTACAGCTGCAGCAAATACGTCACTTAGGCAAGACCTCATTGGTTATGATACTGCCACTGCGCAAAGCAGTAAATGAATAAAATATCTAATGACCATTGACGGAGGATGTGTGACTCGTGAAAAGTCATACATCCTCCGTCAATGGTGGTGGCACTTCAGTTGAGGGAGAGGGGATGACGGGACCGTGAACGAAGCGAGAGTGGACTGGACGTGTGAATGCACCAGGACCATGAGCGGAGCGAGAGTGGAGCATGACTGGAGCGTGACCGTCCCAATATTATGAATAGGGCCTTATACTGCATCTTTTATTAATTAAATTATTTCTTATCCACTCTGCACTCCTCACATATTCCTCAGCAAGCCCATCTCCACTGCTCTAAACTTCCCACTTTTCATTTTCAAGACCTAGCACCCCCATTTGTTAGAGTTGTTATTGTTGCTCATCTGATCAAGCAGACTCGTTGACCACAGATAAGCAACTGTCTCTGTGGGGGTTGTCCCATAAGTTTCCTAGATCATTTATGTTGTGTCTGTCTTTTACTGTAGCGTAGGCTGTACAGTGCCCCATTATGTGGGTGTTAAACTTTTTTTAGAGTTAGGCTAATGTTTTAGTCATAGGTGGAGTGAACACTGTCATTTGGGGTATGGATTCTCACCCATAAAACGAGGTACAAAATGATGTGAACAACTATGCAACTCAACAAAGAATATTTCGTGTTTGACCATTGAACTGTCATCTAACCTATCGTGGAATACATAATACTAATTTTAAGTAAATATTAATAATTATGAAAACCTTGGAGAGTAAATATTTTATGTACTGATGAAAAATGTGATATCAATAAATCATGTGTTTATATTCGGGCTGCTTCACAGAAAAACGCTTTGAAAATACAAAGGAATTTGTAAAGAAATGTTGGAAAATAAGAGAGAAGAAAATAAAGGAGCTCAGCAACCAGAACAGTAGGTAAAATGGCATAAAGAGGGGTCGTTGAAAAGCCTATCCCGATCCATCATCGATCGATAAATCTGTCTATCTATCTATCTATTGCCAGACGCCTCAATCCCGTTCGGGGTGGCCACAAACAAATCGCCTCCACGTCGTCCTGTCCCCCACCATTTCACTGCCCTGCTGCCAACTCACACCCTCCCCTCTCATATACCTCTCCACCCCATCCCTCCACCTCATCCTCTGCCTCCCCCCCCCCCTCCACCTCACTCACATACACTCTCTTTGTCAGTTTTTCACCCTCCATCCTCTCCAAATGGCCAAACCACATCAGTGTATTCCTCCTTCTTCTTCTTGTGGGTTTAAGGGTGATGGCCAGAACAATGGCCCAATGCCCTGCCAATGCAAACTGCTTAGGGCCTCACATTATATGCGGGAGAGCTGTCTAGATTTTTGGATAAAGTCAGATGTGCACCTCACAACCCGTTCTCGTAACCGAGGGTCCTCGATACCGCCTCCCAGGAGTGTGTGGAGAGACAAACTGAGAACTCCCAGAGATGACAAACGTTCCCGCAAAAGGGTGCGAAGGGAGTGGAACCTAGGACACCATAACATCAAATGTTCTATGGTTTCTTCAACCTGAGGACACCAACAGCACCATGGGTGCTCTATCATGCCCAAACGGTACAGGTGGCTTGCAAGGCCTGTTTGGCCCAACCGTAACCTGGTGATGGCTACATCAATGTCTCCGTAGGGATGGCGTGCCCAAGGGTGTTCAGAGGCGTCAGAGCGAAAACACCCCAAGTGGGAGGCAGGTAGGGTGGTCGCAAGGTGCGCATTCCAGTGCGATATGCAGGCACTGCGTGCAAGTTTAGGGAATGTGGCACTATCTGGCGTCACATGGACCAATGTACTGGAGGTCAGTGCTCGCTTTGCTGCTGCATCTGCTATTTTGTTGCCACGGATGCTTACATGTGAGGGAATCCACTGAAGGCGGAGGTGCCAGGGAGGAGTAACAAGGAAAAGGAGGTGTTCCATGATAGCATGGACAGTCCTGACATGAGTCACTGGACGATCTGAGAGGAGGAGGGTAAGTGCAGACTGTGAGTCAGTGTATAAGACTACCGATTGAGGCTGGAGGAAAGTCCGGATAAATTCAAGGGCCTGGAGGATGGCTATGAGTTCTGCGGTTAGGACATCATACTGCCCGCTGAATGACCAAGTTTGGCATATGGAAAGATCTTCAAAATAGGCTGCTGAGGCAAAGGAAGATGGAAGGGAGTGAGACCCATCTGTGTAAATTCTTAGGAAGTCCTTATAAACTGAGGAGTCCATGCTGTAATAGAGCTGCCGTACCAAGACTGCATAAGTTGACTTCGAGAATGGTACTGGGAAGTAGGGGGTGACATATGGAGACAAATCCTTCGAAGGGGGCACTGGGGGGAGGGGGGCCACTGGGACAGGCCTGGGCAGATCGAGAGACAGGGTGTGGCAGGCTCGGATGCTGCGGATAATGTATGGTAACCTCACTCGTGGCCAAGTTGGGGGCTGACGAAGGACTGTGGAGAGGCAATAGAGGGAGGAGACCGGATGGCTGGAGGGAAGGGCCGAAATACGATGAAGCAGCCGACAGTCCAGTTCCATGCAGTAGATGGAAAAGGGCATCACCCCTGACTCTGCATGAGACGAAATAATTGGGGTGGACTTGAAGGCACCAAGGGCAATGTGAAGTGCCATGTTCTGGACAACATCCAACTTCTTTAGGTGGGTCTGGGAAGCTGATCCGTAAAGGGTGGTGTCGTACGTGATCTTACTGCGGATGAAGGCCTGATATAGTCGGAGAAGAGTGTTTCGATCAGCACCTCAGTGAACTCCTGCGACACACTTCATGATGTCCAGGCGCCTAAGGCATGCCGATTGAAGATGGTCAATATGGGGGGCCCAGGTGAGACGGGGATTGTCCAAATGGAGGCCCAGAAACTTGTGCCAGGTCCGGAGGGTGAGAGGTTCTCCAGCTAGCTGAATCGTCGGGATGGAGGGGAGCCTCCGTTGGCCAAAGTACATAAGAGCACTCTTGGGTGCATTTACTGTTAGCCCCCAATTTGCGGCCCAGGTGGCAAAGACATCCACAGCCTGTTGGAGGCGATGTTGGGTCTCCCATAGAGAGGCAGCACTGCAGAGGATTGAGACATCATCTGCATAGACTAAGGTGGATACTCCAGGAGGATGAGGGAGGTCATACATGAGTACATTGAAAAGTAAGGGACTGAGGCATGATCCCTATGGCACTCCCTGCCTGACTGGGGTAGGGGAAGAGTACGTACCCCCAAGGGAAACACGAAAGGATCGCCCCTCTAAAAAACTTTGCACCCAGGCCAGTGCAGAGCCTGTGATGCCAAGACGGCACAACTTGTACAAAATCCCATCATGGGAGGCAGAATCAAAAGCCCTCTGGAGGTCCACGAAGGCAGCCAGGAGTACCTGCTTATGACAGAATGCCTGGTGGACATGATGGTCAAAATGGAGGAGGATGTCAGATGTCCCCCTCCCTGGGCGGAATCCACATTGTATGTCAGACAGGCAGCGATCATGCTCCAGCCACCAGGAGAGCTGACGGAACACCATCCTCTCAAGCACCTTCCTGATATTGGAGAGCAATGCAATTGGTCCGTACGAAGCCGGAGAAGAGAGGTCCCTCCCCGACTTGGGGAAGGGCAGAAGGTGGGAGGTTTTCCAGTGTGAAGGGAAGATCCCTGATGCCCAGCTGTTGTTAAAGATGTCCAAGAGTGACATCTGAAGGCAGACAGGGAGATGAATAAAAAATTCATTAGGTACTAAATCTGGCCCACATGCCTTCTTTGGTAGTAGGGTCCGCAGAGCAGAGGAGAATTCTGCCTGGGTAAAAGGAGAGGCTAAGCCTGCTGGGGGGGGGGGGAGATGTTTGTCTGAGTGACCCTGAGTAAGTGTTGAAGATTTGGAAGTGGAGCTGGGGAACCAAATCTAGCTCCAAAGAAGGCAGCCAGTAAGGTAGCCTTGTCTTGGAAGCCTACCAGAAGGTTACCCTCCTTTACCAGAGGATACAAAAGGGTGGTAGGGCGACCCTTCATTGCCCGAATAAAGGACCAGGTCCGAGATGGTGAGCTTGAGAATGACAGGGTTGAGCAGAAAGCAGACCAGGCAGCACGACGAGCTCGGGTGAGAGTCCGCTTGCATTCTGCATCCCAACGACGGTGAGTGTCTCGGTGGTTAGGGCAGGGAGATCTCCGCCAGACATTCCAGGAAGACCTAGCCTGGACAACCCTGGTGCAGTCCTCTGTCCACCAAGGAACTATGGCAGTGCCTCGGGGATGTGTTGAGGACCTGCGGAAGGTCGCCTTACCTGCTGCAATCACAGAGGATGTAAAGTCCATCACGCGATCATGTAAGGGTCCTCCAGGCAGAGGCCCAGTGTTATCAAGGGTCGCCATAGAGGAGGACCAGGACCCTCGTGTGAGGATCCAATGTGGACGAGGTGGAGCAGAGCAGGGTGGGGAGAGATTGGGGAAGGTGGTCAGACCCCAAATATGGGCCAGTCCAGATAGTTGAGCCACCAAAAACAGGATTCCCCACATATAGGTCAAGTGTGGAAGGTAGGCCTGAGTGCAGGTCAATACGGGTTTGTAGCCCAAATGGGGTGAGCAGGGTGAAGCGATCACTCTCTAGCAGAAACTGGAAAAGGGAAGTTCCTGACCTATTGCCAGAACCTCGGGTCAGGAAAGAATCCCAATGGGGGTGTCAGGCGTTAAAATCACCCAGGAGGAGGCATGGTGAAGGGAACTGGTCTTGATAGGCCCGGAGTTCTTCCAGGCCTATGTCCTTGCTTGGGTTGTAGCAGACCACCACAGTGATCCATCCCTGCACGAGTGATAGACGGACCGCAAGAACTTCCAGCACCCTTCGAGGGGGACGGGTCATTGGCAGAACCGAGCTAGGCACATCCTCCCTGACTGCGACAGCTAGACCTCCTCCGACACCCTGACGATCAGCTTGGTATACAGTAAAACCCCTGAGCGATAGATGGAGATGTGGAGATAACCAAGTCTCACATAGACCAATAGCGTCTGGAACGAGATCCGCTATTGTCTGCTTGAAATCGGAAGTTTTCCGAAGGAGTGATCTGTCATTCCAGAGGAAGAATCTACATAGAGGCGAATGAGCCATCACTGAGGTGAGAGTAGAGAGAGAAACTGGGGCAGGAGGCTGACACATATGTCTATAAAGGACTGACCATTTTTGTACCTGGACAGGGCTGTAAGTAGAAGGTCCACAAAGGACCCTGTAGAATGGGCACCTGTGGGGTTGGCATATGGGGAAGCGTGGGAGATTATCCTTGGTACAGGTTGATGTGGAGGGGCAGGAGATTCACCAAGTGTGAAGCCCGTCACAGATCTGGGGGAGGCAGCGTAAGATATGTTTGGATCTGAGGTGGGAGTTGTGGCCATTAAAGGGGTGGAACTGGCTGACATTACATCAGGCTGGGTGGAAGGAGCTACTGAGTCTTGTGCAGCATGTGGGAAAGAGGTCCAAGTTGGGTGGGGATGCTGTCGACGGGGCTTGGGTGGAGGGAGAGGGTGGAGCAGCACTGCTGACCTGGGGGTTGGGTGGGAGGACACGGCAACTGTTCACTCCACTTCACTTGGTTCAGTTGGAGACTCACCACCAGATGTTTCAGGAAGATCTTCCAATGCTAAAAAGCGGTTGCTAACCACTGTTGCATATGTTAGACCCTCCTGAACAGGCCGGGAAATCCGACTGGGAGCTATATGTGTTGTTGAGGGGTTGGAGCTGGGAGGAATGCGGCCGGATGGATTAAGGACACGTAAATGGGTGTTGACATCCGACAGGGCCGACGGGTCAGCCCTAGCAGCGTCATGGATGGCAATTGCTTGCTGGTAGACTGGGCACATGCGGGAGACAACTTGGTGTGTGCCACCTCAGAAGAAGCAGTAGGGGTTATTGGTGCATTGATCACCCGATGGGGATTTGCATGGATGGAACCTGCTGCAACGAGAGCATCGAACTTTATTTATACATGATATTGTGCCGTGTCCAAATTGATGACATGTATAGCACCTCAGGATGGGAAAAGTGTAAGTCCCTACAGAGTCCCCTGCTCTGGCAGGGGGCCCCTGAATTTGAGCCATACCACCCTGGCTGCTACTGCTGCCTCACCACCAGGAGGGCGGACCATGAGGCGGGTGACTTCCACTAGCTGGGAGGAACAGTTGCCAAGGCAGCGAAGATTACAAAAAAGTTCCTCCTCCATGATGTCAGGAGCAACAGGCCCTATTTTCCCATATGAGAACTCACCACTGGAAGGTGAGCGAGCCAACCAACACCTTACTGGCCAGTCCCCCAGCTGGGTGAGGGACTCTGGTGGTACAGTCATTTTGGCCACATCATCTGCAAAAACACAGAACCTAATAGCTGCTCCTTTACCTAAAACTCTAAGTGATCCCTCTGTACAATACTTACCCCATGAAGATTTGTTGATGGCATCTGACAACCTGCAGGTATTCAAAAATACAGGGGTATTGTCAGCCAACCTTGCTATGTAAACGAGGCTCCTTGGTTCACTGGGGACATCACCAACTGGAGCGGAAGGCCGTATCCACTTTTCTGGGGCACCTCCCTCGTCACTAGTGGCGGAGGCCGTCCTCACCCTCTTACCAGGGGCAACGACTTCTTTGGCGCCAGGGGTGAGGTCCATATGGACGTCCTGTGTGGCGAGGCCGGTCATGGAAGACTCCATGCTTGGCCGAATACCTGGCCATTACACTCACTGTTATAACACTGTGGTGTTACTGCGATATGCCCAAAATAAGCTGGATGTGACTGTATGGCTGAGATGGGTTAACACCCGAGAGTAAGACGGTCGACAATATGGCCGGGAGGAGCATGTCTGACAACGACTGTGTCTAGGCAGCGTCTCCGTATTCCTCCTAATGCTTCCTATCACATCCACACCACAACGCTCCTTTATATCCTCATTTGTCAGCCTGTCTCTCCATGTGACTGCACAGGCTCCTCTTAAATCACTTGTTTATATTCAGGCTGTTCAAGGGAAAACACTTTGAAAATACAATGAAATTCCTAAATAAATATTGGAAAGCAAGAGAGAAGAAATGAGAGGAACTCAGCATACAGAACAGTACGAAAAACAACATAAATAAGCCATTTAAAAGGCTATCCCGATAGCATCATTGATAGCATTCCCCATCAAGAGAATTCCCCATCAAAGCATCAACGATACACTGTCACAACAATTCACACCTTAGATGGTTCTGCGTCATTCATACATTACTTAATATTATGCATAACAGAAGTTTATTCAATTCTCCCAGGACCGTTTGATGGTGGGATTGTATACAGTGCTGCTGCTTTTTCTCTGCTGAGTTTGAATACAAGTCGGAGATCACATTTTCCAGTGATATTGACTTGGTGCAAGCAAGAAGGGCACTGGTTTTAGGCTTAGATTAGCTTCTTTTACAGCTGTTAGGCCATTTAGATTGGCTTTAAACTTGTTTTTGGACTCATTTGGGTCAATTTAGGACTTAGTTGGGGGGGAGACCCAAGACTCAAGAATGCATTATACTTAACATGTTAAATCTACCTTGAGATATGATACCCCGCCTAACGATGGGTTTTTACTTAACTAGTTGCATCGTTAAACCGGGGTATGCCTGTATGTGTATATACGAAGTATGTATATACAGTGGTGGGCAGCCCAAATGAAGAAGGACCTTGTGTAAGCGCAAAGCGCAATCCACAGTTCACTACCTTGCGCAAGTGCAAATGCGCAGTCTGACAAATATTTAGCTTTCGCAAAGTGCAAGTGCAAACCATTTGCATATATTTTTAGGAATTACTGAAAAATATTGAGATATTTAAATACAACAGCATATCTACTTACTTACTTTTATTTATTATTATTATTTTCTGTTATTTGTAATTTGCACAAGTGCGCAATCTAATATTTAGCTAGTGCAATGTCGCAAAGCGCTAGCGCAAATCATTTGCATATATTTGTGGGAATTACTGTAAAATATATATTGGTACAATTAGATAAATGACTAAATTAGCAACCTGCCCACCACCTGCAGTGACTGAGGTACAGTAGGTCATCATCCGGGAAAAACAGCCTCTATTTACCAAGGCATTGGCAAAGATCATGTGATTACTGTATCATCAACTCTCTCTCTCTCTCCGACAGAGGAGGGAGGGAATGGAGAATAAGAGAGAGAGGAGGGAAGGAATTGAGAATAAGAGAGAGAAGAGGGACGCAGTTTATGCCTTATCTACTCACTCAAAGGGATGCTCCTTTGCCATTACCTGTATTTATTCTCTCTCTCTCTCTCTCTCTCTCTCTCTCTCTCTCAGAATAATGCTCTTAATCTCTCTCTCTCTCTTGTCTTGTCAAGACAATTTATTTAATAATTCAATATAGATATACAATAGCATATGTAATTCGTTGCAAAAAAAAAACAAAAAAAAAAAAACATGAAAACAGAGTATTTAAATAAAAAAATCCACAGCCTAATACTGTAAATTATTAGGCTGTGGATATTTGATTTAAATAATATGTTTTAATGGTTTTTGTAAGGAATTGCATATGCTAATCTTAATAAATAATGTATATTTATTATTATTTACTAATAATAATAATTTAAAAAATATTAAAAATACAAAGGACATTCTGAGGGTGGGAACATGGAATGTGAGAGGAGTGAATGGTGAAGTGAGAGAGAGATTGTTCAGGTGCTTGAGGATGCAAGGGTGGATATATGTGGATTGACTGAATCTAAATGGAAAAGTGAAAGGGTGAGAGAATGGGAATATGGTTTAGGTATATGTAAGGGAGTTAATGAGACTGAGAGGGCAAGAGAGGGAGTATGTATGATGATAAGCAAGAAGTGGAAGGAGAATATAAGAGAGTATGGAACAGTGGGTGCAAGGATTGTACGGATGAGGATGAAAGTAGGTATACAAGTGTGGGCGTATGTATGTGTGCATGCTCTGACAGAGGACCGAGTGGCAAGAGTGAAAGATGAGTTTTGGGCGAGAGTAGAAGCATGTATGGACAAATTTGAGAGGAGTGAGAGAGTGCTTTTGATTGGAGAGATGAATGGCAAAATTGGGAATGTACGAGTGGATGGAGTGGTTGGTCAATGGGGTGTGCCAGCTGATGTAGATGGGAATGGTAGTGCTTTGGTGGACATCTGTGCTGGTAAGGGGTTGGCAATAGCCAACACCTACTTTCGACATAAGATGATCCACCGGTATACATGGAGAATAATGAGGAGGATGGATGGTGAACTTGTTGAATGAAAGGCAGTGATAGACTACGTGTGTGTGGATGAGCGAATGAGAAGACAAGTGTTGGATGCAAGAGTGTGGAGAGGATGGGGGAATGGGTCTCAAGACAAGTGTTGGATGCAAGAGTGTGGAGAGGATGGGGGAATGGAGTCTCGGACCATCACTTAGTGATGGCCAAGGTAGAGCTGCAAAGAAAATGGTTGAGGAGACGAAGGGGAAGACAGGAGGAAACAGCTCCTGTGAGAAGAGTGGAGAATTTGCAAGATAGTGAGAAAATGGCTGAGTATAAGAGCATAGTGGAAGAAAGATTGGGAAGGTATGAGCTAGAGCAGATGGAAGGGGTGGAAGATGTATGTAAGATATTTACGGAAGAGATAGGTGCAGCGTGTGAGGTGGTTTGTGGAGTGAGGAGGAGATGCAGGGGTGTGCAAGGGACAGCATGGTGGAATGGTGAGGTGAAACTAGCTGTGGAACAAAAGAAGAAGGCATATAGTGAATGTTAGCGAGTAGAGGTAGGGGAGAAGATGAGAGAGAAGAGAGGGGTATATTTGAGTAGGAGAAGGGAGGTGAAGAGACTGGTGAAGGAGAGTAAGAAGAAAGTGGATGAAGAGTTTGGGAGGAATCTGAGTGTGAAATAGAGGGAGAGTAAGAAATTGTTTTGGATGGAGGTAAAGAAAGTAAGGCAGTGTGAAAGGGGAAATAGTAGGGGAGTGAAAGATAGGAATAATAGATTGTTGGTGGAGAAGAGAGAGAAACTGAGGAGATGGAAGGAGCACTTTGAGGATTTGTTGAATGTAGAGAGTGACAGCAGTGCGAGTATAAGTGGTTGGGGAATGGCTCGGAGAAGAAGAGATGAGAGGAGGAAGGAAGAGATCAGTAGGATAGAAGTAGTGGAAGCAATGAAGAAGATCAAGATGGGAAAGGCCCCAAGAATTGATGGAGTGTGTGGTGAAATGCTGAGGTATGGGGGTGAGATTGTTGTGGAGTGGATATGGAAGTTGTGTAGATTGGCTTGGGAAGAGGGAAGGGTTCCAGAGGACTGGAAATCAGGTATAATTGTTCCTTTATATAAAGGAAAAGGGGAGAGAGAAGTATGTGGTAACCATAGGGGTCTTTGCCTTCGTAGTGTGACTGGTAAAATATATGGTAGAATACTCATTGATAGGGTTAGGCATATGACAGAGGAGCTAGTTGGAGAAGAACAAGGGGGATTTAGGAAGGGAAAAGGGTGTGTAGATCAGATATTTGTTCTAAGATGTTTAGTGAAGAAGTATCTAGAGAAGGGAAAGAAAGTGTATGCAGCCTTCATGGACTTGGAGAAAGCTTATGACAGAATAGATAGGCAAGGTATGTGGAAGGTATTAAGAATATATGGAGTGGATGGGAAATTGTTGAATGCTGTGAAGAGTATGTACGAAGGAGCTAGGGCTACGGTGCGAGTGGATGGTGAGCTGGGTGAGTTCTTTGATCTCAGTGTGGGACTGAAACAGGGTTGTGTGATGTCTCCATGGTTGTTTAATATATACATGGATGGGGTTGTAATGGAGGTGCAGGTAGGGCAGTGGATGTGGGGGTGGCTGTAATGAATGAGGGTGAGATTTGGAAGATTCCGGTGTTGCTGTTTGTTGATGATACAGTATTGTTCAGTGAAGATGAATGGGAGTTGCAAGGTTTGGTGAATGAATTTGGGACAGTGTGTAGGAGGGGGAATCTGAAAGTTAATGTAAACAAAATTAAAGTTATGGTGTTTGAGAGGAATGAAGTCACTGAATGTACAATGAGGTTGGATGGTGAGGATATGGAGAGAGTGAGTGCATTCAAGTACTTGGGTAGTGTGATGAGTAAGGATGGAACTTTGGGGGATGAAGTGCGTGAAAGGGTACAGCAGGGAAGGAAGGTTGTTGGTTCACTGAAAGCAGTGATGAGAAATAGGGAGGTGAGTATGGAAGTTAAGAAGTCACTGCATGATAGTATTGTGATCCCTACCCTGATGTACGGAAGTGAGGCGTGGACCTTGCAAGAGGGGAACAAGTCAAGAGTGAGAGCAGTGGAAATGAGTTACTTGAGAAGAGCATGTGGAGTGACATGGAGGGACAGGTTGACGAATGAAGAAGTGAAGGAACATTGTGGGGTGGATGTGGAAGTGGTTAAGAAGATTAGGAGAAATACACTGAGGTGGTTTGGACATGTGGAGAGAATGGAGAATTAAAGACTGACTAAGAGGGTGTATGTAGGTGAGGTGGAGGGAGGGAGAGGGAGGGGTAGACCGAGGATGAGGTGGAGGGATGGAGTTGAGAGGTATATGAGGGAGGGGGGGGGTGAGTTGGGAGGAGGATAGTCAAATGGTGGGTGACAGAGCGACGTGGAGGCGCTTTGTCTGCGGCCACCCTTTTGCGGGATTAGGGAGTCGGGCTATAGATAGATAGATAGATAGAAAAATACATTATCTCTGTTGAAGCATATTAAGAAATGCTACTACCCCTTTCCCTCCCACCTCCCCCCACCAACCCACCCTCGCAACTAAGTTTGCGCTTGTGCACCTGCCTTTTCATGTGCACAAGCGCAAAATTGCGCATGGTCTCGTGCAGTACACAATGCGCAAACGATATCACCGGAGCGCAAGGGTGCGCAATTGCACTTTGCGCAAGTGTTTACGCACCTGCCCAGCACTGTGTATATATATATAAATATATATGTGTGTGTATATATATATATATATATATATATATATATATATATATATATATATATATATATATATATATATATATATATATATATCTATCTATCTATCTATCTATTGCCAGACGCCTCAATCCCGTTTGGGGTGGCCACAAACAAATCGCCTCCAAGTCGCCCTGTCCCCCGCCATTTCACTGCCCTGCTCCCAACTCCCACCCCCCTCTCTCCTATACCTCTCCACCCCATCCCTCCATCTCATCCTCGGCCTCCCCCTCCCTCTTCCCCCCTCCACCTCACTCACATACACTCTCTTCGTCAGTCTCTCACCTTCCCTTGTACAAAAGGAAAGGGGAAAAAAGAAGTGTGTGGTAATCATAGGGGCATTTGTCTTCTTAGTGTAATAGGAAATGTATATGGCAGGGCACTTATTGACAGAGTTAGGGAAATAACAGAAGAATTAGTTGGAGAAGAACAGGGAGGCTTTAGGAAGGGAAGAGGTTGTGTAGATCATATATTCATTCTAAGATGTTTAGTGGAAAAGTGTCTAGAGAAGGGAAAGAAGTTGTATGCAGCCTTCATGGATTTGGAGAAAGCATATGACAGGGTGGACAGACAAGGATTGTGGAAAGTATTAAGAATATATGGAGTAGATGAGAAGTTGTTGAATGCTGTGAAGAGTATGTATGAGGGCGCTAAGGCTGCAGTCCATGTGGATAGTGAACTGAGTGAGTTTTTCAGTTTGAAGGTTGGGTTGAAACAGGGATGTGCCATGTCTCCACGATTGTTCAATCCGTATGTGGATGGGGTTATAAAAGAGATACATGGCAGGGCAGTGAGTGTTGGAGTGGCCCTAATGAGAGAGGGCTGTGTTTGGAAACTCCCTGTACAGTTGTTTGCGGATGATACTGTGTTGTTAAGTGAAGACGAAGAGGAGCTGCATGGCTTGGTGGATGAGTTTGGGAGAGTGTGTAAGAAACGGAATCTAAAGGCGAATGTAGGGAAGAGTAAAGTTATGGTCTTTGAGAGAGGTGAAGTCATTGAATGTTCAGTGAGGTTGGATGATGAGGAAATGGAAATGTGAGTATGTTTAAGTACTTGAGTAGTGTGATGAGTATGGATGGAAGTTTGGAGATTAAATTGCTTGAAAGGGTACAACAAGGAAGAAAGGTTGCTGGTTCCTTGAAAGAAGTGATAAGAAACAGGGAAGTGGGCATGGAAGTGAAAAAGTTATTACATGAAAGTATTGTGATACCATCTCTGACGCATGGAAGTGAAGCTTGGACATTGTAGGAGGGACACAAGTCAAGAGTGAGAGCAGTGGAAATGAGTTATTTGAGTGGAGCCTGTGGAGTCACATGGAGAGATAGACTGACAAATGAGGATGTGAAGGAGCATTGTGGTGTGGATGTGGATGTGATAGGAAGCATTAGGAGAAACCCATGGGGTGGTTTGGCCATGTGGAGAGGATGGAGAGTGAGAGTCTGATGAGGAGAGTGCATGTGAGTGAGGTGGAGGGGGAGAGAGGAAGAGGAAGGCCAAGGATGAGATGGAGGGATGGAGTGGAGAGGTATATGAGAGAGGGCAGTGTGAATTGGGAGCAGCACAGTGAAATGGCAGGGGACAGGGTGACGTGGAGGCGATTTGTTTGTGGCCACCCTGTATAAGGGATTAAGGCGTGTGGCAATAGATATATATACCGTATTCTTGGGGTTGAAGACACACTTTTTTGTCTCAAAATCACCTTCAAATATCCCCATGCGTCCTTGAGGCGAGACTAAGACCTTGGCTCCGTTTAGAAGAATCACTTATACAGAGGATCATCTCACTGTTTGGCAGTTAAGTATTTTGTAGAGTATAAACACCTTTGATTTATCGTAAAAAGTTACATTCATTTGTGTATATACTGTACTCAGATTTTATGATTAGAAACACCGAGGCTCAAGAAAAAATTTAAGGTTTGTTTACAACTCGCCATGTGACGGTCTGGGGGTTTAGTGGTATAGCAGGTTAGCAATTTAGCACCTAGCATACACCCTACTTTAGCAGGCTAACCTGATCACTAGTTAACTCCCTGCCAGCCTTCTGAAATGCAGTCATGATCACTTTGCATGCCATCCAGTCAGTAACTAGTAAGGGAATCATACTGGAGATGATGGTTAGCATGATATTTGAGTCATTGTAACAGACGTCTGTCTCATATGGAAATTCAATAACCCTTGTTTGGCTGGCTTCTCTTACTGATATTTTGTTTCATTCGAGACAAGAATATAATAGAAGGAAACAGTTTTATATTACCGTTACTGAAAAACATGAAAAACAACTGCAACATTAATCAGTAGTCTGAAATTACATCTTTTTAGCAGTTTAGCAATTTAGCAGTTTAGCACCTAGCCTTCCCCCAAACTCTAAGAACATGATCACTTCTGAACCCCTTGCTAACCTTCAGAAAGGCAGTAATGATCACATCACTTGCTATCCAATCACTAACTAGCAAGGGAATCATATTGGAGATGTTGGCTAGCATGACTTTTGTTGAGGCATTGTAACAGACATCTGTCTCATATTGGAAATTCAAAAACCCTTGTTAGGCTGGCATCTCTTACTGATATTTTGTTTCATTCAATACAAGAGCATCATACAAGGAAGCAGTCTTATATTACTGTTAGTGAAAAATGGGAAAAAGAGTTGCAACATTATTAGCGGTTTAGCAGTATAGCGCCTAGCGATATGGAAATTTGATCACCCTATGTTAAGATGGCTTCTGGTGCATTTAGGGTACATAAAATGTTATAAACATTCTTCGTAATTGATATTTGAAAACTTGGTTGTGTTGTCTGTGATTCTAAAATTCAGTACATGCAGGCATTTGTTTTGGAGACATAGTGTATTCCTTCACTTATGGCCTTTATATTTTCTTAAATGAATGAAAGAGCGGGTTTTATTGAGTTTTGTTTTTTTAAGTTCATTTCACGAAAAATAATACTTACATCTATATACTGATACATATGTAATGTACTTTAATAGAGATGAACATCACGTCTCAAATTATTGTACGAAAGGAATTGGACACTTTGGACTTCATATTTCATAAACAAACCGGTAGTGTTAAGATGGCATCGTGGTATGGAGTAACATTTTATAAGGAAGGGGTTGTCAATTTGTTTTCTTGTCTTGTACCCTTCTTTTACATAAAAATAAAGACACCAAACATATATATACAGTACTGAAGAGAGACTCTAATGTGTTAAGGTAGTGTCATGGAATGCAGTAACATTATGTAAGGTAGGGGTTGTTTGTTTCATGTCTTGTACCTTTCTTTTACATAAAAATAAAGAAACCAAAGAGAGATACACAATACTGAATAGAGATTCTGAAAGATGAGTGTATATTTTAGTGAAAAATACTCGTGTCAAGCAGCCTTTGTGTAGTCTTGGTCAAGACATACTTTTTTTCTCAGAACTTCCCCTCCAGAATTAGGGTGCGTCTTTCACAGTGCTGCATCTAACATGCCAACGGTATATACTGTATATATATATATATATATATATATATATATCAGTGGTCCCTCACTTTTAGCGTGTTTCAAGTTAGCAATTTTCACATTTAGCGATAGGTTAGAATAGGTACCAATCCTGCACATTTAGCGATTGTCTTACATATTAAGTGATGTGGGGCATGAAATGCCTTGCCCATCTGCCACCAGACTCCCATTGGTATCATTGTTGTGAGCATCTGGCGACCTTGGGTGCTTTTTTTTTTCTCTCACAGTGCCGAGCATTTGGCATTTTTCACTGGTGAGTAGAAGTATAACCATACAGTACTGCATCTGTATAATGTATTGCTTATACACTGTGTTTCATTTTCAGCACTTAAAGTAGGAAATTGGGTGACAAAAGGGTGACTTGGAGGATGGGCACAGACTAATTGATATTTTTCCTATATAATGTACACTTTGCATTTAGCAATTTCGCACTTGGCAATGGTTTCACCAGACTAATTAAAATGCTAAATGTGAGAGACCACTGTATATTTATACGTATATACCTCTCTCTCTCTCTCTCTCTCTCTCTCTCTCTCTCCACACACACACACACACACACACACACACACACACAGAGGAATTCAAGCTAGGTGGACGTGTGACACCGGCGCTCCGTACCAATCACGGCCAGTGGCATTACCTAAATAGTATCTTTGTATGAGTCAAGCTCAGTACCAGGTTAGACTAAATGATTGTTCATTATAAAAAGGAAAAAAATAATAAGTTTCAACAAGACTTGTAAAAACAGGAAATAGAACCAAGACGAAAGAATACACTGAGTCATCTCAGAGGTTTGTTTACAACAAGACGAAGATTGTAAGTATACGCTTTGCACTTTAAGTATTGCAAAATGGATACATACTTCAGTAAACCAAATTTGGAAAAGAAAAGGGATAAAGGTAAAAAGCAAAATGATGATTTCTACCAAGAGCTGGTTGAAGTAGAGACCCATAATAGACTGGTTGAACGTGTAAACAAACTAGAAATGGCTTTCAAAAATGAAATTGATGAAATAAAGAAGCAGATGCACTTGCAAAAGGAAGAAATAGAAAAACTAGGAAGGGAGGCCAATAAGAAAGACACAACCATCAGTGAACTAACCGTGGAATTGAGTACACTTAGAAAGAAAATTAGTGAAATGGCAAGTACAGTAGTCAATCACGAGAGTGTTATGGAAGAGTTAAAAAATGACACAGAGACAATTAGGCAAGTTAGCAGTCTTATTGACCAGAGCAGTGATATTGAGGAGAAGATAACACAAGTAAATGAAGCTGTGCAAAGCTACAAAAATGATGTGGAAACCACGTATGCAGAAATGGTGAAAGTAAAGAAAGACTTAGAAACAAGGGTGGAGGAAAAAAGCATTAAAAAGGGGGTGAAAAGAATAATCCAAAACAATCCAAATTTAGTCAGAGATTCAGTAGAGATAAACAAATCAATAGTAATCACTAGTATAGAAGAGGAAGAAGTTAAAAACAAGATCACAAGAGACAAAAAGGAGATGGCAAATGTAATGAGCTTACTGAAAGAAGTATCAGAGGAAATCTGTAGTAAAGACATAGAGGAACACAAAAGGTTAGGGAAATACGAGAAAAGCAAGACAAGACCTGTAAAGGTGACTTTCCAGAGTGTAAACACTGTGGAAGAGATACTAAAAAATGCAAACAATCTTAAGGAAAAAGAGTTAAAAAATGTATGGATAAAAAGATGTCTAACACAAGAGGAAATGGAATTACTGAAAGAGAAAAGGGAGGAAGCAAAAACAAAAAATGAGGGAAGGTCAGAAGAGGACAACAAGAAATTTTTTTACAAAGTAATAGGATTGCAGGTACGAAAGTGGTACACAAACAGGATGGAAGAAAAAGGAGGAAGGTAGTAGAACCATGTCAGGACAAGTATATAAACAAGATGATAAAGTTGATGTACTCAAATGCAGATGGAATGGTATCAAAATTACTAGAGATGAATGATTATGTCAGAGAAAATGAACCACAAGTAATATGCCTAACTGAAACAAAATTAATACCAAGGATATCAAATGACATACTAAACTTAGAGGAATACAATATATGGAGAAGAGACAGATATTTAAAAAAAGGAGGAGGAATTATAATATTAACTAAGAAAAATCTAAAAGTCAAGGAAATAAAACTAGATATACCATCACATGTAGAACTGATTGCAGTAGAGATCGACACATCTGAAGGTAAAGTAATTGTAGCAAATTTGCACATGCCACCCAGATCAAACACAAGGGAAAGAGACGAATATGAGGACCTGGCAGAGAGTACATTTCAGAGTGTAAGATCATTGCTACATAAAATGGAAGAGAAATCGGAAAGAATTATACTAACTGGGGACTTCAATACAAATATAAATTGGAATACTCTAGATATAAATAGCCAAGAAAGCTGTTGGGACCAAAAGCTCCTGGATCTCTTACAAGAGTTTTTCTTAACGCAACATGTGAGGGAAACCACCAGAAAAAGAGGACTTGATGTACCTTCAATGCTAGATCTAATATTTACAAGGCAAGAAAATGATATTGACAGTTTAATATATCACCCTCCACTCGGCAAAAGCGATCATGCAGTACTAAACTGTAACTTCAGGATAGCATATGACCTAGTAAACAGCAATGATAGTTACAAAAAGAGCCTAAACTATAAAAAGGGAAATTATCAAGACCTAAAGAAGTATTTCTTAGAAGTTGATTGGGAAAATGAGCTTAGAGGACAAGATTTAAATGCTGTATATAAAAAATTTTGTGAATTTTATGAAATAGGAGTCCAAAAGTACATCCCACAGCACAAAGAAGCAGATAAGAAAATACAGAAATGGTTCAATACAGAATGTAAAAAATCAAAAGAAAGAAGAGATTTGTTGTGGAATAGATATAGAAGACACAATAGTGAAAGGGCGTACAATAATTACAAACAGGCAAGAAACGACTATACAAGAATAAGGAGGGAAGCCCAAAAACAGTTTGAGGAGGATATAATAAATAAAAGTAGTGATCAACCAAAGCTGTTTTACAGCTATATCAGAAGCAAAACTAAAGTAAAAGATATAATACAATCCATTACGGACGAGGGAATCACTTATACACAAGAGAAAGATATTTGTGAAGCACTAAATAAGAATTTCCAATTAGTTTTTACAGAAGAAAAAAATTTTGAGAGGGACTATGTGGAACACGCATATCCACACATACCTCCAGATATACAAATAGCAGAAAAAGTAATACAGGAGGAGTTAAGTAGATTAGACAGAGGAAAAGCAAGTGGTCCTGATGGAATTTCATGTTGGGTATTACGAGAATGTGCAAAGGAGTTATGTAAACCATTATTTTTAATTTTCAAGAAATCCTTGAGTCAAGGTAAACTACCAGATATTTGGAAATAAAGCAAATATTGTCCCCTTATTCAAGAAAGGAAATAGACAAAATCCACTCAACTACCGACCAGTATCACTGACAAGTGTTGTAAGCAAGGTATTAGAAAAACTTATAAGAAAAGCTTGGGTAAATCATCTAGAAGAACACAGTATGATAACAGAAAGACAGTTTGGTTTCAGAAAAGGAAAATCATGTGTTACTAATCTGTTAAGCTACTATGACAGAGTAACAAACACAATACAGGAAAGGGAAGGATGGGTGGACAGTATCTATTTAGATTTCAAGAAAGCTTTTGACACAATACCACACCAAAGACTTTTATTGAAACTGTACCATCAAGGAGGAATTCGAGGCAAACTGTTTTGTTGGATGCAAGACTTTTTTATAAAAAGAGAAATGAGGACAGTACTAAGAGGAAACTACTCATCATGGAAAGAAGTGACTAGTGGAGTACCACAGGGTTCAGTGCTGGCACCAATCATGTTTTTAGTGTATATAAATGATATAAACAGTAACACTGGAAATGAGAGCTATCTGAATATGTTTGCAGATGATGCAAAAATACAAAGGAGAATTACTAACACAGACTCTTGTAAAGAGCTACAAGAAGAATTAAATAAACTTCATGAATGGAATAGTACATGGCAAATGGAATTCAATGTGGACAAGTGTTATGTAATCAAGTTTGGTAAAAGTGGAAAAAGACCTGATTGGGATTATAAGTTAGGAAATAAAACCCTATATACATCAGAAAGAGAGAAAGACCTAGGTGTGATTATCAATAACAGACTATCTCCGGCTGACCACATCAGCGAGAAGGTACGGAACATGTATACACTGCTTGCTAATATGAGAATAGCATTCACATACATAAATGAAGACATGCTAAGAAGGATAATAACATCATTCATTAGACCAACCCTGGAATATGCATCAGTAGTCTGGAGTCCTCATCTCAAAAAGCACATAGGCAAGATTGAAAAAGTTCAAAGGGCCGCTACAAGATGGATACCAAGCTTAAGGGACCTAAGCTACGAAGAAAGACTAAATAAACTGAATCTACCAACACTACAGGAGAGAAGGAAAAGAGGTGATATGATAATGCTATATAAATGCATATCAGGAAAGGAGAAAATAGACATAAATGATTACTTAACATATGGAGAAGCATCACCAAGAGGACACTGCAAAAAACTGCATAAGAAGAGAGGTGATAAAGACGTAAGGAATTTCAGTTTCCCAAACAGAGCAATTGATCAATGGAATGCACTACCGAATGAAATAGTGTGTGCCAAAACAATTCACAAATTTAAGGATATGTACGATAAATATGGTTTAAGACATGGGACAGTACGAGCTTGACTCATTCCTGTAAAGATACAATTAGGTAAGAACACACACACACACACACACACACACACACACACACACACACACACACACACAATCTAGGCGGACGTGTGACACCGGCGCTTCGTACCAAATCATCACGGCCAGTGGCATTACCTAAATAGTATCTTTGTATGAGTCAAGCTCAGTACCAGGTGTAGACTAAATGATTGTTCATTATTAAAAGGAAAAAAATAATAAGTTTAAACAAGACTTGTAAAAACAGGAAATAGAACCAAGATGAAAGAATACGCTGAGTCATCTCTGAGGTTTGTTTAGACTACAACAACACGGAGATTGTAAGTACATGCTTTGCACTTTAAGTATTGCAAAATGGATACATACTTCAGTAAAACAAATTTGGAAAAGAAAAGGGATAAAGGTAAAAAGCAAAATGATGATTTCTACCAAGAATTGGTTGAAGTAGAGACCCACAATAGATTGGTTGAACAAGTAAACAAACTAGAAATGGCTTTCAAAAATGAAATTGATGAAATAAAGAAGCAGATGCACTTGCAAAAGGAAGAAATAGAAAAACTAGGAAGGGAGGCCAATAAGAAAGACACAACCATCAGTGAACTAACAGTGGAATTGAGTACACTCAGGAAGAAAATGAGTGAAATGACAAGTACAGTAGTCAATCACGAGAGTGTTATGGAAGAGTTCAAAAATGACACAGAGACAATAAGGCAAGTTAGCAGTCTTATTGACCAGAGCAGTGATATTGAGGAGAAGATAACACAAGTGAATGAAGCTGTGCAAAGCTACAAAAATGATGTAGAAACCACGTATGCTGAAATGGTGAAAATAAAGAAAGACTTAGAAACAAGGGTGGAGGAAAAAAGCATTAAAAAGGAGGTGAAAAGAATAATCCAAAACAATCCA
Organism: Coenobita brevimanus; assembly: GCF_032717465.1. NCBI lineage: Eukaryota > Metazoa > Arthropoda > Malacostraca > Decapoda > Coenobitidae > Coenobita > Coenobita brevimanus. Next base: position 35,266,625 of record NC_136967.1, read on the forward strand.
AAGTTAGTCAGAGATTCAGTAGAGATAAACAAATCAATAGTAATCACTGGTATAGAAGAGGAAGAAGTTAAAAACAAGATCACAAGAGACAAAAAGGAGATGGCAAATATAATGAGCTTACTGAAAGAAGTATCAGAGGAAATCTGTAGTAAAGACATAGAGGAACACAAAAGGTTAGGGAAATATGAGAAAAGCAAGACAAGACCTCTAAAGGTGACTTTCCAGAGTGTAAACACTGTGGAAGAGATACTAAAAAATGCAAAGAATCTTAAGGACAAAGAGGAGTTCAAAAATGTATGGATAAAAAGATGCCTAACACAAGAAGAACTGGAATTAGTGAAAGAGAAAAGGGAGGAAGCAAAAACAAAAAATGAGGGAAGATCAGAAGAGGAGAAGAAGAAATTTTTTTACAAAGTAATAGGATTCCAGGTACGAAAGTGGTACACAAACAGGATGGAAGAAAAAGGAGGAAGGTAGTAGAACCATCTCATGACAAGTATATAAACAAGATGATAAGGTTGATGTACTCAAATGTGGATGGAATGGTATCTAAATTACTAGAGATGAATGATTATGTCAGAGAAAATGAACCACAAATAATGTGCCTAACTGAAACAAAATTAATACCAAGGATATCCAATGACATACTAAACTTAGAGGAATACAATATATGGAGAAGAGACAGATATTTAAAAAAAGGAGGAGGAATTATAATATTAACCAAGAAAAATCTAAAAGTCAAGGAAATAAAACTAGATATACCATCACAAGTAGAACTGATTGCAGTAGAGATCGACACAACTGAAGGTAAAGTAATTGTAGCCAATTTGTACATGCTACCCAGATCAAACACATGGGAAAGAGACAAATATGAGGACCTGGCAGAGAGTACAATTCAGAGTGTAAGATCATTGCTACATAAAATGGAAGAGAAATCGAAAAGAATTATACTAACTGGGGACTTCAATACAAATACAGTGGGGTACCAATTTTCGCGCCTAATTGGGTCCAAAAATAATGCACGAAAGTAGAATTAGCGAAAATTGGGGCATTGTCTTTATGGCAAAAAGGCTAATTGGTTCCCGATTATCCTAAAGTAACATCAGATTTTCATTTTCACTTGCAATACAGTACATCAAATCACTATTGTACATTGCATTTTGAGATACAAACAATAAAAACTGTACAGTACATATTATATGAGGAGAAACATACCACAGAGACCAGGTTGAGGTGTTTAATGGATGTTGGGGGTAAGTATCCGAGGCGCGTGGCGGGCTTATTTAGCCACGCCAGACGTATTGGCGCCACCTCTTGCTGCCTCGCTAGCACAATGCTGTTTCCTCATACTACGCACTGTCGATTCTGGGATGTTAAATATACAGCAGATTTCACTGTTTTTTGCGCCCTTGTCCATGTGCTCAACTATCTTCCTTTTCATTTCATTATTATACTGCCGTTTCTTAACTCCAAGACGATACTCTCTTTTAGCCTTGGCCTTTCCTCCCGACTTTGAATGTCCCGGCCACTTTTTATCACCACCACTGCCTCCCGACCCTCCCCCCACACCACCAGTCCCTTTCCCCACACTACTAGGTATAGCAGTGGCCATTGAACCATGAGAATCCAACACAATGGAGCTAGCACGCTCGTACACAATGGCGGGAATGGGTGGACAGAGTGTTGACATGACGTCATTCAAGATGGCGGTGGGTTGCGGGCGGGCGGTGCAGGAAATTCAAAGTTCAAAATATTGTCCCAAACCCAAAATTTGTGCGCGAAAATCGATTTTTTTCAAGCGAAAGTGGAAGTTAGGGAATATTTGGTGCATGCCGCGAAAGTGGATTCCGAGAATCCTGCTGTAGCGAAAGTTGGTGCACTACTGTATAAATTGGAATACTCTAGATATAAATAGTCAAGAAAGCTGTTGGGACCAAAAGCTCCTGGATCTCGTACAAGAGTTTTTCTTAACGCAGTATGTGAGGGAAACCACCAGAAAAAGAGGACTTGCTGTACCTTCAGTGCTAAATCTAATATTTACAAGGCAAGAAAATGATATTGACAGTTTAATATATCACCCTCCACTCAGCAAAAGCGATCATGCAGTACTAAATTATAACTTCAGGATAGCATATGACATAGTAAACAGCAATGATAGTTACAAAAAGAGCCTAAACTATAAAAAGGGAAATTATCAAGACCTAAAGAAGTATTTCTTAGAAGTTGATTGGGAAAATGAGCTTAGAGGACAAGATTTAAATGCTATATATAAAAAATTTTGTGAATTTTATGAAATTGGAGTCCAGAAGTACATCCCACAGCACAAAGAAGCAGATAAGAAAATACAGAAATGGTTCAATACAGAATGTAAAAAATCAAAAGAAAGAAGAGATTTGTTGTGGAATAGATACAGAAGACACAATAGTGAAAGGGCGTATAATAATTACAAACAGGCAAGAAACGACTATACAAGAATAAGGAGGGAAGCCCAAAAACAGTTTGAGGAGGATATAATAAATAAAAGTAGTGATCAACCAAAGCTGTTTTACAGCTATATCAGAAGCAAAACTAAAGTAAAAGATATAATACAATCCATTACGGACGAGGGAATCACTTATACACAAGAGAAAGATATTTGTGAAGCACTAAATAAGAATTTCCAATTAGTTTTTACAGAAGAAAAAAATTTTGAGAGGGACTATGTGGAACACGCATGTCCACACATACCTCCAGATATACAAATAGCAGAAAAAGTAATACAGGAGGAGTTAAGTAGATTAGACAGAGGAAAAGCAAGTGGTCCTGATGAAATTTCATGTTGGGTATTATGAGAATGTGCAAAGGAGTTATGTAAACCATTATTTTTAATTTTCAAGAAATCCTTGAGTCAAGGTAAACTACCAGATATTTGGAAATAAAGCAAATATTGTCCCCTTATTCAAGAAAGGAAATAGACAAAATCCACTCAACTACCGACCAGTATCACTGACCAGTGTTGTAAGCAAGGTATTAGAAAAACTTATTAGAAAAGCTTGGGTAAATCATCTAGAAGAACACAGTATGATAACAGAAAGACAGTTTGGTTTCAGAAAAGGAAAATCATGTGTTACTAATCTGTTGAGCTACTATGACAGAGTAACAAACACAATACAGGAAAGGGAAGGATGGGTGGACAGTATCTATTTAGATTTCAAGAAAGCTTTTGACACAGTACCACACCAAAGACTTTTATGGAAACTGTACCATCAAGGAGGAATTCGAGGCAAACTGTTTTGTTGGATGCAAGACTTTCTCATAAAAAGAGAAATGAGGACAGTACTAAGAGGAAACTACTCATCATGGAAAGAAGTGACTAGTGGAGTACCACAGGGTTCAGTGCTGGCACCAATCATGTTATTAGTGTATATAAATGATATAAACAGTAACACTGGAAATGAGAGCTATCTGAATATGTTTGCAGATGATGCAAAAATACAAAGGAGAATTACTAACACAGACTCTTGTAAAGAGCTACAAGAAGAATTAAATAAACTTCATGAATGGAGTAGTATATGGCAAATGGAATTCAATGTGGACAAGTGTCATGTAATCAAGTTTGGTAAAAGTGGAAAAAAGACCTGATTGGGATTATAAGTTAGGAAATAAAACCCTATACACATCAGAAAGAGAGAAAGACCTAGGTGTGATTATCAATAACAGACTATCTCCGGCTGACCACATCAGCGAGAAGGTACGGAACATGTATACACTGCTTGCTAATATGAGAATAGCATTCACATACATAAATGAAGACATGCTAAGAAGGATAATAACATCATTCATTAGACCAACCCTGGAATATGCATCAGTAGTCTGGAGTCCTCATCTCAAAAAGCACATAGACAAGATTGAAAAAGTTCAAAGGGCCGCTACAAGATGGATACCAAGCTTAAAGGACCTAAGCTACGAAGAAAGACTAAATAAACTGAATCTACCAATAGTACAGGAGAGAAGGAAAAGAGGTGACATGATAATGCTATATAAATGCATATCAGGAAAGGAGAAAATAGACATAAATGATTACTTAACATATGGAGAAGCATCAGCAAGAGGACACTGCAAAAAATTGCATAAGAAGAGAGGTGATAAAGACATAAGGAAATTCAGTTTCCCAAACAGAGCAATTGATCAATGGAATGCACTACCGAATGAAATAGTGTGTGCCAAAACAATTCACAAATTTAAGGATATGTACAATAAATATGGTTTAAGACACGGGACAGTACGAGCTTGACTCATTCCTGTAAAGATGCAGTTAGGTAAGAACAATTAGGTAAGAACACACACACACACACACACACACACACACACACACACACCACAAATTGACTTAGGACCTACACACACACAATTGCTATGGGAGAGTTGTCTGACTTTGCTTTGTGTTTCCACCTCTACCAAGTGATTTTTTTGGGGGCAAGAAGTAACTGGTGTTGGCGGGAGGTGGTGAAACACTCAGCACGTCATTGCTTGCCTAGAAACGAGAGTGGGAGTATATGTTCTCATGCTTCGAGCTTGCACCTCCTTCATAGTTCGTATTCATTACTGTTTGCCCTGTTATTTTCCTAGAGTTGGGTTGTCATGCCTGGAAAGTACTGCTCAAGGGATGAGAGGGTCCGTATCATTGCATGGAGGCAGGATAATGTCCCTATCAGCACAACTTGTGAACGTACTGGACACACAATGTCGACTGTCATGATGATTCTTGCTGCAGAACGGGGCGTGCCACCTGATGTTGTACAAGAGTACAAGCATGGCAGTGGAAAGAAGAGGACGACTTCCAGAGGTACAGATACGCTTCTGAAGAGGGAAGTAATCAAGAGTCCTCGACTGACAGCAGAAGAATTGAAGAGAATGCATCCCTAGCTGTTACAAGATGTCTCAATTTGAACTATCCAACATTGCTTGCAGAAGGAGCTGGGTTTACCAGGCCGTAGTGCAGTCAAGAAACTGCTTCTCACTGACCACATGAAGAAGCAGCGTATTCAGTTTGCTGAGAAGTATGCACACTGGACATCGGATGAGTGAAGAAAAGTTATATTTTCCAATGAAAACACATTTCAAGTGTTCCAGATGCGTTCTGCCAAGGTTCATTGCCCTGCCTTTCATAGTCGATATGAACCTGCTTACACGGTGCTGACTGTTAAGCACCCACAATCAATAATGGTATGGGGGTGTTTCTCAGGTGAAATGGGAAGGGGAGGCCTCTACTTTCTTCCTAAGTACTTGATGATCAGTGGTGGCTGGTACATTCAAGTTCTGAAAGATCATTTGTTAAACTTTTTTGGTATTCATGGGTGCGACTTTTTCTTGCACGATTCAGCTCCATGTCACAGGTCAAGAAAGGTGACAAAATGGCTTCAGGAAAATCAGATTGAGGTCCTCAACTGGCCTGGCAGCAGTCCAGATCTACATCCGACAGAAAACTGCTGGGCAAAGATGAAGAAAATCATGGCAGAGTAGACACCCAATCTGGACAACCTCAAGATTGATCTGACAAATGTTTGGTGCAAAGAAATGTCCTTAGATTACTTTAAGAGTTCTAAGGGATTCCATGCCAAAATGCATCCAAGTGGACCTGAAAAACAAGGGAAACATGATTTCATATTAATGAATGGCATGTCATAAACAAACATTGTGATATACTATGATTTCTGTGTTTTTGATACCTTGGGAGGGGGGGAGGTCCTAAATCAATTTGCAGTAGCTGCACGTATATGTGTGTGTGTATATGTATGTATATGTAGCTCCCTACGTGTCAACAAGTGGGTTGGTGGAGGGTTAGTGCCCCTCCCTGTAAAACAACTAACTCAAAGTCAAATGGCCACCCCTTACAGGATTATGGCATCTGGCAATAGATAGATAGATATATATATATATATTAATATATTTATTTATTTATATATATATAGATATATATATATATATATATATATATATATATATATACACACACACACACACACACACAGTCACTGCTCGCATAACGCGTGATCAGAGAGCGCGAAACTAGCCATAACATGGCCCCTTTTATTTTTAAGTCCAAGAAATGGTCAAAATGCAATTTTGACAAATATTACGCGGGTGGAGAAATTGCTCATTTCTTTAACCCCGTAACCGCGGGGCGTCACTTTCGTGATTCTGTGTTATTTTGAATTCGCCCGGGCTTTCAAGTGGTGGCTTGTATCATCTATCAGTACTGCCAATGTCCAACACTAGTCAGCACTCCTAATCTCATCTGTACTCCCATCCATTATTGACAATTTAGCCATTTCTCCCCGTTCTTGACTTCCCTCCCTACCTCCCCTCCATTACCCTCTCCTCTCGCCTGCTCGGCCGTGCTATGCTAAGTAAATCTTCCCTGGAATTTTTCACTGATTTCATTCATTGAAATAAGCCCTATGCCCTATTCTTATAACAAATAATATATACCAAAAAGAAATAAGGTAAGTGATAGTGCCATACACATGGAATTGGCTAATTATCACCTGACAGCATCTCACGTGCACTCGTTCGCTAATTTTCGCTGTTTATTTCCCCTTGAAATATGCAGTATAATCTATTCTCATAAAAAAAAATATATAAGAAAGGAAGGGAGAAGCCTAAGTGATATTTACATTCACCTGGAACTGCCTAATTATTGCAGGCCACCACACTGTATTCTACACTAAGTAAATCTTCCCTGGAATTTTCCATTGATTTCATCCATTGAAATAAGCCCTATGCCCTATTCTTATACCAAATAATATATACCAAAACGAAATAAGGTAAGTGAGAGTGCCATACACCTGGAATTGACTAATTATCACCTGACAACACCTCACGTGCACTCGTTCGCTAATTTTTGCTGTTTATTTCCCCTTGAAATATGCCGTATAATCTACTCTCGTAATAAAAATATATACTGTATAAGCAGGGAAGGGAGAAGCCTAAGTGATATTTACATTCACCTGGAACTACCTAATTTATAATGTATTGTCTAGATTTCCTGCCAATCATTTCACAGCTATATATTAGCAGCTCGCAAGAGGCTGATGTTGGCAGTAATGCATTTCCCTAGGTAGGCCACCCCGGCCCACCCCTCTCAGTTCACTGTCATCTTCCAAGGTGAAAGTACGTCTGTTCGCTCCTGCTAACTTCCGCCGCTTTTTAGCCCCATGCAAAGGGCCCTGTGACCTTTACCCCCTACTAAACCTCGTGTGGAAAAAGGTAAAGGGCTGACAATTGATAGAGAGTGACTACGATCTTTCTGTTGAGTAAAACAGTGCAAGTGGAATTGTAAATAATGTGTAAACAGCAAGTGAAAGCAGTGAATGTAAATATAAGTGAACAGTGGAAAATAGTTTTATAAGTTACTTCAAGTGACAGTGCATAACAGTGTAAATAAAATAGAAATGTAAATAATGTAAATAAAATAGAGAACGTAAATAGAAATGTAAATGAGTAGTATTATGAGAATATGAGTATATATACTAGGAGTAATGAAAGTGAAAGTTTCACTCTAGCATGTATGAATACTATGAGTTATGAGAGTGAAGGTGAAAGTGACATTCACTCTCAATGCTAGTATACAGGACGAGAAAGTGAATGCTACGTATTTTACTGAAAGAGAAATTGAATCTCTGCAGTGACAATAAACTACTATTACTGAAGGAAACTTATGGATAAAGACTGTAGATATATATAAGTGTTATATAGTAATAGAAATGTAAATTGTGAGTGTTTTTATGAATAATAAATGACAGAACACCAGCGGTGAACGATCGGAAGTGGGAAGGTCATGCGCTCTCGTAATTGTCATTGCTTTCACAGTGTTTTTTTTTTTTTGGATTATGGATTCCAAACTATTTGAGAATCATAGAACAGTGTTTCTAGTGATATTATCAGGCTGTGGTAATCATATTACGGGTTCTTGGGAAGTGTAAAGTGGAGACTTCGTTACCCAACTTCAGAGATCTCCACAAGTCCTACGGTACTCGATGAAGGCTCAACAAACACCCCAGGAGAAAGCTGAAGGTATGTGCCATAAGCATTTATGATTTTAATATTCTAGGACTAATAACTGATTTTTGGGAAATATTTTTAGAGAGTCTGTCGGAGCGCAAATATGCCCGTGGGAGCTGCAAGGAAAAGCAAAACAAGCCCGCGGTTAATGGGCTAAAAAAACCTACTACTCTGCTATGATAATGAAAACGCGGCCTGAGGGCAAAAATTTTGGAATATTGGTCAAAACACAGTAAAGAACAGACAAAATGCAGGCAGATTTAGTCAATGTGTGTGTTGCATCTGCCTGTGACATATGCGTGTCACGTGTCTGCACAGGGTGTCGTCAAGGTCTACTGAGCATTCCTGTGCCACTCCAGTCAACCCTATCCCCACTCTGCCTCCACATGTGCTGTGTGTGAACTTTGCTCATTTTTTTTTTCTGGCCACCTGACCCAGCCTAACCATGCTGTCCTACCATGACTCAGCAAGATGGCGGAAGAGTTTGACGCAGGAGCAGGAGCTTGACGTGATCAAGTGGAAGGAGAGAAGAGAAGGTAATTGTGCCATCGCCAAAAAGTGCCAAGCCAACTAGTCAACTATTCGTCTGACCCAGAGCTTGTTACGATGGAAAGGTACCTGGTCATGTACTGCAACCGACGGGACAGGGAAGGATTTCCAATCGACTCTATAAATGTATGAAGGACTCTGTCGAGCCAGCGCAGCCAGAGGACCATGCTGGGGACCAGTAGGAGTCCTGCCCTGCCTTGGAACCCCACTCCCCCTCCCCCCAGGAAACCCACAAACTTTTCAATTCATGGTGAAGAATCCTCCAGTGTTTGTATGTACTGAAGTGATATTTAGGCAGGCAAATGTCCTGGAAAAAATCCTGGAAAATTGCCCCAGAAGGTGAAGTTGGGGCTGGCTTGGGTACCATGAAACTCTTTAACATGTAAACATTTTTTTTTTTTTTTTTTTTTTTTTTAATGTGTCCGACTGTGGCCATAGGCTTCACAGCCTGCTATCAAGGCCCAGCAGTCCTCCTACATACCATACACCTCTACATGTCACCACTTTGGCGCTAACACCCACCGTCCATATTGAATACATGCTAGGGCTGTCTCATACAGGACTGGTGTATTGATATTAGCGGGGGTATTTTGACGACATGTCGGCAGGTCTTCTGGTAGATCAGAAAAGCCTGATTTAATGAAATTCAAATCCTTAAACTGTTCCCTGCCCCAGCGGGGATTTGAACCTGGGTCCGTTAGAACTGGAGGCCACTTCTCTACCAATTGAGCCACGCAGAATTTTCATAAGTGGGACCTGCCAGGAACAATATTCACACGTTATGTGAACAGTGACTGTATGTATATACAGTGCTTATATATATATAAGAAAAAGAAGAAGGGAAGGACGGGAAGAAGGAGTATTTGCAAGGAGAGTGAAAAGGTTACAAGAGGATGAGAAAAAGGCAGAATATAAGAGAGACGTGGAGGAATGATTGGGTAAATATGAATTGGAGCAGATGGGGGACGTGAAAGGTGTGTGCAGGATATTCACAGAAGAAATATGTGCAGCATGTGATGTGGTGTGTGGGATGAAGAGAAGATGGAGGGGGGTGCAAGGAACAGCATGGTGGAATGAAGAGGTGAGACAGGCTGTGGCACAAAAGAAGAAAGCATACAAAGATGAGAAATAGGGGCGTTGAAGAAGTTGAGAGGCGGAAGAGAGAGTTATATGTAGAAAGAAAGAGAGAGGTGAAAAGATTAGTAAGAGAGAGTAAGAAGAGAGGGGATGAGGAATTTGGAAGGAGTTTGAGTGTAAAGCGGATGGACTGTAAGAAAATGTTCTGGAAAGAGGTGAAGAGAGTAAGACAGGGTGGAAGTGAAGTTAGCAGGGGAGTGAAAGATAAAAATGGAAGATCACTAGTGGAGAAGGGAGAAAGAGTGAGCAGATGGAGAGAACACTTTAAGGAATTGTTGAACATAGAGGATGGAAGTAATGCGAGTATAAGTGGCTGGGGAATGGCTGGGAGAAGAAGGGAGGTGAGAAGACAGGAAGAAATCAGTAGGATAGAAGTTGTGGAAGCAATGAAGAAAGTTAAATTGGGGAAAGCCCCAGGAATAGGAGCCCCCACAAACTGGCAAAAGATGCCACCTCTCGCCAGATTACTTAATGTAAAGTGCAAAAGTGGGGTCAACTTGAATTACCCTCTGTTATACAATTTTTGTGTTACTGAACTGAAAATAGGATATTTATTGATTTATCTGCATATAATCCATCCATCCATTGCCAGATGCCATGTATCCCAAACGGGGTGGCCAATGGCTTAGAGTTAATTGTTTTACAGGGAGGGGCACTAATCCTCCACCAACCCCACTTGACGTAGGGATGCCAACAGCATCTGGTGTTCCCAGGTGGTCACCCATCCAAGTACTAACCAGACCCAACGATGCCACGTTGAGTACACCGCTTCCCATCCGATCAGCGAAGTTAAGCAACGTTGGGTCTGCATATAATACTGTAGAAAAAATTGCTTCATTTTCAAAATATAATAGAAACTTAAGGTTGCGTCCATCTCGGTTTAGGGACAGCCTATATGCGCGTATTATGTTGCCTGAGTATTGAACACTGTCGTGTTTTTAGGTGGTGAATGTACATCTGTAAGGAAAAATGGTAAATGAATATAACGATATTGTATCTTACATAACAAATGAAGAAAATATGGTACTTAAACAATCGAAGACCATATGAACTCACTGAGCTCGCATGGAGGTGTGTAGTTTGTGTTCCCGCCGCCAAGGGCCCGGGGCGGCGCTGATGAGTATACACCACTCCTGATGCCTGCGCCTTTTGAAATCAGCCGATAAGTCCAGAAAATACAGTGCCATGGTCGACTGCGCAGCTAAAGTATATGTGGAAAAATAGACTGTAGCAGAACCGAGACATATTCTCAAAGCAAGAGGAATACCGTGCCTTTTAAAACTCGGGTTGCTGATCTCGGGCACATAAGATTTCGGCTGTACAATTCTTACTATTATTAAGTGTATAACAGATAGAATCATGTCAGGATTTGCCAAATGAAAGCTTATGGTCTTTGGAAACTGTATGATAAATTTTTTGAACAATTGAGATTCATAAAACTTGGTAAAAATATGCTGAATGCAAAAACACACAATAAGCTTTCATGGCTTTTAATGAACTCTGTGGAGAATTTTTCAACGTAAATTTCATTTAGAGCATCAGTAAAATATCTAAGGCGATTATAATATTGGTATTATGCTTTATGCGTGAGTAATAATCCCGACAGGATTTCTTTTTAAGGAAGGTACACCAGCTCTGAGTGGGTAGTGACCCCACGCTATTTAGTGATCCGGTGAACGCTGGCAACTTTTAGGAGTTTGTGGGGGCTCCTATTGATGGAGTGTGTGGTGAAATGCTGAAGCATGTGGGAGAGATAGTAGTAGAATGGACGTGGAAGATGTGCAGATTGGCCTGGGAGGAAGGTAGGGTCCAGGAGGATTGGAAGTCAGGTATAATTATTCCCTTGTACAAAGGAAAAGGGGAAAAAGAAGTGTGTGGTAATCATAGGGGCCTTTGTCTTCTTAGTATAATAAGAAAAGGGTATGATAGAATACTTACTGACAGAGTTAGAGAAAGACCAGAGGAATTAGTTGGAGAAGAATAGGGAGGGTTTAGGAAGGGAAGAGGTTGTGTAGATCTGATATGCATTCTTAAATCTTTAGTGGAAAAGTTTCTAGAGAAGGGAAAGAAGTTGTATGCGGCTTTCATGGATTTGGAGAAAGCATATGACAGGGTCGATAGACGGGGATTGTGGAAAGTATTAAGAATATATGGAGTAGATGGGAAGTTGTTGAATGCTGTGAAAAGTATATATGATGGTGCTAAGGCCGCAGTGCGTGTGGATGGTGAACTGAGTGAATTTTTGTCTTTGAAGGTTGGGTTGAAACAGTGATGTGTCATGTCTTCATGGTTGTTCAGTCTGTACATGGATTGGGTAATAAAAGAGGTACAAGGTAGGGTAGTGGATGTTGGAGTGGCCCTGGTGAGAGAGGGTAGTGTTTGGAAACTCCCTGTACTGTTGTTTGCAGATGATACTGTGTTGTTCAGTGAAGATGAAGGGGAGCTGCAAGGCTTGGTGGATGAGTTTGGGAGAGTGTGTAAGAAATGGAATCTAAAGGTGAATGTACAGTAGGGAAGAGTAAAGTGATGGTCTTTGAGAGAGGTGAAGTCAGTGAATGTACAGCAAGGTTGGATGATGAGGAATTGGAAAATGTGAGTACGTTTAAGTTCTTCGGTAGTGTGATGAGTAAGGATGGAGGTTTGGAGGGTGACGTGCTTGAAAGGGTACTGCAGGGAAGAAAGGTTGCTGGTTCCTTGAAAGCAGTGACAAGAAACAGGGAAGTGAGCATGGAAGTGAAAAAGTTACTACATGACAGTATTGTGATACCAACTCTAACGTATGGAAGTGAAGCATGGACGTTGTTGGAAGGACACAAGTCAAGAGTGAGAGCAGTGGAAATGAATTATTTAAGAGGAGCCCGTGGAGTCACATGGAGAGATAGGCTGACAAATGAGGTTATAAAGGAGCATTGTGGTGTGGATGTGAATGTGATAGGAATTGCTAGGAGGAATACACTGAGGTGGTTTGGCCATGTGGAGAGGATGGAGGGTGAAAGACTGATGAAGAGAGTGTATGTGAGTGAGGTGGTGGGGAGGAGAAGGTGGGAGAGGCCGAGGATGAGATGGAGGGATGGGGTGGAGAGGTATATGAGAGAGGGGGTGTGAGTTGGGAGCAGGGCAGTGAAATGGCGGGGGACAGGGCGATGTGGAGGCGATTTGTTTGTGGCCACCCTGAACGGGATTGAGGCGTCTGGCAATAGACAGATAAATAGACATATATATATATATATATGAGCCTTTGTGGTACAGTGGTAAAGTGTGCGTTTTCGTACACTGTAGAACGAGGGTTTGCACCCCTCCAGGGTAATAAACTTTGGGAGCATTCTTCTGGCCACGTACTGCTTGGTGGACATCAGGGTGTTATGGTTGAACCGGTGCCACATACTATAAAGTATGCTTGCAACCAGTCGGCTTGCGCGGGCCAGTTACACTTGGTTCACAGACTACACACACATCCAAAGCCAGTACAACACTACAATTACACTTACAAGCACTTCTCACCCTACATACACACTTTGCCAGACAGCCTAAGCTACTTGGTAGAGATACATTGGCTGTATTGTTCCCACCTCGGTTGAGATAGGCCGGTCCTGCAGTGGACACTCAAACGGCTAATGAGATGAGATGATACATATATATATATATAGTATATAGTAATCCCTTAATTGTCCGATGTAATAGAACCAAAGGCACGTCCGGGTAATTGCTCCATCTGAATAATGGACTTCTACCCTGGCCCCCGTTTATAATTAACCTAACTTTGAAAGCCAGTGTAAAAGGCCACTGCAGTACATTGTACAACACTTGTTCCAGTTGTTTAACACTATCAGGTCAAGCAGACCTATAAGCCACAGCCAAGCATTAACCCCTACACCGCGGGCTTGTTTACAAATGACTTGCGTGTGCTGCGGGGTTATTTGGGCTCCGACAGACTCTCAAAAAATATTTGCCAAAAATCAGTTATTAGTCCTAGAATAATAAAATTACATATGCTTATGGCACATACCTTCAGCTTTCTCCTGGAATGATTGTTGAGCCTTCGTCGGTTACCGTAGGACTTGTGGAGACCTCTGAAGTAGAGTAACGAAGTCTCCACTTTACACTTCCCGACAACCCGTAATATGATTACCACACCCAGATACAAACACTATAAACACTATTCTACAATTTTCAAGTAGTTTGGGATCCATACTAAAAAAAAAAAAACACTGTGAAAGCAATGGAAATTACGAGCGCGTCTGATCGTCGCACTGGCACTAGTTCGCTCATGGTAGTCTGTCATTTATTATTCATAAAACCCCTCACACTTTATATTTCTATTACTATATAACACTTATATATATCTACAGTCTTTATCCATAAGTTTCCTTCAGTAGTATTAGTTTATTGTCACTGTAGGGATTCAATTTCTTTCAGTAAAATACGTAGCATTCACTTTCTCGTCCTGTATACTGGCATTGAGAGTGAATGTCACTTTCATCTTCACTCTCATAACTCATAGCATTCAGACATGCTAGAGTGAAACTTTCACTTTCATCACTCCTAGGGTATATACTCGTATTCTTATAATACTACTCATTTACATTTCTATTTACGTTCTCTATTTTATTTACGTTATTTACATTTCTGTTTTATTTACAGTGTTGTGCACTGTCACTTGAAATAACTTATAAAACTATTTTCCATTGTTCACGTATATTTACATTCATTACTTTCACTTGCTGTTTACACATTATTTACAATTCCACTTGCACTGTTTTACTCAATAGAAAGATCGTAGTCACTCTTTTATCAATTGTCAGCCCTTTACCTCTTTCCACACGAGGTTTAGTAGGGGGTAAAGGTCACAGAGCCATTTGCATGGGGGTGAAAAAAGGCCTTGAAGTCAGCAAGATGAAACATACGTCCTCTCACTTCGGAAGATGAGAGTACACTGATAACGCAGGGGCCAGGCCAGCTAGCCTAGAGGCCTGCTTTAGGGGTTATTCAGAGTTACCAATATTACTTCTTGAAACAGCTAAGTCCAGCACTGATATGATTGGCAGGAAATCTAGACAATACATTATAAATTTGGTAGTTCCAGGTGAATGTAAATATCATTTAGGCTTCTCCCTTCCCTCCTTACATGTATATTTATTACGAAAATAGATTAGAGGCCTACTTAGGAGATATATAATCAGAGCTACCAATGTTAAATCTTGAAACAGCTTTGTGTAGCACTGATATGATTGGCAGGAAATCTAGACAATACATTATAAATTAGGTAGTTCCAGGTGAATGTAAATATCACTTAGGCTTCTCCCTTCTCTCCTTACATGTATATTTATTACGAAAATAGATTATACGGCATATTTCAAGGGGAAAAAAACAGCGAAAATTAGCTAACCAGTGCACGTGAGGTGTTGTCAGGTGATAATTAGCCAATTCCAGGTGTATGGCACTCTCACTTACCTGATTTCTTTCTTGTATATATTATTTGGTATAAGAATACGACATAGGGCTTATTTCAATGGATGAAATCAGTGAAAAATTCCAGGGAAGATTTACTTAGTGTAGCATGGCCGGGCAGGCGAGAGGATAGGGTAATGGAGGGGGGGTAGGGAGGGGAGTCAAGAACGGGGAGAAATGGCTAAATTGTCAACAATGGATGGGAGTACAGATGAGATTAGGAGTGCTGACTAGTGTTGGACATTGTCAGTACTGATAGATGATACAAGCCCCCACTTGAAAGCCCGGGTGAATTCAAAATAACACAGAATCACAAAAGCGACGCCCCGCGGTATGATCCCTTGCTCCTAAGCGTCACGAAAGTGACGCCCCGCGGTTAAGGGGTTAACTATGATCAAGCAGACCCTTCAACCACAGACAAGCAATCACCATTGCAGGGCCATACCTTGCGGTTAAATGAAAACATGAAAATAAAAAAAAGAAAATGGCTGCACAAGAGAAATGCAGTGGGCACACAAAACATAATGGTAGAAAGGAATAAAATCATGGTAAAATAGAATAAAATCATGGTAAAGTGCATTATGCATGATTATAATCATAAACTCATAGTTCCTCTCTGGGGTCGTACTGAATAACCTGCTACCTCCTTGACTCTAACTGTTGTACTGCGACTGGTGAAGCTGTTGCACTGCACAGTAAATCCCATGTGGTCTAGTGGCATAGCCTGAAGAGCTTAGTTGGAGTCAGAGGCAAGGAAGATCTCTGGCTGTCGGCCCAGGTTAGCGGCTGTGGGACGGACTGCCTACTTCAGGTGACTCTGAAGACAGCCACATACTCATGTCCAGGGGAGACACAACAGCTGACAGTGTGCTAGGTTGAGGCTCTGTCGTTGAAGGCGTGGTTGGACGCTGTGGTGGTCCAGAGATGGACAGGGTGAGGGTCAGAGGCCTGAAAAAGGAGCAGATCTTGGACTGGTGATAGAAGCAATGATTCAGGCGTCGGACGACATTCTCACGCACAGAACGCAGGTCCTCCACAGGGCAAAGAGGCACCATCTCGCTGTCACATTCCAGGTGCTCTGCATACTCAAGTGCCTGCTCAAGGTGTGCCTGGAATGTGCTCAGGCAGGAGGTGGCTGGAGTGCTGCATTTCTCCGGGTCATCCACATCATCCTCATCACTCTCCTCTGGCTGGGCAGCAGCAACAGAAGTGGCAAGCTCTATGTCTGACAATACCTGGTAGACTGGATCATCCCCATCGTTATCTAACCACTCCTGCATGTCATCGACATCCACAGCCTCACCTGTGGTACGACGACGAGTATGGAAATCTTCCACGTCAAAGCCCAGAAAGTTGTGTCTTCTGTTGTGTTCCTGAAGGAGATGAGACCAACCACTCTTGAGAGTTTTGACAGAGACTTCCTTCCATGCCCTTGCCCAGTTGTACACAGCTGACTTGAGGTTGTAGCACTGCAGGTTTTCCAGTGTCCTCTGCCCTCATGTGTCCAGCCCTTGACTCGGCTTGTCCTCTTCCTCAAGAACAACCATCACGTCATCCAGGAACCTCCGTCGTTATAGCCTCTTCGTGGCCACGAACATGGTCCATTGGTTGAATCAGAGCAGTGCAATTAGGTGGCAGAAACATGTACCTAATGCAACCGTCATCTGCAACCAATTTTTTCTCAGAGGGATGCGCGGGGGCATTGTCCAGGAGAATGAGAGCCTTTACAGTACCTGGTCATGAGGGATTCCAAGTTCGTTAGTTCACAGAATGTTACCACACAACAGGAAGGACATCCATTAGCTCACGAAGGCAACACGGCTGTTTTGCACGCCCAACAACAACAGGCTTCAGCTGGTGCGACCTGTTAGCAATGGCACAGCACAAAATAGGTACACATTGCTTAGACAACTTGTGGCAAGGCACATTTTCTCCTTCTCATCTACCATGGTGTTGGTGGGCACTGAGCGGTGGAAGAGGCCAATTTCATCAGCATTATAGACTTACCTGAGAGCGAGACCCTCCTCCTCAATCAACCCTAACAAATTCTGATGAAATTCCTCCACTCCCTCCTCACTACCGTTTAAAGTTTTGCCTTGGGTCGTATGATTGGTAAGGCCATGTCGAGGCAAGAACCTGAACAGCCAACCTTCGGATGCCTTGAGGTCTGGGATGTTGTGAAGGCGGGCAAACTTCTCAACAGCAGCCTTCAACTCGGTGCCTTTCACTAACACGCCTACAGCCTGTTGTTGCCAGTACCAAATTAGTGTCGAATGGTCAAATTCAGCATGCCGGGGCAAACTCATGACCTTCATTTTGGTATTGCATCTGTCCTGGCCAAAGACTGCTGTGTACTGGATGAGTTTGTTGCGTACTTTCCTGATGTCGTGTAGGGTTGAGCGGGCCGTGTTGTACTCCTTCTTCTTCTTCTGAGTATTATGGGCTTCAGTTGCATTAACAACCCTACGCCCAGAAGCAGCCTTTGGCAGGTTGTCTCACATTACAGGCGAGAGAGCTGGTCAGAGGAGCACAGGAAGTCACAGGTGAGCCGCACAATGCGACAAGGATATGTGGAGTCGCCAACCCTGCCACTGAGGAGAAGAGAGAGAGAGAGAGGCGGGGTATTCCTATGGTCCCCAGATGTTCTTGAAGGATGATGCAGTGAAAGTGGAATCTGGGACACTGTAGAAGGAAATGTTCGACTGATCCAACTGTGCAGGGGCACCATGGGCATCTGGGAGACAGTATTATCCCCAGCCAACGCAAGTGACCTTGAAGATGAGTATGGCCCAAGCAGACGTGGACCAAGGCGGTATCCAGTTCCCTATTTGAGTGATGGGCCCAGGGATGAGCTGCAGCATCATTACAGAAGAGTCATAGAGGGATGGCTGCTAAGTCATGCACCAGGCTCGACTCCCAGGTGGATTGACAGGCTTGTCGGATTTCAGTGCACAAGATGAACAAGTCTGGGGCAAGAGGGACTGTGTGGTTAGACGTAAGGGCCTGCCTGGCTGCCTGGCAAATTATTTCATTTCTCTGGATGCCCTCATGAGTGGGGATCCACTTAAGGCATATCAAACAAGGCAGGAAGGAGAGGTAGAGGAGAAGAGAGAGGATTGTGTGGACTAAGATAGCGGTTCTCAAACTTTTAAGTGGGTGACCCCATTTGGAATATTTCAAGACTTCGCAACCTACTGGGTAAAAAAATCAGAGAGAGAGAGTAACCAGTATATAGCCTATCGTAGTTATTAAGATATGTTAATAGTGTAATAAGGATAATTACAATTTCAATTATGTAAATAAAATAGGCCTATATTGAAAACATTAGGCCTATTCTATGTCCCTGTGACCCATCAAAATTCCTCTCGTGACCCACCTTTGGGTTGCGACCCATAATTTGAGAATCACTGGACTAAGGGGACATGGGAGGGAGAATGCTGGGATAGGAGAAGGTGGAGTGAGCAGTGGTGGGCAGCGCAAACGAAGAAGGACCTTGCGCAAGTGCAATGCGCAATCCACAGTTCACTACCTTGTGCAAGCGCAAGTGTGCAGTCTGACAAATAATTAGCTTGCGCATTGTTGCAAAGCGCAAGTGCAAACCATTTGCATATATTTGTGGGAATTACTGTTAAATATTGAGATATTTAAATAAAATAGCATGTTTACGTACTTACTTTATTTATTATTATTATTTTCTCTTATTTGTAATTTGCGCAAGTGGGCAATCTAATATTTAGCTTGTGCAATGTCGCTAAGTGCTAGCGCTAAACCATTTTCATATATTTGTGGGAATTACCATAAAATATTGAGATATTTATATGAATTAGCATACTTACTTACATTTATTTATTATTATTCTATCTATCTATCTATCTATTGCCAGATGCCTTAATCCTGTAAGGGGTGGCCACTGGCCACAAACAAACAACAAATTGCCTCCATGTTACCCTGTCCCCCGCCATTTCACTGCCCTGCTCCCAGCTCACACACCCCTCTTTCAAATACTTCTCCATTCCACCCCTCCATGTCATCCTTGGCCTCCCCCTCCCTCTCCATCCCTCTACCTCACTCACATACACTCTCCTCATTAGTCTCTCACTCTCCATCCTCTCCATATGACCAAACCACCTCAATGTGTTTCTCCTAACACTTTCTATCACATCCACATCCACATCACGACGATCCTTCACATCCTCATTTGTCAGTCTGTCTTTCCATGTAACTCCATGTGCTCCTCTCAAATAACTCATTTATTTCCACATCTCTCTCTCTTGACTTCTGTCCCTCCAACAAGGTCAAAGCTTCACTTCCATACATTAGAGTTGGTATCACAGTACTGTTATGTAGTAACTTTTTCACTCCTGGAAGTTCAAACAGAGGAGTGAACGAGCTGCGAACTGGAGGGAGAGGAAAACAAAGGTTGTGATGTTGCCAGTTTTACTTTTATCTGCATTTTCGCAAGACATTTTATTTAATAATTCAATATAGAAATACAACAGCATGTGTAATTCCTTACAAAAATCACTATCAAATATCCCCAGCCTAATAAATTATTAGGCTGTGGATATTAGATTTAAATAATTTGTTTTAATGATTTTTGTAAAGAATTGCATTTGCTACTCTTAATAAATAATGTATTTTTAATTTATTATTATTTCTATCTATCTATCCATTGCCAGACGCCTCAGTCCCGTTTGGGATGGCCACAAACAAATCGCCTCCAAGTCGCCCTGTCCCCCGCCATTTCACTGCCCTGCTCCCAACTCACACCCCCCTCTCTCATATACCTCTCCGCCCCATCCCTCCATCTCATCCTCGGCCTCCCCCTCCCTCTTCCCCCCTCCTCCTCACTCACATACACTCTCTTCATCAGTCTTTCACCCTCCATCCTCTCCACATGGCCAAACCACCTCAGTGTGTTCCTCATAACGCTTCCTATCACATCCACATCAACACTACAATGCTCCTTTATATCCTCATTTGTCAGCCTGTCTCTCCATGTGACTCCACAGGCTCTTCTTAAATAACTCATTTCCACTGCTCTCACTCTTGACTTGTGTCCTTCCAACAACATCCAAGCTTCACTTCCATATGTTAGAGTTGGTATCACAATGCTGTCATGTAGTAAATTTTCACTTCCATGCTCACTTCCGTGTTTCTTATCACTGCTTTCAAAGAACCAGCAACCTTTCTTCCCAGCTGTACCCTTTCAAGCACGTCACCCTCCAAACCTCCATCCTTACTCATCATACTACCCAAGTACTTAAACGTACTCACATTTTCCAATTCCTCACCATCCAACATCGCTGTACATTCACTGACTTCACCTCTCTCAAAGACCATCACTTTACTCTTCCCTACATTCACCTTTAGATTCCGTTTCTTACACACTCTCCCAAACTCATCCACCAAGCCTTGCAGCTCCCCTTCGTGTTATTTACTAATATTAATAATTTAAAATATATTAAAATGCATTATCTCTGTTGAAGCATTTTAAAAAATGCTACTACCCTCCGTCCCTCCCGCCTCCCCCCAGCAGAACCTTCGCGACCCGCCTGAGCCTCCCTCATCCCTTGTCCAGACATACGGGAAGCTCCCAAAACCATGTGTCCCTTGGATTGCGCAGTGTACAATCCACAGGACAGGTGCGCAAGGCAGGTGCGAAAGCACAATATTGCGCATGGTCTCGTGTGGTACGCAATGCACAAATGATGTTCACTGAAGCGCAACAGTCCACAATTGCACTTTGTGCAAGTGCTTGCGCACCTGCCCAACTCTGGGAAAGAGGACTGAGAGTCAGTGTAAAGGACTACAGGTTGTGGGAGCAGGGTATTCCAAACAAACATCAGCACTCAGCAAAGGGCATAGAGCTCCATGGTGAGGACACAGTGATGCCCAGATAAGGTCCATGTCTAACGGAGCGATCTTCGTGGTAGGCAGCAGATGCAAAAGAATCAGGCGGGTAGTGGGACCCATCAGTGAATGCCCGAAAGAAACCCCCATACAGAGTGTCGTCCATCTCAAGGTATAGCTGCCTGGCGAGAGTGGATGTTTGCTGACTTTTATAATGGTATAGGAAGGGAAGAGGAGATCATGAGGGAAGGGTCGAACCAAGGAGGGACAGGAGGGATAGGGGAGACTGGAGAGGGGGAAGGAGGTAGGATCGAGAAGGAGTAGGAGGCTCAACTACCCCGGACAAAGAAGGGCGTATTAGTATGGGACCAACGGAGAGGCGGCTGCAGCGGCCGATTGGTGGAGAAAAGGGCTGAGAGGGGATGGGAACAGGGGTACCTAAGGATCTGGTGAAGGAGTATGCAATTGTGCCCAACATGGAGCATCGAAAGGGGCAGCATCCCAGATTCTGCATGTAGAGATACCACAGGGGAGGACTTGAAAGCCTCCAGAGCACTACGAAGGGCAGTGTTCTGTAACATGTCCAGCTTACGTAAGTGAGTGGCTGAGACAGACCCGTACACCAATGATCCATAAGATGGATCCTGATGAAAGCCAAGTAAATATGGAGGACGGTCTCCCTACTGGCCCCCCAGTACACCCAGGCAATGCTCCGCAGGATATCCAGGCGTCAGAGACAGGAGGATCAGAGAGACTCAGTGTGGTACCTCCAGGTCAGGCGGGGTCAGTGAACGTGTGTCTAGACCGAAGATGCGGCGGGGTGCTGTCCAACTGAATTTCTGGGAGGGCCAGAAGTCTCTGCAAGGAGAAGTACATCAGGGCACTCTTCTGGGCACATACAGCCAGTGCCCACTGGGAGGCCCAGGCTGCAAAGTCAGTCACTGCCTGTTGGAGGGCAGCCTGAAGCGTGACCACACTGCAGAGTAGGGAGACATCATCTGCATCTATTAGGAGGGAAACCCCTAAGAAGCGGGGGACATAGAGAGCAGCACATTGAACAGGGGAGGACTGAGAACAGACCGTTGAGGGACCCCTCTGTGTATGATGGAAAGGGATGATGTGGTGCCACCCAGGGAGACAAAGAAACCATGATCATCTAGAAAGCTCCGTACCCAGGTGAGAACACAGCCCCTCACACCCATATGGCATAGCGTATATAGAATCCCTACGAGGCACAGAATCAAAGGTCCCCTGAAAGTCCAGGAAGGCCACTAACAGGTACTGATGACTGGCATATGCCAGCTTAATGTGGTGCCTCAGCTGTTAGAGGAGATCTATGGTGCCACGGCCAGGCTGGAAACTGCACTGTTCCTCCCAGCGCAGGCTGTGGTGTTTCAATCACCACGTTAGGCGACGGCAGACCATGCATTCAAAAACCTTTCCTACGTTGAACAGGAGCATGATGGGCCTTTGGGAGGAGGGCAGGGAGGGATCCTTGCCAAGCTTGGGGAAAGGGAGGAGAAGAGACATCTTCCATGCCATCAGGAGGAACCTCTGGTGCCAAATGTCATTGTAGAAGTCCAGGAGGACTCTCAAGGAAGGAGGAGGAAGGTGTGTGAGGAACTCTGGAGGGACTATATCCAGGCCACATGCTTTACCGCCCCGGGCAGAGTGGAGGGCATGATGAAGCTCTGCCATAGAAAATGGTGAGGACAGGCCACCCAAAAGTCCTGCTGCAACACCCTCTTGGATGGTCCGGTGAAGGTGGGGTGCCTCTGCCAGACAATTAGGGATGGATAGCTGTACCCTGAAGAACTGGGCAAGGAATTCTGCCTTATCCTTCATATCTACAAGGGCAGCCCCATCCTGTAACAATGGGTAGGAGGGAGGAGCAGAGTGACCATTCATGGAGTTGACAAACTGCCATGTCCTGCTCGCAGAATTGGCAAAGGAGGAAGAGGAACAGAAGGATGATATGGCAGCACTTTTCACCCTCTTGACCACTCACTTGCACAAAGCCTCCCATCTCCTGTGAATTTCCTTCAGTACATGGCAGAGGGTGTAGCGATGCCATATGTTCCATGCAGAGTGTCGGGCGTGGACAGCATGTGCGCCCTCGTCAGTCCACCAAGGGACAGCTGGCAGCCTATATGTTCGCTCGAAGAGATCTGGAAGATGGTCTGCCCAGCCTTCAACAGGAAGGAGGAGAAAACAGCGACCCAGTCTTCAAGAGAGGCCGGAGGGGAACCAAGGGCTGAGTGGAAATCTTGCCAGTGACCAGGGGCCAGCTGCCAGTGGGGTCTGGAGGACTGAGTGGAAGGTTGGGGGAGGCTTGAAACGTCTGTGAGAATGGAGAGATGATCACTCCTGAGGTCAGGACCCTCCGTGACCACTGCACTCTGGAAGAGAGGATCTCCAAGGTAGAGATCCAGGGTGGAGGGGCACTTGGAGCACGGGTCAGAACTGGTAGGCAGGTCTGCGGGGGTGAGAAAGAATGCATTCAAGTAGGAATTGGTAATTGACCAACCTGACTGGTTCACCGAACTGCGCATGATATTAGGGTCCCAGTGGGGATGCCTCACATTGAAGTTTCCCTTAAGGAGGTATGGGGGCTGCAGGAATGTTTGATAGTGGAAGAGCTCCACACAACCCATATCCTGACGGGTTATAACAGACAACGACTGTCACCCATCCAGCCGGAAGGCAAAGGCGAACAGTCAGGACCCCAAGGACACCCCTGGGAAGGCTGGGTAGGGAGAGTTCGGAGCAGGGGATGTCCATGTGAACAAATATCGCCAACCCACCACCAATGCCCTGCCAGTCTGCTCGAAAAACCTGGTAGCTCTGGAC
Source organism: Coenobita brevimanus (assembly GCF_032717465.1). Lineage (NCBI taxonomy): Eukaryota > Metazoa > Arthropoda > Malacostraca > Decapoda > Coenobitidae > Coenobita > Coenobita brevimanus. The sequence continues at coordinate 35,290,505 of NC_136967.1, forward strand.
AGACAAACTGAAGGGTGAGGTCCTGTAGTGCCATCTTTTAATGCATGAGTCTTGCATAGGAGGGGCTGCGAATTCCAGAATAGGAATCAAACCACTGGAGATGGGCCCATCTATTCATGGGACATTAAAGAGACCACATGTGGGAGAAGGGCAATTCACACGCTCAGAAAGGAGACCCCAGATTGGTACATAGTAGACGCGTCAAAAAAGATGGAGAGGAAGGAGTCAGGTTCAGGGCCCTGTTGGGGGTCACCTGACATTCACGAGTCGATGGCACACAGGAGGAGGAATGGTGGCCCGCATTGGAGGCAGAGGAAGAACAGCAACTCTGGGAAGCAGCTGTAGCCTCACTGGCAGCTGACAAGGAAGTCCCGGAAGCCCAATGCTCAGAGTCTGCCGAGTGGTTGTGGCCCTGGCCGGAAAGGAGAGGGGGCTGAGGGAGAGAGGACTGCTTGCGCATGGGTTTGGAGGCAGAGGTGAGGTGAAAGAGCACTTCTGCCGAAGAGGAAGGGTGAATGGTCACATCAACCACCTCAGACTGGAGAGAGTCAGCACCATATTCGTCCTCCAAACAATGGAACGTGTTTCCTGTAATGTCCGAGAAAAGGATGCCATCCTGCACACAATGGCTCAGGTGACGGGGAGGGCTAGCAGGCCCTGGGGAACCAAGGCTGGGGGGCGAACAACATGAGAGCTGGGGTTCAGGGCCTGGAGCTGGCCCCCACACATCCAGGACCTGGTGGGAGGAGGCAGCACCCCTGGCTGCAGCCTGGATGGCCATGGTCTCCCGGTAGACAGGACAGGACTGAGATGTAACCATGTGGTTACAGTGGAAGCAGTAGGAGTCCTGCTGACAGTCTGCATCATCAGCATCTTGGCAGGAATGATAGTGGCTACACCTTGAGCACTGGGAGATTGCCCCATGGCCATAGAGTTGGGAGTGAAAGCACCATAGGACCGGGAAAGTGAAAACACTGACTGGGTAACTGGAGTGGCCCAGGATGAGCTCAAGCAGAACGCCACGGAACGTCAGCCACATGACTTGGGACAGGACCTCTGAACCACCATGGTGTTGGCGGGAAGCCTCTATATGATCCCCTGTCTCAGAACCCAGACATCGAGCATGCCGCAAGATATCATCCACCCCATACTCCAGGGAGACAGGCCCGATCTTCCCATATGAAAATTCTCTGTCACCTGAAGAGGAAGCCCTCCAACATCTAACCTCAGCTCCTGCAAGGGATGACATGGATTCATGAGGAGGGTCAAGTCTGGGCAAAATCCCATGGGATACGGAAATGGAAAGCAGCTCCACTTCCTAGGACCTTGGCATGGTCCTCAACACAATATTTTGCCTAAGGGCTAGAATTAATGGCAGAGGAGAACATCCTGGGGTTGTTAAAGACAGGGCATCTGTCCTTGGTTTGGACCAGGAAGGTGACAAGACACCTGGGCCAGCAGAAGGGGGAGGGGATCCAAGGACACTTACCTTGATGTTGATCACCAGAGTGGTCCACCTGCCCATGTGACAAACTCCTGGGCCTCTTGCAGGTGACGGGACAGGGCTCCTCCAGGTCCGAAAGGTCCATAGCCGTGCCACCGGCACCGGGGTCAGCAACTGTACCAGCCGGCATCTCCATCCCCGAAAGGACAGAAAAACAGCTGCCGTGCACCAGCTGCTCTCCTCTTGAAACCACTGAAAGAGCACAAAGTACACGCAGTTAGTAAGGAGATGTGGAAGGAATGGAAAAGGAGGGGAAGGGGCAAGGGAAGGAATGTGGAATGGTAAGGTAAGGGCATCCAGCAAGCACGTCCAACCAGGTTGAGCTCCGAAACGAGAGATACACTTTCAGGTCGCATTCCTTAAGGATGTGGGATGTGGACCATCCCACATCGGTCTTACACAGGATCTCATGCCTCTTCACCAGAGTCAACACTACCCTCATCCTTTTCCTTGGTGGAGGGACCATCACCACATGCCCAAGGAAGAGGCATGCAAGGAATAGCAAGACCTGAAGCAGGTAGGAAGCCACCACGAAAGCTACCACATGTGCCGCCAGAACAATTGTCCAGGAAGAGTTGCTTACTGAGGAAATGATGTGCAGGAACTGAGGGTGAGCAAGGAGGGTCTCAAGCGGACGTTTGGTGGACTAACTAGCCAGACACGGTGGTGCGTTAGGGCTATTCCCGCCCAGTTGAGCATTTTTTTTTTCGTGCAACCTTAATTTCCAATTGGATGCTAGAATTTCATCTGGATAGCGGGATAAAATGTTCATTTATTGATTTAATACAGCCAGATCACTGCGTACAGATAATGGATGGTTCGAGTAATGGTTGTCCAGATAACTGAAAGATTACTGTACAGTATAATAATAATCATACTCACCTAGTCTTGGCACCGCCACAAAAGTCACAAACTCAGCCATTGTGCAGAACTAGGGTACATGCGCAGAACTTGGGTAAAATTGTCAAAGTACTAGAGCATGGAGGACTGAGGGGCCACAAGGGAAGCTACAGCACTACTGCAGCAAGTGAGGCACCATGGGGGAGGGGGATGATGCATTGGGTGGGTCACTCATTGTGATTGACTGGCATGGGTTGGTGTGTTTCAGGGTCTACCCACGCACAAACCCGGTTGGTGCGTGGGTAGATAATTATATATTACCACCAAAAAATGCATAGTACAGCCGAGCGCTTCATGTTTCTGAGATGATATTATTTTATTAGCCAAGCAAAAAACGACGGATATTGTGATAGGCCAGATATTGTCTGTCTGCTGCTGGATGCCCCAGTCCCGCAAGGGGTGACCACAAACAAATCGCCTCCATGTTGCCCTGTCCCCTGCCATTTCACTGCCCTCCCTGTAGCTCCCCCCACCCGCTCTCTTATATACCTTTCCACTCCATCCCTCCATCTCTTCCTTGGCCTCCCCCTCCCTCTCTCCCTTGGACTTTCTTCCCTCTCCTCCCCTCCACTTCATTCACATACACTCTTCTCATTAGTCTCTCACTCTCCATCCTCTCCACATGGCCAAAACCTCAGTGTATTTCTCCTAATGCATTCTCTCACATCCACATCCACACCACAATGCTCCTTCACTTCCTCATTTGTCAGTCAGTCTCTCCACATGCTCCTGTCACTTAACTCATTACTGTACACTTCATTTATTATCTGTTATTAGGCAAAACAACATGATGATGATGATGATGATGATGATGATTAGTATAATGCTGATAGTGCTGGAGGGATGCCTTCTTATGGTGGCACTGATGACTGCTGCCCAGTGATGGAAACTTGTCTTTCAACTTCATATCCTCCAAAAGAAGGATTGTAAACTGGAAGGAGGAGTTTCAGCTTGCAGTTCACAGGGTTCATATTCAGATGAACTTGCAACCTCGGAAAGAATATAAGGATTATCCTTATTATCATGATGATCGGCATAAGATGATCCACCGGTATACATGGAGAGTAATGAGGAGGATGGATGGTGAACTTGTTGAACGAAAGGCAATGATAGACTACGTGTGTGTGGATGAGCGAATGAGAAGACAAGTGTTGGATGCAAGAGTGTGGAGAGGGTGAGAGAATGGAGTCTCGGACCATCACTTAGTGATGGCCAAGGTAGAGCTGCAAAGAAAGTGGCTGAGGAGACGAAGGGGAAGACAGGAGGAAGCAACTCCTGTGAGAAGAGTGGAGAAATTGCAAGATAGTGAGAAAATGACAGAGTATAAGAGCATAGTGGAAGAAAGACTGGGAAGGTATGAGCTAGAGCAGATGGAAGGGGTGGAAGATGTATGTAAGATATTCACGGAAGAGATAGGCGCAGCGTGTGAGGCTGTTTGTGGAGTGAGGAGGAGATGCAAGGGTGTGCAAGGGACAGCATGGTGGAATGATGAGGTGAAACGAGCTGTGGAACAAAAGAAGAAGGCATATAGTGAATGGTTAGCGAGTAGAGGTAGGGGAGAAGATGAGAGAGAGAAGAGAGAGGTATATGTGAGCAGGAGAAGGGAGGTTAAGAGACTGGTGAAGGAGAGTAAAAAGAAAGTGGATGAGGAGTTTGGGAGGAATCTGAGTGTGAAATGGAGGGAGAGTAAGAAATTGTTTTGGAAGGAGGTAAAGAAAGTAAGGCAGTGTGAAAGGGGAAATAGTAGGGGAGTGAAAGATAGGAATAATAGATTGTTGGTGGAGAAGAGAGAGAAACTGAGGAGATGGAAGGAGCACTTTGAGGATTTGTTGAATGTGGAGAGTGAGAGCAGTGCGAGTATAAGTGGTTGGGGAATGGCTGGGAGAAGAAGAGATGAGAGGAGGGAGGAAGAGATCAGTAGGGCGGAAGTAGTGGAAGCGATGAAGAATATTAAGTTGGGAAAGGCCCCAGGAATTGATGGAGTGTGTGGTGAAATGCTGAGGTATGGGGGTGAGATTGTTGTGGAGTGGATATGGAAGTTGTGTAGATTGGCTTGGGAAGAGGGAAGGGTTCCAGAGGACTGGAAATCAGGTATAATTGTTCCTTTATACAAAGGAAAAGGGGAGAGAGAAGTATGTGGTAACCATAGGGGTATTTGCCTACTTAGTGTGACTGGTAAAATATATGGTAGAATACTCATTGATAGGGTTAGGCATATGACATAGGAGCTAGTTGGAGAAGAACAAGGGGGATTTAGGAAGGGAAAAGGGTGTGTAGATCAGATATTTGTTCTAAGATGTTTAATGGAGAAGTATCTAGAGAAGGGAAGGAAAGTGTATGCTGCCTTCATGGACTTGGAGAAAGCTTATGACAGAATAGATAGGCAAGGTATGTGGAAGGTATTAAGAATATATGGAGTGGAGGGGAAATTGTTGAGTGCTGTGAAGAGTATGTACAAGGGAGCTAGGGTTACGGTGCGAGTGGATGGTGAGCTGAGTGAGTTCTTTGATCTCAATGTGGGACTGAAACAGGGTTGTGTGATGTCTCCATGGCTGTTTAATATATACATGGATGGGGTTGTAAAGGAGGTGCAGGGTAGGGCAGTGGATGTGGGGGTGGCTCTAATGAATGAGGGTGAGATTTGGAAGCTTCCGGTGTTGCTGTTTGCTGATGATACAGTACTTTTAAGTGAAGATGAATGGGAGTAGCAAGGTTTGGTGAATGAATTTGGGACAGTGTGTAGGAGGAGGAATCTGAAAGTTAATGTAAACAAAAGTAAAGTTATGGTGTTTGAGAAGAATGAAGTCACAGAGTGTGCAGTGAGGTTGGATGGTGAGGGTATGGAGAATGTGAGTGCATTCAAGTACTTGGGTAGTGTGATGAGTAAGGATGGAACTTTGGGGGATGAAGTGCGTGAAAGGGTACAGCAGGGAAGGAAGGTTGTTGATACACTGAAAGCAGTGATGAGAAATAGGGAGGTGAGTATGGAAGTTAAGAAGTCACTGCATGATAGTATTGTGATCCCTACCCTGACGTATGGAAGCGAGGCATGGACCTTGCAAGAGGGGAACAAGTCAAGAGTGAGAGCAGTGGAAATGAGTTACTTGAGAGGAGCATGTGGAGTGACGTGGAGGGACAGGTTGACGAATGAAGAAGTGAAGGAACGATGTGGGGTGGATGTGGATGTGGTTGAGAAGATTAGGAGAAATACACTGAGGTGGTTTGGACATGTGAAGAGAATGGAGAATGAAAGACTGACTAAGAGGGTGTATGTAGGTGAGATGGAGGAAGGGAGAGGGAGAGGTAGACCGAGGATGAGGTGGAGGGATGGAGTTGAGAGGTATATGAGGGAGGGGGGGGTGAGTTGGGGGGAGGGTAGTCAAATGGTGGGTGACAGAGCGACTTGGAGGCGTTTTGTCTGCGGCCACCCTTTGCGGGATTAGGGCATCGGGCTATAGATAGATAGATAGATAGATAATGACATTTAAAATTATAATACAGTAATGATTATTTATTTATATATTTATTCTTTACGAGATGGTTGCAGTCAGTGCATTAGCTGTTTCATTTTTTCCAGCTGCCTGTTATCAGGCAATGGGAGCTGCCTCTTACGAAACTCAGCTGCTCTGCTCGTACTTGCACTCAGTAGGATGCAACCATCAGAAACAAATCTCTGGACCTGCCCTGTGGTGATCGATGCACTCACTGGGGTAAGAGTGCATTGTTGGTGTAACCTTATCTTTTAATAGCACAATTATTTATTCTTTTTTGTTTAGATGTCAGACTTTATTTGCCTTCCCTAAACCTATCCCCTGGTGAATGATGCACTCACTGAGGGAATAGTTTGTTGATGGTGTCCCCTTAACCCATCACAGCACATAATGACCCTTACAATATGGTTGTTTAATTATATTCTTCCTAACTTTTCCTTCACACACCCTTAAGGTGCACTCATTGATGTAAGGGTCCATTGTTGGTATGCCTTTAACTCTTCACAGCACATCTGCTACAGTACATGGTTACTTATTATATTTATTTGATTTTATGCAGCTTCTTCACACATGCCAAAGCCTGCTTGTTTGTGACTGACATACTCATTAGGGTAAGAATATGTTGCTGTTATTATTGTTGTGACCATAAGTGGCAACACTTAAAGGTATTTGTCACGTACAAGGACTGCTGAACTTTAGGGAAGGGTCTGTCACATGTTTACTAAGAGTCAGACGAAAAACAAAAAAATAAAAAAATAAAAACACCATGTTATACATATCCCAGGTACTTAACCCAAATCCACCCCAGAAAGGGCAAATATGCCCTTCCCCCCATGTTTTAGTTAATTTCTCCATGTTTTCATATGTGAATTTCACTGTGAACCCCCTGTAAATTAGTGTGTCAATGTGACACAGGCAATCATGCACACTTGCACATATGCACCCCGAGGCACCGAGCACAGCAGAAGGTAGCAGTGGGGGGCCAGTCATCTGCTCAGTCATCCTGCTGTCATAGTCACTGTGATACCATGCACACGTGCATATGCACGCACGAACACATGCAGCCTGAGGCACTGAGCACGGCGGCGGAGCAACAGATGGCAGGGACAGCCAGCCATCTGCTCAGTCATCCTGTTGCTTTAGTCACTGTGACACATGCACACACACACATGCACATGCACCATGTGGGTGTGGGTGTGGTCTGGGACTACTCCCATTAGATTCAGAAAGAAAATTTGGATTATAGAAGTACCTTCCATGCATTCTTTAAATTGAAACAAGAGAATACAGGGGGGAGGCATAATTGCCCCCCTGGGGTGTATTAGGGTAGGGATGCTGTGACCTGTTTGTGGCCTGTGATCAATGATGATGGGTGGGCCCAGCATCCACCCAGCTCTAAGGGGCATGTATGTAGACAAATATAATTCTTCTGCACTTTGTGTCTATTCAGTTGGGATTTAACCCCTACGTGCCAGCTGACGTGTATAGCCATCACGATTCAGGGCGCGGAGCACCGCCAGTTGACAGGATTATCTGGAAGTATCTTCCTACCACCCGCGACCATTTTCTGTGACACCCATAGGGTAGGTAGGCCCCCCAGGTATCCCACTGATGTGTGATTCAGTCTGTACACAGCACTGGTAGAGTGAGGAGCCATGTCTTCATCATTGTCATCATCTGATTCCATCCCCCCGCTCGCGGGGCCGATTGCATCATTGACCCCTGCGAAAGTTCTGCCCATAGTGCTGGGGAAAGGGCTCAATGACAGTGCCATTGGTCGTGTCTTGGATGACACCACGTCCTCATGGACACTTAGTGAGAGTACTTCATCGAAGTAGAGAAGAAGTTACCATGTAGAGAGTGAACTCTCTCGCCATCTGACCCCTTCCCACTCTCAGATGCCTGAAACTCTCAAACTTGCAGGAGGAGGGGAAGGCCTTCAACAGTGACGAGTTCACTGAGGAAGAGGACGTAGATGACCCAGCATACTGGGCAGGTGGGCATGGAGCTGGTGGTCATCTGCGAAATAAATGCCATCAAGCTGTCTCGCTGCTACACTTCCTGCCTGCTCACCATTGTCCCGCCCTCAAACATCCACCTTCACCTCAGCCGAGTACTTAAAGGGCAGAATCACCACAACTGGGCCTTTCAGGAGTGGAATTTTCCACACGGGTCCCATGTGGTATTACTCAGCAGGAAGCGTCTCCCCAGGGAAAGCCCACGTCTGGTGAGTCATCACCCCCTTACTCCCCCACCTCCCACACCTCTCCCTCTCCTTCCCCTTCGTTCCCTGCCTGTAGGCGTTCATGCATGCAGAAAAAATGTGCTGCACATGGCAAACGGCCCGCTTTACCAGGTGTGGATAGAGTGGATACTTTTGTCTGGGAGGATGGAGCAGGATTTGAGCCCTCTGTGCTGCTGTTTGATGAGGAAGGAGCAGGTGTTCAGGAAGAGGAGCTTCCCCCCAGGCCTTAGACTATTAGCAATATTTTCAAGGCGATATTCATGACTGCAGTTATGCAATACCTGGTGGAAGAAATCAATTTCCACAAGGCTGTGTGTGTGCAGTGGCTGGATGTGGCTGCCAGCAAAAGCACGCATGTGAGGGACTGGCAACCTGTGGAGGTGGGGGAGTTGTTTGTGTGGCAAGCCCTTACCATGTTGGTAGCACATGTAACAAAACTTGTGCTTCATGACTATTGGTCGGTCGAAGAACTCGTGGGCATACCTGTCTTCAGTAAGTACTGTATATGGCCCATGACAAGTACCTTACCATCCTAGGGTTCCTCCATTTCAATAGAAATTATGGGCTTGCACCGAATGACAGGTTGTTGAAAATTAGACCTACTCTAGCAATGCTCAAGGAGTCATTTTCCAGGGTTTTTCAGCCGTTTCAGAAAGTGGTAATTGACGAGTCGCTGCTGTTATTCCAGGGCAGGTTGGCATTTATTCAGTATGGGTAATAATCAAAGCATCACTGCTTTGGGCTGAAATTCTTTGTCCTTTGCAACAGCAAAACTGGATATGTGTTAGATGTGATATTTTATTCGGCTACGGATGTTGATATACCTAGTGATGATCCTCACGATTTCTCGGCATAAGTCATGAAAGTGCTTATGGAAAGGTATTTCAACAGGCACCACATTCTGTACACCGATACTTATTACACTGCCCTGGTGTTGACCAAGTCTTTGCTTGAACACAGTGCTGGGTCCTGTGGAACTGTTCAGGCAAAGAGAAAGAATTTCCCTGTATTGCCAGCAAATACTGAGAAAGGAGCCCTTTCGTCCCATTCATTTCATTTTTAACCCGCGGCTTCCCGTCGACGTGGATTAATGTCCACACGTTTTGTCACTGCCAATCCCGTTGACGTACATAAACGCGAATCTATTGCAAGGTCCCTAATTTGCACAATTTTCAATTTTCGCAAGTGATTTTTGGCACGTATACACGGGACACCTTCCTCTACAAGATGCCAGGCAGGGACAATGCCTTACCCAGCATGACCCCCCCCCCCTTGCATGCCATTGTCTCAGCAATTCACCTGTTACCAGTGACCTGGCCAGTAAAGCCATGTCATGCCACAGTACAAAATTCAGGGCCAGAGTAATTCCCCAATCGATGACAATGTGGAGGACAAACTTTACATAGCATTATAGTTAGCAACAGTCAGAAATGATGATCAGGTAATGTCGCCAAAAAAAAGGTCAGGTGTGTTGATGTGTTTCAAGAGTGAAACAATGCTTATATTGCTTGTATTACTGTGTGAAAACCAATATTCTCTCATACTACATATAAATTCTTACCAAATAAATAAATAAACACCGTTTATGAGTGATGTGGAATGGTTACACTCCCATAGAATTCATTTTCTTTGGAGCCAGCCTGATAAAAAACCCAGTAAGGTGAGGAAGTACTGGTACCTGTATCGAGTATTTTAAACCTCAGGTGAGCGATATCTCTATGATTTTTCGATGTTTCTCACCAAAAGCAGAGGTTTGAGCCAACAAATTTTTTTTTCCAAAAATGGTCGGGATTGGGGGAAGCCAGTGGTGGAAAAGTGGTTGATATAGGGCGGGTTAAAGGCTCCAACATGCTTCCATGCGTCGGCCTTGGTCACCTAATGGCGGCTTTCCATGCTGCACCATCCATTGCAGCCTCCCTGTTCGGTCCCTTAACCCTGAGGTCACACTTAATGACCTCGTCCCATGTCTCTCTCGGTCTACTCCTCATAACCCCACCCCCAGTATTAACACCTCTCACCTTCCTCACCCAATTATCATTCCCCATCCTCTCCACATGTCCAAACCATCTCAATCTACCTCTCCTCATCACAACACCAATACACTCCAGTCCCATCCTACCTTTCAACTCTTCCATTGTAAACCCAGCCCCCCCCGGACCTTGCACCTAGGGACGTACTGCACATCTACCTAATTATTGTAATTTCTGTATGTCTGAGCTAGCGAATATCCTCTTCCTTTACTGCCCAGGTCTCACTACCATACAGCATTACACTCCTAACACATGCTGCATACAAAGACCCCTTAGCATGTAGGGAGAGCCCTCTCAATGTCAGAAGAGGCAAGAGCTCCCTGAACTTCTTCCAACCACTTCTCACCCTAGCCACAGAGCTAGCTCCAGCCCCACCTCCAGCACACAACATGACTCCTAAATAACAAAACTCATCCACACACTCAAGAGATTCACCAGCAAGTTCAAGCTTTTTACGCCTGACAAACTCCACCTGCTCTCCCCGACACGCCATACCCATAAAATCAGCATTATCTCGCAGTCTACCTCTGATACCACTACATCTCTTGTGCACCCATTTATCACAAACACCGCACAAGATAGAATTACTTCCCACGCCCTTGTGGCAGACTGCACATGGCCACTCTCCCTCATCTTTGACAGTACTGCCACCAACCCTAGATATCATCACTTTCGTGTTATCTGCATTTACCCTTAAGCCCTTGTGCCCCATACCGTCTCTCCACTTCCTAAACCTTTCCTCTGTCTCCCTTTCGTTCTCTGCAATCAACACCAAATCATCAGAATACAACATCTCCCATGGGAGTCCGTTTCTAAAGTCACGTGAGAGGGCTTCAGGTACCATGATAAACAACATGGGACCCAAAACTGACCTTTGATGCACACCATCATTCATGGAAAATTCAACACTCAAATTTCCATTCACTCTTACCTGAGTGCAATCACCCACATACATGGCCATAACCACCCTGACCAGCCACACCTCCAAGCCAAGCATTCTCATTGCCCACTTCACCACCTCTCTAGAGACTCTGTCAAAGGCCTTTTCCAAATCAACAAAAACAAAATACAGATCCCTTCTCCTACCAATATATTTTTCCTGAAGCTGTCGAACAATGAGTATGGCATCAGTGGTCCCCCTACCTGACATAAACCCAAACTGCATCTCATTAATATTCACTCTTTCTCTAATCATACCTTCTAAAACTCTCTCTGTTACCTTCATTATCTGATCTAAAAGCTTTATGCCTCTATAATTTCCTCTTTCCAGGGCATCACCCTTCCCTTTATACACATTTACAGTTACACTCTTCAGCCAGTCATCTGGGACAACACACTCATAAATAATCATATTTATCAGGTCAGTGACTAACCTCACTCCTTTATATCCTGAGACCTTCAACATTTCAGCAGCCAACCCAGACACACCTGCTGCCTTCCTCACTCACAGTAGCAGCATCAATCAAAGGCCAAGGACCAAACACTGGATCTGCTGGCTCCAAACCTTCCCTGTCCCAGTCAAACTCCTCATTCAACAACCGGTTATAATGCTCTCTCCATGCATCTTTAATATCCTCACTGTTCACCACTACCCTTCCTTCATCATTCTTCACACGCTGCTCACCTATAATATCCCGATTATCCCTCTTCATCTGATTTGCCACCTTAAATATCATATTTTTCCTTTCCCCATGATTTAGGTTATCAAGTAAAAGTCTCTGTGACTCAGACCTCGCCCTGTATACCTCTCTTCTAGCCCTACGCTTGGCAGCCAAGTATTCCTTTTTGCTACCACCCTTCTTCCATTCTTGGAAAAGCCTTCTTTTCTCCTTAACTGCAGCTTCTACACCCTCATCCCACCACCAAGTTACTTTATGTCTTGGTGGTCCTTTTGTCCAACCACATGTTACATCAGTAACTTTCAAGAGATTGTTCTTGAGGGCTCTCTACTGTTCATTAATGCCTCTGTCTACAGCTCCCTGTTCAGCCACGACTCTCCTCATCTCGCTAAAGAGGGCATCCCTTACTACTTGGTTTTTCAGCTTCCATACTTTCCTCCTAGGTACATAAGTCCTCTTTTTCATCACTCGTTCTTTAGGCACCAAATCACAAATCAGTAGTTTGTGCTGCGACACACACTCCTCACTTCCTATAACATTAACATCCCTCACTAACCTCCTATCAGCCCTCCTAACCAGAAAATAATCTATCTGACTGCTATTTCCCCCAGACTCATGCATAATTAACCTGCTCTCTCTCTTCCTAAAATGTGTGTTGCACACAGTCATGTCCGTTGCCTCCCCAAACTTGAATATCCTTTCCCCTTCCGCATTCCTTATACCATATGGACATCCCCCATGTACTCCATCATAACCTTGTGCTGCTTCACCTACATGACCATTTAAGTCCCCTCCCAAAACCACTATCTCATCATCCCGCATACCACCTACTACACGTATTAAATCATCCCAAAATCTATCTTTCTCTGCTTCATCCCTTCTTACCAAGAAATGTGGCTGGGTTAACACGTCAGCAGTACATGAGGGTTTGTTTGAGGAAACGGGAAAAACAGACTACAGGACCAGGGAACCCGTGTTGAAGCCAGATGCTGTCAACGATTGTAATATCAACATGTGGCTTGTTGATAAATCGGACATGCAAATTGGTGATTTTTGTCTACATAAGTTCTGCAGAATGGTACAAGAAGGCGTTTTTACACCTTCTTGATATCACCGTCCTGAACAGTCTCATACTGTTCAAGGAGCTAAGACTCAATACTTTGAGGTCACTTTCCCATACAACATTCGGACACAACAAAGAAACCACCACCACGGTATACACACAATACATACGTTCAGTGATGAATTATGCAAGCCCTGCCTGGACTCCTAACCTCACCACACTACAACACTCTATAGTCCATACAGAACAAGGCCCTAAAAATAATCACAGGCTGCACAGCTACTACACCCACAGACCACCTACATCAAGAAACCAAAGTCCTCAAAGTCAAGGATCACCTAGACATGAGAGGCACCCAGTTTCTTGCTGCAGCCTCCACAAACCCACAACATCCACTATATTACATGGCAGCACATCCATCCACACCAAGGAACATCAAAACAACACCCAGCACATGATGCCATACACAAATACTGTCATCTCTCCCCCCTTGCCCACCTCATACCAGCCTCCAGAAGGATATCCACATTCCGATCACTTGCCGCTACATTCAGTCACTTAAAGACAATTCACAGTTGCATGCATGGCCTCCTGACATCCACCCTTCTGAATCCTATCTCCCTTGTGAGGACAGGGTCCACCTGGCCAGGCTGAGAAGTGGGCACCATCCAGCCCTCTTAACCCAAGGGGTCCCGTCGACTTATGGATACGTTGCAACATTTTGCATTTGCCAGTCCCGACGACGTACTGGTATGTCGTGCAATTGCAAGGTTCATAATTTGCACAATTTTCAATTTTCGCGTGATTTTTCCTACGTATACACGGGACACCTTCCTCTATTCCTCTACAAGATTCCAAGCAGGGACAATGCCTTACACCGCATAACCTCCCCCCCCCCTGCATGCCATTGTCTCAGCAATTCACCTGTTACCAGTGACCTGGCCAATCAAAGACATTCAGGGCCAGAGTGATTCCCCAATCAATGACAATGTGGAGGACAAAGTTTACATAGCATTAGAGGAAGAAACAGTCAGAAATGATGATCAGGTAATGAGGCAAAAAAAGGTCTGGTATGGTGATGAGTTAGTGAGTGAAACAATGCTTATAATGCCTATATTACTGTTTGAAAACCAATATACTCTCGTACTACATATAAATTCGTAACAAGTAAATAAATAAATATTGTTTATGAGTGGTGTAAAATAGTTACCCTCCCATAGAACTCGTTTTCTTTGGTGCCAGCCTGTTAGAAAACCCAGTAAGGTAAGGAGGTACTGCTACCTGGATCGAGTATTTTAAACCTCAGGTGAGCGATTTCTTTATGAATTTTCGATGTTTCTCACCAAAAGCGGAGGTTTTAGCCCAAAAAAATTTTTTCGAAAATACCTCGGGATTGGGGGGTGTCGGAGGTGCAAAATAGCTCGGGATGTGATGGGTTAAATTACCAGAAGAGGCTGGATGACTCCGTCGCTGATGCCTGTCCAGGATGCAGCACAGGACCCCATACTATTAAGCACATTATGGAAGACTGCATTGCACACAATCACGTATGCCAACAACACAACATACACTCTTTGAGAGCTCTGTGGGAAAGCCCAGTCTCGGCCATGACCTTCCTAAGGGACTCAGGGCTGTTCGGCCAGACTGCCTAGGGAACAACTACTACTACTAATACTGTTCAAGGAGCTTGTCAGGGAACCTCTCTCTCAACAAGAGTTTGAGAGAGAGCTTGCACGTGAACTCCTTGAAGAGTATTCAACTGCACACATGCTAGGTGGGGAATGCAGACAGCACCTACAGCGGACAGGCTAAGCTGTGCAGACTGCTTCTGGTGGCACAAGCTGGTAGAGATTGGCTGGTCCACAGCAGACCGTCAGGCAGACAGGTGGTGCCATGTGTGTAACACGACAAAATGCCATCCCTCAGCACAAAAAGAGACAGCCTACCAGTGTCAGAGTGCAAGGTCTCCCTATGCCCTAAATGTTTTTGCGAGTATCAGTCCATGAGTGATTACTGAGGAGGTGTGTGGGATAGTGTAAATAGTATACAGGTATGCACAAGTGGCTGTTTTTTATAAATAAGTGAAATGTTAGATATAAGTTATTTCTAGTAAATGTTATGACAAGTGTTTCATAATAAGTTCTACAAATGCAATGCAATAAGTGCTACTGTTTATTGGTGAAAAAATTATTGGACAATACTTTGAGTTAACCTACCTGTTACGTGAAAGAAGACCACTTGCGTGTGGACCAGAAAGAAAATTACCTGGTTGGCTCTAACTAAATTATTTTCTCCTGACACTTGAGAAATAGTGCTGAATATGTGAGTATAAGCATATTTATGATGTAATGTACAAATACAGTTATCACTCTAATATCCGGACGCCCAATAACTGAACATCCCCACTACCCGGACCTAATCGTCCTGGGATCCAAACATTCCCAAAATGGTCCGGGGGGGGGGCCCCCCCCAAAAAAAAAAAAAAAAAAAAAAAAAATTCCCGTCCGTAATTTGAACTTGCTGCGCGCGCAACGGGAGAGCATTGTTTTGGTGCGTCATTCCTCCGACGTCCGATAGAGCGCCGCTGCATCCTCCCCACTTCCCGCCTGTCTCTCACCGCGAGTGAACGTACGCTCTTCGTAATGGCTGCCCACGTGATCGCTTTTGTGGTGGTGCCCTACCTGCTCTCGGGCCTCCTGCTGCTCTCGGGCCTCCTCTTGGTGTGTGTGATGATGGCCCCGCCACCTGAGAAAAGGAAGAGAGTGGTGTTGACTCTGGAAAAGAAGAGGGAAATATTGAAGAAAGTTGATGCAGGTTGGTCTTCTTCCCGCATTCTCCGCGAGTACAACCTGGCCCGGTCGACTTTGTTCGATATCAAACGTTCCCGAGACAAACTCATGCAGTACACGGCTGACTTCTCGTCGAGAAGCAAACGCAACGTGGAAAGGAAGGTTATGTTTACCCCCAAGTTTGCAGAAATCGACCGATCCACGTTGATTTGGTATCGACAGCAACGTGCAGCTGGTGTGATGGTACGTGGAACGGAGCTGAAGGCTGCTGCTGAGAAGTTTGCAAGGCTTCACGACGCCCTAGACTTCAAGGCATCCGAGGGTTGGCTCTTCGCGTTCAAGTTGTGACATGGCCTTACTAACCGTAAAGCGCATGGCGAAGCATTGGACGCTAACGAGGATGGAGTTGACGAGTTTCGGCACAAGGTGAAAGGCTTGATCGACAGGGAGGGCCTAACTCTCGGTCAAGTCTACAATGCTGACGAAACTGGCCTATTCTATTGCTCGCTGCCAACGAACACTCTAGCCAAGGAGACGGAGAAGCGTGTACCTGGCCGCAAGCTTTCCAAGGAACGGATATCTGCTTTGTGTTGTGCCAGTGCTAACAGCATGCACCGGCTTAAGCCCGTTGTTGTTGGCTGTGCAAAGCAGCCTCGGTGCCTTCGTGGGGTGATGGATGTCCTTCCTGTCGTCTGGTACCATTCTTTGAAAGCATGGTTCCCAGCTGTGATTTTCAAAGACTGGTTTCACCGTCACTTCGTCAAGGAGGTCATCCATTACCAGACGAAGACACTGGGAATCCCTCGCGATCAGGTAAAGGCTCTCCTTCTACTCGACAATGCACCTGCCCACCCGTGCGACAAGGACTTGGTTGCTGAGAATGGCCGTTTTAGGTGCATGTTTCTGCCACGTAATATGACTGCTCTCATTCAACCCATGGACCAAGGAGTGATCGTGGCAACAAAGCGCCTATACCGTTGGAAGTTCCTGGACGAGGTGATGGTTGTTCTCGAGGACGAGGACGAGCGCAGGGAAGGACGAGACACACGAGGCAAGCGGACTTTGGAAAACCTTCACCGATACAACATCAAGTCTGCGCTGTACAACTGGGCTAGTGCATGGAAGGAAGTCCCTGTGAAAACTCTTGAAAATGGTTGGTCTCGTCTGCTTCTCGGAACGGATGTGGAGTACGATTTTCTGGGGTTTGACGTGGATGACTTCCATGCACGGCTACGTACGGACGGCGACAATGTTGATGTGGACGATGTTCGTGAGTGGTTGGATGACGACGAGGGCAATCCTGGGTATCAGACGTTGTCTGATATTGAGATTGCGTCTTCGGTTGCTGGTGTCTACCGAACTTGAAGATTCCGACGACGAAGGCGACGATGATGCGGACTCCTCTCAGCAGGACACTACTCCAGCCATCCCCAAGCTGAGCGCACTCTGGGAACATCTAGAGTTCGTCCTAGACTACCTGAAACACCCGGACTGTGACAGGGAGATGGGGCCCTTTGGACTCGTGGAGGAAGTGCGTGCTTTCAGGTAGCGCATCATCAATCGTCAGAATCGTCGTTCCTTGCGTCAGTCAACGATTGACAGTTTTTTCAGACCCGTGACCCCCGCTGTGCCCATCCCTGGCTCCACTCCGTTGCCTCCCCAAGACAGGCCCTCATGCTCCGAGCCACAGCCCAGCACATCAGCCACGGTGGAGTCACTGCTCGATGTGAGTTTGCGGCTTTCTTCAGAGTCCTCTGCAGTGGGCACGCCATCACCACGACCCAGCGATGCACCCCTAGGTCGCCTGCCAGTGATACTCTCGGACTCTGACAGTGAATAAACAGCAAGAACTTCTCCACTAGACCACACGGGAATTTTGAGTGTTGTGCAGTGAAAAAAACGGTGTGTTGTGTTAAAGTTTTCAAGTTGAGAGAAAAGACTCAATAGAAAAGAAATTTAACGTAAATAGACTTCTTTGTTTTGGCTTGTTTTGGCTTTGGAAAATAATAAAAAATTGGGAAAAGTTAAAGTGCAACACTAAGTTACAATGGAGCATTATTTGGACAAAAGTGAACACTGTGAAGAGAACGGACTTCTGTGTGTTATTGACTAAGTTCAGTGCAAGACTTCAGGAAGAGATACTGCAAGTGCTTCAGGAAATCGTTCTTACTGTCAGAGTCCGAGAGGAGGCGGTTATTCATCGAGGTGGCCAGGGACTTGCTGTAAGTAGCCAGAATGTTTCATACTGTACTTTTTTCCATACTATACTTACCAGAATGTTTCATACTGTACTTTTTTCCATACTATACTTACCTCATTTCACTCTTTAATGTCCTTTATTGCTGTGAATAGGGTGTTAGTAGCTATGCATGTGCAGTAGGAACGTGTTTTTCTGAGTTAGGCTAGGTTAGGGTCCATAAGCACCAGAATGTTTATTAATGTATGAACATACTTCTAAACCCTCATTTTATGTTTCTTTTGCATTTATTTCAGTCATTTATGTGCCTTATTGGTGTGATTTGGGTCTTAAATAGGTGCTATGCATGTCCAGAGGGAGTTGTATAGGTGTTTTTCTGAGTTAGGGTCCATAAGTACAAGTCCATAAGCTGGGGCCCAATATCCGGACAAAACCAATAACCGGACCTACCAATGGCTCTATTACGTCGGATATTGGAGTGATTACTGTAATGTAAGTTGTGTATAACATTTGTAAGATTTTCATGATGCCCCTGATTAGTACAAATCAATCAGAATTATAGTACAAGTAATTACCTCATACTCAACCATACTGCTTGAGACAGTCACAGCATTTACTTGTCGAAGTGCAGTTACCCGTAATCATGATGTCAAGTGCAATTACAAGTGTTTAGTAGAGGGAATTTATTATAACTGATGCAAGAAGTACAGAAAAACAAGGAGCTGTTTTTTCCCCACACACCTACGAGGCATAATGGCACTATGAAACAGGCAGAAAACCCTTTGGGGAGCCACATGGACAGGGTGATGACTCATCCTTACGACAGTGAGTAAGGAAAAGTTGAGGATCGAGTGGAATTTTCTACATTCCTTCCGAGGACGCCTGGGCAGTGTTACAATCACCACTCCGGTCAGTGCTGCCAACGCTAGCCAGCAAGTCCAAGGTCACTGCCAGTGGTGCACACTCGGAACCAGGCCACCTAAGCGTGTAAAACCAGTCATTTTCAACTCATCCTTACTCATCGATGGAACCACCTGGAAACCTCGGGATACTTTCATTTGAAAGAGGAAGAGTTGTTGAGTCGTTTTTATCTTTATTTTTTCTCTAGGTATTGTAATTTGGCGGATATTAGGGTTTGAAAAAAAGGTATTTTTCCCAAAATCTTGGAAATTCTCCTTGAGGAGGAGTTGGCGATGGCAGGAAACCCCCGGCGAATATGGGTTAACTGAACTTAGGGACACCATAAAATACAGGAAAAATCTAAAATTTTGCTAAAATGGTCTGCCCACCCAAGGAAAATCTGGATTTGCTTGATGGTGATGATGTATACTGTGCCTTCTCATGTATGACTACCTGCCTGAGGATGTTGTTGAACCTGACCACCTTGAACACCATGTACTTATAGACAGTGACAAGGACCACTGCTATTATTTTCAGAAAAAAATTGGGATTATAGAAGTACATTCCATGTACTCATTAAATAGGCAAATTTGCCTATCCTGGGGTGGATTATGGTGGCCAGGGCATTGGGGTGGATTTAAAAGGTAATTCCTTAGATAATTCTAAAACATAAATATTTTATGAACAAATGTCAGATTAACAGTAGTTGAAGTGGACATGATACACTATTTTTACTTGAATCTTGCATCTTACTTCAAATTGTTTGTTTTTGATACATTCAGATGATTTCATTCAACTTTAAGGAAAGACTCTTGTATTAAAAGGAGTTAATGAAGGCCATCTTTAACCCTTATTGTTTAAGAACTATCTCATAATCTTTTATTTTTTTTTAAATATGAACAGAGGAATGGAAAAACAAATGAATAAAAAAAATAATAATAATCCATACACCAAATTACTGGCATCCTTCATTCATAAAATATCTGTAACAATTGGACTTGAACAGCTGCAGGTTGAAGCTTTGGGGGAAACAATTCTGGGGAAGCGAGTTCCAGAGAGATGCAGTCCAGGGAATAAAAGAATTCTGATACGCAGAAGTTCTGCAATATGGCTGAACTCATGACTCCAGTCATGAGCGCTACCAGATGCCCATGTAGCACAAGGGAAGGCATGGAGAGGTGGCACAGTGGACGTCACTTCATCTGAGCATTTGCCATAAAAGTATCAGTAAAATAATGCAAGGGAGGCAACATTCCTTCTTACATGTAGGGAAGGTAGTTTATTTATAACAGCAGTGTTATTAACCCCTACACCGCGGGCTTGTTTACCAATGACTTGCGTGTGCCGCGGGGTTATTTGGGCTCCGACAGACTCTCAAAAAATATTTGCCAAAAATCAGTTATTAGTCCTAGAATAATAAAATTACATATGCTTATGGCACATACCTTCAGCTTTCTCCTGGAATGATTGTTGAGCCTTCGTCGGTTACCGTAGGACTTGTGGAGACCTCTGAAGTAGGGTAACGAAGTCTCCACTTTACACTTCCCGACAACCCGTAATATGATTACCACAGCCAGATACAAACACTATAAACACTATTCTACAATTTTCAAGTAGTTTGGGATCCATACTCAAAAAAAAAACACTGTGAAAGCAATGGAAATTACGAGCGCGTCTGATCGTCGCACTGGCACTAGTTTGCTCTTGGTACTCTGTCATTTATTATTCATAAAACCCCTCACACTTTATATTTCTATTACTGTATAACACTTATATATATCTACAGTCTTTATCCATAAGTTTCCTTCAGTAGTATTAGTTTATTGTCACTGTAGGGATTCAATTTCTTTCAGTAAAATACGTAGCATTCACTTTCTCGTCCTGTATACTGGCATTGAGAGTGAATGTCACTTTCATCTTCACTCTCATAACTCATAGCATTCAGACATGCTAGAGTGAAACTTTCACTTTCATTACTCCTAGGGTATATACTCGTATTCGTATAATACTACTCATTTACATTTCTATTTACGTTCTCTATTTTATTTACGTTATTTACATTTCTATTTTATTTACACTGTGTTGTGCCCTGTCACTTGAAATAACTTATAAAACTATTTTCCATTGTTCACGTATATTTACATTCATTACTTTCACTTGCTGTTTACACATTATTTACACATTATTTACAATTCCACTTGCACTGTTTTACTCAATAGAAAGATCGTAGTCACTCTTTTATCAATTTTCAGCCCTTTACCTCTTTCCACACGAGGTTTAGTGGGGGGTAAAGGTCACAGGGCCATTTGCATGGGGGTGAAAAAAGGCCTTGAAGTCAGCAAGAAGAAATATACGTTCCCTCGCTTCGGAAGATGAGAGTAAACTGATAACGGAGGGCCAGCGTGGAGGCCTGCTTAGGGGTTATTCAGAGTTACCAATATTAGTTCTTGAAAAAGCTAAGTCTAGCACTGATATGATTGGCAGGAAATCTAGACAATACATTATAAATTTGGTAGTTCCAGGTGAATGTAAATATCACTTAAGCTTCTCCCTTCCCTCCTTACATGTATATTTATTACGAAAATAGATTAGAGGCCTACTTAGGAGATATATATTCAGAGCTACCAATGTTAAATCTTGAAACAGCTTTGTCTAGCACTGATATGATTGGCAGGAAATCTAGACAATACATTATAAATTAGGTAGTTCCAGGTGAATGTAAATATCACTTAGGCTTCTCCCTTCCCTCCTTACATGTATATTTATTACGAAAATAGATTATTCGGCATATTTCAAGGGGAAAAAAACAGCGAAAATTAGCGAACGAGTGCATGTGAGGTGTTGTCAGGTGATAATTAGCCAATTCCAGGTGTATGGCACTCTCACTTACCTGATTTCTTTCTTGTATATATTATTTGGTATAAGAATAGGACATTGGGCATATTTCAATGGATGAAATCAGTGAAAAATTCCAGGGAAGATTTACTTAGTGTAGCACGGCCAGGCAGGCGAGAGGATAGGGTAATGGAGGGGGGGTAGGGAGGGGAGTCAAGAACGGGGAGAAATGGCTAAATTGTCAACAATGGATGGGAGTACAGATGAGATTAGGAGTGCTGACTAGTGATGGACATTGGCAGTACTGATAGATGATACAAGCCCCCACTTGGAAGCCCGGGTGAATTCAAAATAACACAGAATCACAAAAGCGACGCCCCGCGGTATGATCCCTTGCTCCCAAGCGTCACGAAAGTGACGCCCCGCGGTTAAGGGGTTAATAATTCCAACAGCTTTGTTCTGAATTTTATCTAGTTGTTTTAATGCAGCCTCCTCACATCCATTCCACAAGGGTGAGCAGTATTCAAGCTGAGAGCACACATGACTCTTATAAATTATAGCTAACTGCTTGTCAGTGAAGAAGTTAGACTCTGTACAATAGTCCAAATTTCTCTGAGGTGGTTTCAGCAAGTGATCAGACATGAGAGGTTCAGCTGAGGGCATTGTTAAGTGAGACAACAAGAATTTCAATTCATTTGGAGATGAGAATATTAGTAGCATTGAAGGAAATATATGAGTGTGGCAGTATCTGTCTATTAGTAAATTGTATATACTGTATTTGATTTTACTAGCATTAAATGAGACAAGGCCGTTTTGTCTCCATGTACTGGTCGTAGATAAGCCTTGATTTATGGAGATGGCTGTATGGCACTTAGTTGATAGTTAGAGATATTAGACTTTGTAAATGGGTGTTTGAGTGCAAATGAACTGTGAAGTGTTGAGTCATCTGCATATGAATGGATGGGATTGTGGGTGACAGATAAGAGATCATTAATATGAACCAGGAACAGGGTTGGTGCCAGAACTGATCCCTGTGGCATGCCAGCATTAATTGAGTGGAAATTGATATATACATCATCTACTTATACTCATATTTTTCTGTTGCTGAGATATGGGGAAAGCAGAGGAACAAAAGACGTTAGTCCATAGCAAGGGAGTTTGGACAGCAGGGAACGGTGCCATCCTTTGTCGAAAGCTTTAGAAATATCAGAGGCTACTGCATGAGTTTCTCCTTGTAGGTTGATTGATTGATGGATGGTATGAGACAGGAGATTGAATATGTCAGTGGTGGATCTTTCGTGGCAAAAACCATATTGTCTATCACTAATTTAGTTGTTGGATTCAAGATGTTTAACTATGTGCTTATTAAGAAAAAATTTTAAATACTTTACCAAGAGAAGATGTTACAGCTATTGGTCTGTAATCAGAGGGGTCAGGGGAACATTCTTTCTTTGTAATTGGGTGGATATTGGCTTCTTTCCATGAATTTGGGAATGAAGAAGTACGTATGCATAGTCTGAATAATTTAGTTAGAACAGAGGCAAGTTCTGGGGAACACTTTTTCAAAACAATTGGAGGAATTCCATCTGGGCCTGGAACTTTGTTGGTAGGTAAATTATCTAGGATAGATATTACAAATCTTGTCTGTATTTTAAGTGGAACAGTTGAGACTCATAGGACCAGAGGGGCATAACCTATGCTAGATATATTTTGAGTAATTGAAGGTTAAAGTTGGAGAATCGTTGGCATAATGAGTCTGAATGAAAAAGGCATTGTAATTATACCAAAATGATTGTCTCAGTGAGTCTTTTTTATCATCTACTTTTGGAGAAAAAATTTATAGAAGAATTTTTATTTTGTATGGGGGAGTTTGCCCCCCCTTCCATGGGAGCCATGCATCAAATAATCCTGAATGGAAAAACTAGGTAATATAAAGTACAGTATTACTATTATGAGTATAGTAAGTTGTCAAAATCTTATTCATTTCTGACCTTTAGTTAATTTTATATGATATTTTTTATTGTATTTTACGTATGTTTTTGTTTTTGAGACCTGAAAAGTATACTTCCAGACGATGAATATTATTTAAAAATATGAAGTAACAAAACACATCTGCTTATGCTTCCTTCAGGGCCAATGTGCCCTAGTGGTTTGATGGGGGGAGGGGTTAGTATTCGAGGAAGTCATTGTTCAGTTCTGACTCGCTGTCATCATGGGCCATGCCCCCCTCTCCCTCTAATGCGTCCTGTTTCCTGAAGATGTCCTCGAAAAAGCCCTCCTGTTGTGGTGGTACAATTTACACAAATCCTTAAGATCCTTGATCTTCTCAGGTTGAAGCTTCACAACATTGGGATACTTGGGTGGCAAACTAATTCCAGGCAAATTGAACTTGGATTAGTCATACTTCTTACTGTGACCCTTCTGCAGTTTGATGGGAACTGGCTCATGGAACCTTTAATCTGCCTTCACCTTGATGCCCATCTTATAATCATTAGCGATTATGAACATTCTTACATTTTTGAAGCCACCCTTGGTCACAACTGTCTGCTGCACACTGAAGTCCAAGAAAGAGTAATGATGCATGTCGACGACATTGAAAAGGTTTGTGGTTCTGCTCTCTCGTATGAAATGAATGTAATGGGGGTCGGGTACACATCATTACCTTTAAGTGAGAGCTCTAGGTTGCCGAAATCCTGATCACAAGGTAGGAAACTATGCCCCGCACCATGAAATAATGGTCTATAGAATGCAGCCATTCACTCTGGATTAAATGTAAGTACAGGAGTACGACATTCAAGTCGTTATTCTGTCCATTGCAGTTATCATTAAAGACCACTAAACTGCACACATTGTCACCAATATAGTTATTAACATAGAACAGTAAGCAACTGGCAGTTTTGCAGGACCCCTCTTTCCATCTGTTTCATTCCAAACATAGAAGTGGGCAAGTCCGGTCTTTGAGCCATGGATGCAGAAGTTTTCGCATATAGTATTGAGCTCCAGAAATGACACGTGGAGTAGGCAGAGTTTGCTGCAAGTCGATGGCAACTGCGGCGAGAGTGTGATCCTTGTCACTTTCATACACCTTCCTAAACTCATGGGCTGCTTTAGAGCCTGCAAGGTGGAACCGCTTTTGCACAGTAAGCTCCCTTATGTGACTGTCATTGTGCCCCTGTTGAAGGCCCCTTAACTCAAAGTCGATGGCATAATAAAAGTTGCAGGTGTCAGATCTTGGAGGCCCAGTGCCAATATTAATCTCTGTCCTGAAAATGTTCTTGTAGATGTACTCAGAAGCTATTAAATCTTGCTTGTTATCACATTCCAGACCAGCTACATAATCCCTGTAAAGTGATTTCATACTTGAGCTGGGAGGGAGGTAAACACAATGTGGAATCTTTGCACATGAGTAATGAGAGGTACAGGTGGGAAGACTCCGGATGTGGGCCATGGATAACTCTCTAACCTCAGGTGAAGTTTTGTTGGCGGGTTTGTGTTGTCCATGCCGGTCATTGATGACCATGCCTGTAATGGTGCCCTTCATTATTGCATTACGGATCCACTTCTGTGAGATCTCATGGACATGGAGGAAAGCAACAAGGCACATGTCAGTGACAGTGTTATTGACAATGACTGTGTACACATGAGAAGAAGACCGCCTGCTGTCTTTGCCTTTCACGTAACACCTCTTCAGAGCTACGACACTGACACAGCTGTGAATGTATCAAGTTTGAGCATTATGGTCCTCCATTGCCCCCAAATTATCAAAGTTCATGTGTGCATTTTCCTGACCAACTTTGCTGAAACACTTATTGGGACATGTACAGGGAGCTTCCATCTCTCTTGCTGCAACATTTGTCTGATTAGCTTGGCTGGTATAGGCATGTCCACTCTCATTTCATCTTAGTCACTACCTTTTTCCAAATTCTGGCTTCCTGATATGCTTATGGGTATGCTGTGGGTGTTGTTCATCCCTGTCACTATGACTCATGGCGAAAGGAGTAATCTGTCCAATAAGCACAAAGAATACAAGGAAATGGCGACAATAGCTTGACCACTGACGTCTCACGTGTTCACTGAGATGTGTGGTGTTGGCTGGCATGTGGTGGGTGCCTCGTGACTGGCTGAGCATGGGCGTGTACCGAGATATGCTCATTGGCTGCCCCTGGTACAGAGGCATCCGCCCCTCTGACCCTCGTATGAAGAGTTAAACAGAGGTTTTCCACATGTGAAACTACGCAGTTCTGGTCTCTCCTACCACCTGCTGCATGGTCAGTCTTCGAAAAATCACACCATATAGTACAGCAGGGGTGGGGAACGTCTGGCCTCTGGGCCATATGAGGCTCGCAAGACCATTTGATCAGGTCCGCGAGGCAATTCATAAATGCAGTTTCATAAACTCGTGAACAAATATATATATATACAGTAATCACTCTAATATCCGGATGCCCAATAACCGAACATCCCCACTACCCGGACCTTATCGTCCTGGGATCCAACATTCCCAAAATGGTCCGAAAACCCAAAAAAATTACAAAAAAAAAATCGATTTTTTGCCGTCTGTAATTTGAACTTGCCGTGCGCGCCGCGGGAGAGCATTGTTTTGGTTCGTCATACCTCTGCCGTCCGATAGAGCGCCGCTGCATCCTCCCCACTTCCCGCCTGTCTCTCACCGCGACTGGACCTACGCTCTTCACAATGGCTGCCCACGTGCTCGCTTTTGTGGTGGTGCCGTAATTGCTGCAAGGCCTCCTGCTGCTCTCGGCCCTCCTCTTGGTGTGTGTGATGATGGCCCCGCCACCAGAGAAAAGGAAGAGAGTGGTGTTGACTCTGGAAAAGAAGAGGGAGATATTGGAGAAAGTTGATGTGGGTTGGTCTTCTTCACGCATTCTCCGCGAGTATAACCTGGCCCGGTCGACTTTGTTCGATATCAAACGTTCCCGAGACAAACTCATGCAGTACACGGCTGACTTCTCGTCGAGAAGCAAACGCAACATGGAAAGGAAGGTTATGTTTACCCCCAAGTTTGCAGAAATCGACCGATCCACGTTGATTTGGTACCGACAGCAACGTGCAGCTGGTGTGATGGTACGTGGAACGGAGCTGAAGGCTGCTGCTGAGAAGTTTGCAAGGCTTCACGACGCCCTAGACTTCAAGGCATCCGAGGGTTGGCTCTTCGCGTTCAAGTTGCGACATGGCCTTACTAACTGTAAAGCACATGGCGAAGCATTGGACGCTACCGAGGATGGAGTTGACGAGTTTCGGCACAAGGTGAAAGGCTTGATCGACAGGGAGGGCCTCACTCTCGGTCAAGTCTATAACGCAGACGAAACTGGCCTATTCTATCGCTCGCTGCCAACGAACACTCTAGCCGAGGAGACGGAGAAGCGTATACCTGGCCGCAAGCTTTCCAAGGAACGGATATCTGCTTTGTGTTGTGCCAGTGCTAACGGCATGCACCGGCTTAAGCCCGTTGTTGTTGGCCGTGCAAAGCAGCCTCGGTGCCTTCGTGGGGTGATGGATGTCCTTCCTGTCGTATGGTACCATTCTTTGAAAGCATGGTTCACAGCTGTGATTTTCAAAGACTGGTTTCACCGTCACCTCGTCAAGGAGGTCATTCAGTACCAGACGAAGACACTGGGAATCCCTCGTGACCAGGTAAAGGCTCTCTCCCTCAGCTCGACAATGCACCTGCCCACCCGTGCGACAAGGACTTGGTTGCTGAGAATGGTCGTATTAGGTGCATGTTTCTGCCACCTAATACGACTGCTCTCATTCAACCCATGGACCAAGGAGTGATTGTGGCAACAAAACGCCTGTACCGTCGGAAGTTCCTGGACGAGGTGATGGTTGTTCTCGAGGACGAGGACGTGACACTCGAGGCAAGTGGACTTTGGAAAACCTTCGCTGCTACAACATCAAGTCTGCGCTGTACAACTGGGCTAGTGCATGAAAGGAAGTCCCTGTGAAAACTCTTGGAAATGGTTGGTCTCGCCTGCTTCTCGGAACAGATGTGGAGTACGATTTTCTGGGCTTTGACGTGGATGACTTCCATGCACGGCTACGTACGCACGGCGATGTTGTTGATGTGGACGATGTACGTGAGTGGTTGGACGACGACGACGGCGATCCCGGGTATCAGACGTTGTCTGATATCGAGATCGCGTCTTCGGTTGCTGGTGTCAGTGCCAAACTTGATGATTCCGATGACGAAGGCGACGATGATGTGGACTCCTCTCAGCAGGACACTACTCCAGCCATCCCCAAGCTGAGCGCACTCCGGGAACATCTAGAGTTCGTCCTAGACTACCTGGAACACCCGGACTGCGACAGAGAGATGGGGCCCTTGGGACTCGTGGAGGAAGTGAGTGCTTTCAGGCAGCGCATCATCAATCGTCAGAATCGTCGGTCCTTGCGTCAGTCAATGATTGACAGTTTTTTCAGACCCGTGATCCCCGCTGTGCCAAGCCCTGGCTCCACTCCGTTGCCTCCCCAAGACAGGCCCTCATGCTCCAAGCCACAGGCCAGCACATCAGCTACAGTGGAGTCACCGCTCGACGTGAGTTTCCGGCTTTCGTCAGAGTCTTCTGCAGTCGGTACGCCATCACCACGACTCAGCGATGCACCTCTTGGTCACCTGCCAGTGATACTCTCGGACTCTGACAGTGAATAAACAGGAAGAACTTCTCCACTAGACCACACGGGAATTTCGAGTGTTGTACAGTGAAAAAAACGGTGTGTTGTGTTAAGGTTTTCAAAATGAGAGAAAAGACTCAGTGGAAACAAAATTTAACGTAAGTAACCTTTGTTTTGGCTTTGGAAAATAAAAAAAACTTGGGAAAAGTTAATGTGCAACACTGAATTAAACTGGAACATTATTTGGACTAAAGTGAACACTGTGAATAGAACGGACTTCTATGTGTTATTGACTAAGTTAAGTGCAAGACTTCAGGAGAGTGTACTGCAAGTGCTTCAGGAAATCGTTCTTACTGTCAGAGTCCGAGAGGAGGCGGTTATTCATCGAGGTGGCCAGGTACTTGCTGTAAGTAGCCAGAATGTTTCATACTGTACTTTTTTCCATACTATACTTACCAGAATGTTTCATACTGTACTTTTTTCCATACTATACTTACCAGAATGTTTCATATTGTACTTTTTTCCATACAATACTTACCTCATGCATGTGCAGTAGGAATGTGTTTTTCGGAGTTAGGCTAGGTTAGGGTCCATAAGTACCAGAATGTTTATTAATGTATGAACATACTTCTGAACCCTCATTTTATGTTTCTTTTGCATTTATTTCAGTCATTTATGTGCCTTATTGGTGTAATTTCGGTCTTAAATAGGTGCTATGCATGTCCAGAGGGAGTTGTATAGGTGTTTTTCTGAGTTAGGGTCCATAAGTACAAGTCCATAAGCTGGGGCCCAATATTCGGACGAAACCAATAACCGAACCTACCGATGGCTCTATTACTCCGGATATTGGAGTGATTACTATATCTATATATATAAATATATATATATATATATATATATATATATATATATGTATATATATATATATATATTTATATATATATATATATATATATATATATATATATATATATATATATATTTATAAATATATATATATATATATATATATATATATATATATATATATATATATATATATATATATATATATATATATATATATATATATATATATATATATATATATATATATATATATATATATATATATATATATATATATTTATATATATATATATATATATATATATATATATATATATATATATATGTATATAAAGGTAAGCCCTTAATTCACGCGAACTTTTTTCACGCGATTTCGGTTCTCCACAAATTTTTCGTACAATAATTAAAACGTAAAATTAGGGTATTCAAATAAATAATTTTAATATACAAGAGAAATAAATAAAATATAAAAATGCCTACCTGCTGCCCGTGTGCATACATATGTGTGTGTGTGTGTGGGAGGTCGATCTACCACGCACCACACAGTCAGTTTGAATCTGACGGTCAAAATATGCGTGACTTGCGAATCGTTATTTGTGGCTTATTTTTCTACCTTCCAATGATTGCTTGTCTTGTCTGCCAACCTGGGGCCTAAGCATAGTGCTAGTGATGCATGTGGTAACACACCAAAACGGATTTGTAAAGTGATGTTGCTGACAGAGAAAGTTAAAGTGTTGGACAAACTTAATGGAGGAATGTTGAGGACAATTCTCCGTCAGGACGATTCCTCGTCATTTATTTACATACCAGTTTATTTAGCAAGTACAGTACACTAGTTTTTGACTTATATGAGTTGTAAAATCCCCCTGAAAATTAGTTACTAAAGTATTAATTAATCAATAATAAGTATATTTATAGAATGACAGGAAATCGTCCATGTTTTGATGGTGAATTGACTTCGTGGTGAATTGTCTTGGAACCGTGTGTTTGGGGTGAGTCAACTGTTCTTACAACAAAGAAGGCAGAACGTAGCATACGGGAGGCAGTGAGGGCTAGTGTACCAGGCTGTGCTGAAGTGTCTCCACCTACGCCTGTGAACTGGCTTGGAACCGTGTGTTTGGGGTGAATGAGTCAACTGTTTGGACAATAAAGAAGGCAGAATGTAGCATATGGGAGGAGTGAGGGCTTGTGCACCAGACTGTTGAAGTGTCTCCACCTACGCCTGTGCTTGTTAGATTTCAGTGTTAAATTTCTTACATTTTTGTTGTTTTTCATACTTTATGCTAGTTTACAAGGTGTATGTAGTGCATAAACAGTATTATTCTGATGTAATATACTTAGTAGACATGCATAATTATGTGCACACAAGGGCAGAACATATACGCAAATTTCCCACATACGCGAAGGGTCTGGGAACGTAACCCTCATGTGAATTAGGGCTTACCTGTATATATATATATATATATATATATATATATATAAACATATACACATATATATATATATATATATATATATATATATATATATATATATATACAGTAATCCCTTCACTATCCGACGTAATAGAGCCATAGGCATGTCCGGAAAGTGGTCCTGTCCGGATAGTGGGCACCAGCCTCCTGGACTTGTACTTATGGACCCTATCTATCTATCTATTGCCAGACGCCTCAATCCCGTTTGGGGTGGCCACAAACAAATCGCCTCCAAGTCGCCCTGTCCCCCGCCATTTCACTCCCCTGCTCCCAACTCACACCCCCCTCTCTCATATACCTCTCCACCCCATCTCTCCACCTCATCCTCGGCCTCCACCTCCCTCTTTCCCCCTCCACCTCACTCACATACACTCTCTTCGTCAGTCTTTGACCCTCCATCCTCTCCACATGGCCAAACCACCTCAGTGTGTTCCTCATAACGCTTCCTATCACATCCACATCAACACCACAATGCTCCTTTATATCCTCATTCGTCAGCCTGTCTCTCCATGTGACTCCACAGGCTCCTCTTAAATAACTCATTTCCACGGCTCTCACTCTTGACTTGTGTCCTTCCAACAACGTCCAAGCTTCACTTCCGTACGTTAGAGTTGGTATCACAATACTGTCATGTAGTAACTTTTTCACTTCCATGCTCACTTCCCTGTTTCTTATCACTGCTTTCAAAGAACCAGCAACCTTTCTTCCCTGCTGTACCCTTTCAAGCACTTCACCCTCCAAACCTCCATCCTTACTCATCACACTACCCAAGTACTTAAACGTACTCATATTTTCCAATTCCTCACCATCCAACCTCGCTGTACATTCACTGACTTCACCTCTCTCAAAGACCATCATTTTACTCTTCCCTACATTCACCTTTAGATTCCGTTTCGTACACACTCTCTCAAACTCATCCACCAAGCCTTGCAGCTCCCCTTCGTCTTCACACAACAACACGGTATCATCTGCAAACAACAGTACAGGGAGTTTCCAAACACTATCCTCTCTCACCAGGGCCACTCCAACATCCACTACCCTACCTTGTACCTCTTTTATTACCCCATCCATGTACAGATTGAACAACCATGGAGACATGACACATCCCTGTTTCAACCCAACTTTCAAAGAGAAAAATTCACTTAGTTCACCATCCACACGCACTGCAGCCTTCGCACCATCGTACATACTCTTCACAGCATTCAACAACTTCCCATCTATTCCATATATTCTTAACACTTTCCACAATCCTAGTCTATCCACCCTGTCATATGCTTTCTCCAAATCCATGAAAGCCGCATACAACTTCTTTCCCTTCTCTAGAAACTTTTCCACTAAAGATCTGAGAATGAATATCTGATCTACACAACCTCTTCCCTTCCTAAAGCATCCCTTTTCTTCTCCAACTAATTTCTCTGTTCTTTCTCTAACTCTGTCAATAAGTATCCTACCATATACTTTTCCTATTATACTAAGAAGACAAATGCCCCTATGATTACCACACACTTCTTTTTCCCCTTTTCCTTTGTACAAGGGAATAATTATACCTGACTTCCAATCCTCCGGGACTCTACCTTCCTCCCAGGCCAATCTGCACATCTTCCACATCCATTCTACTACTATCTCTCCCCCATGCTTCAGCATTTCACCACACACTCCATCAATTCCTGGGGCTTTCCCTGATTTAACTTTCTTCATTGCTTCCACAACTTCTATCCTACTGATTTCTTCCTGTCTTCTCACCTCCCTCCTTCTTCCAGCCATTCCCCAGCCACTTATACTCGCATTACTTCCATCCTCCACGTTCAACAATTCCATAAAGTGTTCTCTCCATCTGCTCACTTTTTCTCCCTTCTCCACTAGTAATCTACCATTTTTATCTTTCACTCCCCTGCTAACTCCACTTCCTAGCCTAACTCAGAAAAACACCTCCCTATTGCACATGCATAGCACCTAAGACACTACATATTCACACCAATAAGGGACACAAAAGAGTGAAATGTGGTGTTTGAGGTAAGTATAGTATGGAAAATACAGTACAGTACAGTATGAAACATTCTGCCTTCTTACAGCAAGTCCATGGCCA
Organism: Coenobita brevimanus; assembly: GCF_032717465.1. NCBI lineage: Eukaryota > Metazoa > Arthropoda > Malacostraca > Decapoda > Coenobitidae > Coenobita > Coenobita brevimanus. The sequence goes on from NC_136967.1 coordinate 35,323,121, forward strand.
TCTCGATGAATAACCACCACCTCTCAGACTCTGACAGTAAGAAGGATTTCCCGAAGCCCTTGCAGTACACTGTTCATGAAGTCTTGCACTTAACTTAGTCATTCGCACTCAGAAGTCCATTCTTTTCACACTGCGCGCTCTTGTCTTACTTATGCTCCATTGTAACTTAATAAGTGTTGCACTCTGCACTTTAAGTCTTTCCACTCATAAAACCAATTTCAAAACAAATCACAAGTTTATTTACGTTAAATTTAGTCCAAAAATTTTGTCTTTTCACTCAAAGTTCTACTTTCTTTACAATACTGTATGTCCTTTTTTTGTTTCACTGCACAACACTAAATTCCCGTGTGGTCTAGTGGAGAAGTTCTTGCCGTTTAATCACTGTCAGAGTCTGAGAGTATCGCTGGCAGGTGACCTAGGGGTGCGTTGCTGGGTCGTGGTGATGGCGTACCACTGCAGACGACTCGGAAGATAGACGCAAACTCACGTCGAGCGGTGACTCCACTGTGGCTGATGTGCTGGGCTGTGGCTCAGAGCATGAGGGCCTGTCTTGGGGAGGCAACGGAGTGGAGCCAGGGCTGGGCACAGCGGGGGTCACGGGCCTGAAAAAGCTCTCAATCGTTGATTGACGCAAGGAATGACGATTCTGATGATTTATGATGCGCTGCCTGAAAGCACGCACTTCCTCCACAAGTCCCAAGGGCCCCATCTCCCTGTCGCAGTCCGGGTGTTCCAGGTAGTCCAGAACGAACTCTAGGTGTTCCCGGAGTGCGCTCAGCTTGGAGATGGCTGGAGTTGTGTCATGCTTAGAGGAGTCCGCATCATCATCGGAATCTTCAAGCTGGGTACTGACACCTGCAACTGAAGATGCGATCTCGACATCAGACAGGGTCTGATACCCAGGATCGCCCTCGTCGTCATCCAACCACTCACGCACTTCGTCCACATCAACATCATCGCCGTGCGCACGTAGACGTGCATGGAAGTCATCCACGTCGAAACCTAGGAAATCGTACTTCACATCCGTTCCGAGAAGCAGACGAGACCAACTATTTTCTAGAGTCTTGACAGGGATTTCCTTCCATGCACTGGCCCAGTTGTAAATGGCAGACTTGATGTTGTAGCTTCAAAGGTTTTCCAAAGTCCACTGGCCTCGCGTGTCCCGTCCCTCCCTGCGCTCGTCATCGTCCTCGAGAACAACCATCACCTCGCCCAGGAACTTCCGTTGGTATAGGCGCTTCGTTGCCACGATCACTGCTTGGTCCATTGGTTGGATGAAAGCAGTAGTATTAGGTGCCAGAAATATGCACCTAATGCGGCCATTCTCAGCCACCAAGTCCTTGTCGCACGGGTGGGCAGGTGCATTGTCGAGGAGAAGGACGGCCTTTACCTGGTTGCGTGGGATTCCCAGTTTCTCCGTCTGGTAATGTATGACCTCCTTGACGAAATGGCGGTGGAACCAGTCTTTGAAGATGTGGGCTGTGAACCATGCCTTCAGGGCCATCCATAACCCCATGAAGACACCGAGGCTGCATTGCATGGCCAACAATAACGGGCTTAAGCCGGTGCATGCCGTTAGCATTGGCACAACACAAAGCAGATAGCCGTTGCTTGGAGAGCTTGCTGCCAGGTACACGCTTCTCCGTCTCCTCGGCTAGAGTTGTTTGTAGGCAAAGAGCAATAGAATAAACCAGTTTTGTCAGTGTTGTAGACTTGACCGAGAGTGAGGCCCTCCCTGTCGATCAAGCCCTTCACCTTGTGCCGAAACTCCTCTACTCCATCCTCGTTAGCGTCCAAAGCTTCGCCATGAGACTTACAGTTGGTAAGGCCATGCCGTAACTTAAACGCGAAGAGCCAACCCTCAGATGCCTTGAAGTCTAGGGCGTCGTGAAGCCTTGCGAACTTCTCAGCAGCAGCCTTCAGCTCCGTACCACGTACCATCACACCAGCAGCACATTGCTGTCGATACCAAATCAACGTGGAGCGGTCGACTTCAGCAAACTTGGGAGTAAACATCATCTTCCTCTCCACGTTGCATTTGCTTTTCGACGAGAAGTCAGCCGTGTACTGCATGAGTTTGTCTTGGGATCTCTTAATATCAAACAAAGTAGATCGGGCCAGGTTGAACTCACGGAGGATGCGTGAAGAAGACCATCCCGCATCTACTTTCTCCAATATCTCCCGTTTCTTCTCCAGACTCAATACCACTCTTTTCCTCTTCTCAGGCAGCGGGGCCATCATCACACACACGAAGGAGAGACATGAGAGCAGCAGGTAAGGCACCACCACAAAAGCGAGCACGTGGGCAGCCATGACGACGAGCGTTCACTCATGACAAGAGACAGGCAGAAAGTGGGGAGGATGCAGGGGCGCTCTAGCAGACATCGGAGGAATGATGCACCACAACAAAGCTGTCCCGCGCTGCGCGCGCCAAGTTCAAATTATGCGTGGGATTTTCTTTTCTTTTCTTATTTTTTTCGAATTTTTTGTGGTTTTCGGACCATTTGGGGAATACTGGATCCCGGGACGATTATGTCCGGTAAGTGGGGATGTCTGGAAAGTGGGCGTCCGGAAAGTAGAGGGATTACTTATATATATATGTGTGTGTGTGTGTGTGTGTGTGTATTTATATATATATACCGTATACAGGTAAGCCCTTAATTCCCGCGAACTTTTTTCACGCAATTTCGGTTATCCACGAATTTTTTGTACAATAATTAAAACAAAATTATAGTATTCAAATAAATAATTTTAATATACAATAGAAATAAATAAAATATAAAAATGCCTACCTGCTGCCCGTGTCCATACATATATGTGTGTGTGTGTGTGTGTGTGTGTGGGAGGTCGGTCTACCATGCACCACAGTCAGTTTGAATCCAACGGTCGAACCATGCGTGACTCGCGAATCGTTATTTGTGGCTTATTTTTCTGCCTTTCAGTGATTGCTTGCCTTGTCTGCCAACATGGGGCCTAAGCGTAGTGCTAGTAATGCATGTGGTAACACACCAAAACAGACTCATAAACTGATGTTGCTGACAGAGAAAGTTAAAGTGTTGGACAAACTTAAGGGAGGAATGTTGGCAACAATTTTCCGTCAGGACGATTCACCGTCATTTATTTACATACCAGTTTTTTTTAGCAAGTACAGTACACTAGTTTTTTACTTATATGAGTTATAAAATCCCCCTTAAAATTAGTTATTAAGGTATTAATTAATCAATAATAAGTATATTTATAGAATGATAGGGAATCGTCCATGTTTTGATGGTGAATTGTCTCGGAACTGTGTGTTTGGGGAGAGTCAACTGTTCTTACAATAAAGAAGGCAGAACGTAGCATACGGGAGGCAGTGAGGGCTAGTGCACCAGACTGTGCTAAAGTGTCTCCACCAATGTCTGTGAACTGGCTCGGAACCGTATGTTTGAGGTGAATGAGTCAGTTGTTTGGACCATAAAGAAGGCAGAATGTAGCATATGGGAGGCAGTGAGGGCTTGTGCACCAGACTGCTGAAGTGTCTCCACCTACGCTTGTGCTTGTCAGGTTTCAGTGTTAAATTTCTTACATTTTTGTTGTTTTTCATACTTTATGCTAGGTTGTAAGGTGTATGTAGTGCATAAACAGTATTATTCAGATATAATATACTTAGTAGACATGAGTAATTATGTGCACACAAGGGCAGAACATATATGCGAATTTACCACATACGCGAAGGGTCTGGGAACGTAACCCTCGCGTGAATTAAGGGCTTACCTGTATATATATATATATTTATATCTATCTATCTATATATACACATACAGTACTCCCTCCACTATCCGATGTAATAGAGCCAAAGGCATGTCCGGAAAGTGGTCCCTTCCGGAAAGTGGGCCCCTGCCTGCTGGACTAGTACTTAAGGACCCTAACCCAGCCTAACTTTGAATGCCACCTAAATAACTCCCTACTGGACATGCATAGCACCTATTTAAACCTATTTAAGACCCTATTCACATCAATAATGGACATGAAATAAATGAAAAGGAACCAAAGAATGCAGAATTAGAAGTGACTGTACCTCAGCCAGAGTACTTACAGCACATCTGTGGCCTTTCTCTAAGGCTTTGGCACTGATGAAACTGCTCTTGAAGCACTTACAGTAATCCAGTGTTGTGCTGCACTTACAGTAATTCTTTGCACTGCGAGTTATAATTGTTTAACACTGCACATTGTTAACTGCCCCACGCCAGTTTCAACTGCCAGTTTCAACCGCCGGTTTGCACTCCACAGCTAATCCTTTGCACTCTAAATTCTAATTTCTTACACTGCACAACACTAAACTCCCATGTGGTCTACTGGCGAGGTATTGCAGTTTATTCACTGTTTATTCACGAAAAACAAGCACGTATGGCATCCACTGTGATAAGTACCTGCTCGCATTTGAAGTTAGGAAGTGACTGTTGGTGACGGGGAAACAGAGTTGCCAGATCGCAACAGCCACATTACCAAACTCCTCAATTTTTATTACCAAATTTAACTTTTCATTACCAAATTCGTAAAGCTAACATTTATTCTTCACTAATTATATATACAAGTCGAATACATGTAATCACTCTCCTTATAATTAACAGCATGTTGATTATTTTCACGCTATGTAGGCTTGCAGATTAATCAGAGAGAGCAGACAATCCACCATCTCCGTCCTGTGTATCCTCATACATGTGAAAAATCCGTTTGGTAATGCATTATTCTCATTCATTACCAAACGAATTTTTCATTACCAAATTGGCCCACATTTGGTTTTGAAAAATACCAAATGGCAACCCTGACATCCCCGGGGAGGGGAGAGGGGGGAGGAAGGAAGAGGTGAAGGGGCCTTGGTGTAAGCAGCTGTTCGGTGCCACGTGTCAATTTCAAATTACGGGAGGAGAAAAAATTGGATTTGGGGGGGATTTTTTCTTTTTTAGGCCATTTTTGGGTTCTGAAGGTCCAGGCCTACAATGTCCGGTAAGTGAGGTGTCCGGAAAGTGGGCGTCCGGATAGTATAGGGATTACTGTATCTCTGTTTATCTATAGCCAGACACCATAATCCCGTAAGGGGTGGCCATTTGACTCCAAGTTATTTGTTTTACGGAGAGGGACACTAACCCTCCACCAACCCAGTTGCTGACACGTAGGGAGCACGTATGGTTTGGTTATATGATTACCACCCAGTGTTGTAAATGGTTTCTAGGCTTACAGGAAACCATTTGGCTTGTCACTTAATGTAAAGCTACCTGTAAAGGAAAGAAAAACAATAAGAAGTGACAGGAAAGATGGGAGAAATAGGAAGAGAGGAAGGCAGGCACAGAAAATGCATGATAAAGGCTATGGAAGAAGTAGGCTGCACTACATCATGTGATTACTGTGTATATATATATATATATATATATATATATATATATATATCTACTGTATAATGTATGGGGCTACAGGTGACTTTAAGTTGATAATTTTGTATGGCCCACGAATGACGTTAAAAATATCCCAATGACCCTTAATAGGAGAAACGTTCCCCACCCCTGTCGTACAGGAAGGTTTGAGCTATCTTTTCCCAGCAAACGTACATTTCTGCCATTTTGAGGGTTATGCCCCTCTGGTCCTAGAAGCCTCAGTTTTGGGAGAGTCAAGTTCTAGTACTGGGACATTCTGGCTGACTTCCTCTATGGTAGAATTTCTGGCAAATGTACTAGCAAAGATATTTGCTTTCCCACACAGGTCATTTGTAATGTTGCCATCTGAAGATTTTAGTGGGGGAATGGATGACTTGTTAAAGTTATTATTGAAAGAATTGAGAGTTGACCAGAATATTCTATTGTCATTAGGGTTGTTAAGTAGTTTTGATGCTTGATTTTGATGAAAGTTTGAAGTATCGAGATTTATTACAGCTTTTGCATGATTTCTAGCAATTTTAAATTAACAGAGTGATTCAGATGTTTTTGATTTTAAGTAAGAGTTACAGCTACTGTAAATTGACTTAGGACCTCCCCCCACAAGTTATTATAAAACATAGAAATCATAGTATATCACATTATTTGTTCATGAAATGCCATTCGTTAATATGAAATCATGTTTCCTTTGTTTTTCAGGACCAGTTGGATGCATTCTGGCATGAAATCACTTAGATCTCTAAAGTAAACTAAGGACATTTCTTTGCTCCAAACATATGTCAGTTCAGTCTTCAGGTAGTAGTAGTAGTAGTTGTTGTTCCCTAGGCAGTCTGGCCGAACAGCCCTGAGTCCCTTAGGAAGGCCATGGTCGAGACCGGGCTTTCCCACAGAGCTCTCAAAGAGTGTATGTCGTGTTGTTGGCATAGGTGATTGTGTGCAATGCAGTCTTCCATAATGTGCTTAATAGTATGGGGTGCTGTGTTACATCCTGGACAGGCATCAGCGACGGAGTCATCCAGCCTCTTCTGGTAGCTTATGAGGGCTGGATGGTGCTTACATCTCAGCCTGGCCAGGTGGACCCTGTCCTCATGAGGGAGATAGGATTAAGAAGGGTGGATGTCAGGAGGCCGTGCATGCAACTGTGAATTGTCTTTAAGTGACTGACTGGAGCGGCGAGTGATTTGAGTGTGGATATGCTTCTGGAAGCTGGTCTGAGGTGGGCGAGGGGGGAGAGATGACAGTTGTGTATGATATCGTGTGCTGGGTGTTGTTTTGATGTTCCTTGGTGTGGGTGGATGTGCTGCTATGTAGTGCAGTGGATGTTGTGGGTTTGTGGAGGCTGCAGCAAGTATCTGGGTCCCTCTTATGTCTAAGTGATCTTTGACTTTGAGGACTTTGGTTTCTTGATGTAGGTGGTCTGTGGGTGTAGTAGCTGTGCAGCCTGTGATTATTTTTAGGGCCTTGTTCTGAATGATCTGTAGAGTGTTGTAGTGTGTTTTGGTGAGGTTAAGAGCCCAGGCAGGGCTTGCATAATTCATCGCTGAATGTATGTATTGTTTTTTATACTGTGGTGGTGGTTTCTTTGTTGTGTTTGAATGTTGTATGGACAAGTGACCTCAAGGCATTGAGTCTTGGTGTTATTTTACTTTTAATGTTTGGGATGTGTTGTTTAAATAACATTGATGCATTGTATGTTACACCAAGGATTTTGTGTGTGTGTGTGTGTGTGTGTGGTAGGGGAGTGTTGTTTATGGTGAGGTGTGGGATGTGAATGTGTTCTGCTGTCCAGTTTGTGAGAAGGGTCACTGTGGGTTTGGCTGGGGCTATTTTTGAGCCTGTTTCTGGTGAACCATTTGTGTAGTGTGTTGAGGTAAGGTTGGAGGATGTGTGCAGCTGTGTTTGCATTTTGGTGCGTACATGTAAGAGTTATATCATCTGCATAGGAAGCTATGTGTATCTGTTGTGTGTGGGGTGTGGGTATTTTTTTTTTTTTTTTTTTTATGCGAGGAAGAAGGAACCAAAGGCCATGAGCCCGCAGTAACAGTTCCCTCCAAGAGAAAAACAAAATACAATAGAGAGCCAAATTCAAGATCCGATCATTTTGAGATGCCTGGACACACTGCGTTTGAAAGACTGGAGATCATAGGCAGGAGGAAATACAGACAGAGGGAGACAGTTCCAGAGCTGACCTGTTGCATGAATGAAAGACTGGGAGTAACGGTTAACTCTTGCATTAGAGAGTTGGACAGAAAAGGGATGAGAGTTTGCTGCCAGACGGGTGCTACGCGCCCGTCGTAGAGGTGGAGGAATGCAAGCAGACAGTTCAGAGGAGCAGTGACCATTAAAGTAGCGATAGAAAAGAGATAAAGATGCAACAGTGCGGCGAAGAGACAGAGGTTGAAGGGAGTCAGTAAGAGGAGGAGAGTTAATGAGATGAAAAGCCTTTGACTCCACCCTATTGAGAAGAGCTGTATGTGGGGAGCCTCCCCACACATGAGAGTTGTACTCCACACAGGGGCGGATAAAACCCCTGTATAGAGTCAACAATTGTGCAGGGGTAAAGAAAGAGCGGAGTCAGCTTAGCACACCCAATCTCTTGGAAGCAGATTTTACAAGAGATGTAATATGATCTTTCCAAGATAAGTCCCGAGTAAATGAAACCCCAAGCATGTTCAAGGATGATGCAGGATTAATCTGAATATTATTAAACATTAGTGGGTATACCTGTTGAAGATTTTGTCGGGTTGATAGGTGTAAGAACTGAGTCTTAGAAGCATTAAAGACAACCATATTATTTTTACCCCAGTCAGAGATATGAGCCAAGTCAGACATTAGGTGTGCCATAGCCTCATCCCTTGTTTCTTGAAGTAACTGTTGAGATGGGCGTTGCGGGACAAGTGACCTTGATGCATTGTATGTTACACCAAGGATTTTGTGTGTGTGTGTGTGTGGTAGGGGAGTGTGTGTGGTAGGGGAGTGTTGTATGTTCAGCATATGAGTGGATAGGGTTAGATGTACAGCTTAGAAGATCATTGATGAATAAAAGGAAGAGAGTTGGTGATAGGACAGAGCCCTGAGGAACACCACTGTTGATAGATCTAGGAGAAGAACGATGGCCGTCTACGACAGCAGCTATAGAACGACCAGAAAGGAAGCTAGCGATGAAGGTACAGATAGAAGGATAGAAACCGTAGGAGGGCAGTTTGGAAATTAAAGATTTGTGCCAGACTCGATCGAAAGCCTTTGAGATGTCAAGTGCAATGGCAAAGCTTTCGCCAAAGTCCCGAAAGGAGGATGACCAGGAGTCTAAAAGGTAGGTGAGAAGATCGCCAGTGGAGCGTCCCTGACGGAACCCATACTGACGATCGGAAAGAAGGTTGTGATAGGAAAGATGCCTTAAAATTTTTTTATTAAGAATTGACTCGAAAACTTTTGAAATACGAGACGTTAAAGCAATTGGACGATAGTTGGAGGGTTGGGAGTGGTCACCCTTCTTTGGGTCTGGCTGAATGAGAGCAAACTTCCAGCAAGAAGGAAAGGTACAAGTTGACAGACAAAGGCGAAATAGTTTGCCTAGGCAGGGTGTAAGCACAGTATGTCTTGCATGTATAGGTTAAAGAGTGTAGGGGACAAAACAGATCCTTGGGGGATGTCATTTGTGAAGTTTCTGATGTTAGAAGACTGACCGGCAAATGTTATGTGTGCACATCTGCCTGCTAAGTAGTTTGCCAACCATCCTTTTGTGTTATTGTGCATGTTTGTGTTGAGTATTTTGTTTGTGAGGTTGTGGCAGGGGATGGCGTCAAAAGCTTTGTTGATGTCTAGTGTGACTAGGAGTGTTCTGTGTGGTGGCCTAGCTGAATTCATGCCTTCAAAAACTCTCTGTGTAAGGTCTGTAAGAAGGGTGTTTGTGGAGTGTAGTGGCCTAAAGCCATGTTGTGATTGGGCTAGGGGAATGTGAGGTGTGACTAGTTGTAGTACCAGTCGTTCAGTGACTTTAGAGGGGGTGCAGAGGAGTGTGATGGGGCAGTGTGAGGAAGGTAATGTGGGGTCTTTGTTGGGTTTAAGGATAGTGATGATAATGCCATGCTTCCAGATGTTGGGTATTATGTTGTGTGAGTAGCTGTAGTTTGATATGTTGGTGAGTGCTTGTATGCCTTTTGGTCCAAGGTGTTTAAGGTGAATGTTGCTTATGTTGTCTGGTCTACAGGCAGATAAGTGCTTAACCCCTAGGATACGCAATTCTCCAGCCTCGACTATCCCCTAGGACACAAAAACAGGCCTATTTTTCGACTTCCTCAAAGGTAAAAAGTTTTGTGCCCGATTTTTAGAGCTTGAATTTACACACTTGAAAACGCAAGCCCCCACCCTCCTAGACCCAATAGTTACCGAGCTATGGCCCGTCAAAATTGATACTGGTTACCCGTCACGGCCCCGGCAAGAAAGAAAATACGCTGCTCACACCTATTTTCTTCGCAAAAATGTGTACAAAAATCACCAAAATCATATTTTGTGTGTGTGTGTGTGTGTGTGTGTGTGTGTGTGTTCAGATGTTATAAACCACTGTAATGTGCTTAGAAAAAAGTAAAATGGTGAGAAACCCCCCAAATAAATAGGATAAATAGTAAAAATTATCCTCCCCTCCTCTCCCCATACCTCCAGTCCTCTCCCTCCCCTTCCCTCCCCTCCTCTCCCCTCGCCTAGCCTCCCCTCCCCTTTCCTCTCCCCACCGAGCTGTCAAATCTAGCTAGGGAAAATGGTCATAAACCCTCCAGTAAAAATATGTTTTTGAAGGCTCCAACATGCTTGCATGCGTCGGCATAAAATAAAATTCCTTTTTGAGTGGGTTTCAAATAAAGACAGCTAAAATAATTGTGGTGTACATATCTGTATGCAGACACGAATAAATTACAGGTAATAATTCAAAAACATGCACCATAAAGCATAAAAAATACGCAAAATACTCGAGGCCAGGGAGGTGCTAGGGGGTGGGGGTGGGGGTGGGGGGAGGTGGTAAGGCCAGAAAGGGGTGTATGGGGATGGAGGGATGAGAGGAGACCACCACAGGACACAAAGGAAGGGCCCCAGTGGAGTACAGGGACATGGAGGGAGGGTAGGGGGGAAATACTCTCCCCCCAGATGACTAGGGGGGGACATGGGGGGGATCCACATGGGAGGGGGGAATGCATTAGAAGGGGGTGGGAGGGGTGGTGGTGATGGTGGTAAGAACGGTGGGAGGTAGGGTAGAGGGATGTGGCGAGAGGGAGGTGGGGGGTACATCCCCCACCGCCTGGTTACGGGCCTGGCTCCCCCCTCTGGTGTGTCCAACACTTAGTTCTGATTGGTTAGAAGCCATCAATGTCACAACTGGGGTGGAGCCAGCCGCCGCCAATTTTTTGTGGATGTTGCACAATCGGTGTTGCTCGTCCTTTTAAGAAATTGCACAAAAAGCTCGATCAATGAACTTAGTACATTAGGGGTTATGGTTGCTAATGATGTGCTTCGTCTGGTTGTAAGTGAAAGGTGCGTAGTCTGGGTCTGTGGGGAACTGTCTCCTACGTTGGATGATACATCGGTCTTCAGGATGGGGGTTAGATGGCTGACTTGAGGTTGTCCAGATTGGGTGTCTTTTTCTCTGCCATGATTTTCATCTTTGCCCAGCATTTTCTGTTGGATTTAGATCCGGACTGTTGCAAGGCCAGTCGAGGACCTCAATCCAATTATCCTGAAGCCATTTTATCACCTTACTTGATTCGTGTCATGGAGCTGAATCGTGCATGAAAAAGTCGCACCCATGAATAGCAAGAAAGTTTAACAAATGATCTTTCAGCACTTGAATGTACTGGCCATCATTCATCATCAAGTTCTTAGGAAGAAAGTAGAGGCCTTCCCTTCCCATTTCACCTGAGAATCACCCCCATACCACTTCTGATTGTGGGTGCTTAACAGTCAGCATCATGTAAGCAGGGTTATATCGATTTTGGGAGGCAGGGTGATGAACCTTGGCAGAATGCACCTGGAACACTTGAAATGTGCTTCATCGGAAAACATAACTTTTCTCCACTCATCTGATGTCCAGTGTGCATATTTCTTGGCAAACTGAATGTGCTGCTTCTTCATATGGTCAGTGAGAAGTGGTTTCTTGCCTGCGGTCTGGCTTGTCAAACCCAGCTCCTTCTGCAAGTGGTGTTGGATAGTTCGAATTTGAGACATCTTGTAACAGCTGGGGATGCATTATCTTCAATTCTTCTGCTGTCAGTCAATGATTCTTGATCACTTCCCTCTTCAGGAGTGTATATGTACCTTTGGAAGTCATCCTCTTTTTTTCCACCCCCGTGCTTGTGCTCTGGTATGACATCAGGTGGCAGGCGGTGTGCTGCAGCAAGAATCTTCATGACGGTTGACTTTGCGCGTCCAGGACATTCACAAATCGTGTTGATAGGGATATTATCCTGTCTTCATGCGATGATACGGACCCTCTCATCCCTTGAGCAGTACTTTCCAGACATGACAACTCGACTCTAGGAAAATAACAGGGCAAACAGTAATGCGTACAAAAAAAGAGGGAGGTGCAAACACGGAGCGACGGGAACATATGCTCCCACTCTCGCTTCTGGGCAAGCACTGACATGCTGAGTGTTTCACCACCTCCCACCAACACCAGAGGAGTTGCCAGTTACTTCTTGCCCCCAAAATTCACTTGGTAGAGGTGGAAACACAAAGGAAAGAAAGACAACTCAACCACAGCAATTCTGTGTGTAGGTCCTAAGTCAATTTGTGGTGGGTGTATATGCTAATGACTCTTGGGCTGTTGCTCAGGCACAGTTGCTATCAAACCATTTTGGAGAGTTCAGTCTTTTAGTGAACTGTTGACTTGGTATGAATAAATCCATACCAGTTAGTATTAAGTCATTAAAGTGGGACTGGGTAGAATTGGCATCACTAGATTTGAAATAAAATCATCTGGTGGTGACTTCAAGACAAGACATCACAGAGCTAAGGTAGTTCTTGTTGCTCAACCCAGATCATGTTTGGCCCAACAGACCTGTCTGCTGCAAGTAATCACCTGTCCGGATGGAGTTATCCCATAGGTTCTCTGCACTGTTAATGTTTCTGCTTGCTAGTGTGACGTGTTGTGCAGTTGTATATATTGTAATATCTGTTTTGTTGTGTGGGTCTGTTCAGCAAGAGAAGCATGTGCCATTTGTTTTCACCCAACCCAAAATCTAAGCTGGCAACCAATGAGGGTTGGGTGATGGCCTGATCCAAGCCTAGCTATCTGTACTTATTCACCTCAAGTTAAGGACACCTCTGATGGGTGGATGTCAGGAGGGCGAGGCTTGTAGTACTGTATTACGTTCTGATCAAGGTGTTGTATTACCCTGTATGTTAAGTGGGTACAGTAACCTCACCATTTCCACAGCTATAGGCTTTCTATTTTACAAAGACAGTTTGGGTGGGGCCTCCTAAGACCTCACACCGCTAGCTCTGTTGCCACATCGCCACAACACATGTTCTTCTCCCCCCCTCTCTCTCTCTCTCTCTCTCTCTCTCTCTCTCATATTTATATTTATATTAACTACTAATTTTTTCTTTATTTTTTTTCTCATGTTTTGAATTTTGATGGGCAAGCTTCCATGGCGGGACTCTGACCGAGTATGACCCGCACACACAAGGCTATCTCTTGTGTCACTGCACTTGACAACATCGCAAAAGCAACTCTGACAAGTCTTATGGGATTTATACTATACTGTATTTTTTTAATTTTTTTATTCATTTATAAGTAGTTACTAACTTAAAATAGGAGAGAGAAAGAGAGAGGTGAGCAGGCTTAATCACACGTGCGTGGCGGCGGTGATGTGGCAACAGAGCTAGTGGTGTAAGGTCTTAGGCGGCCCCACCCAAACTGCCTTCATTAAATAGAACGGCTATGTACAGTACCATAAAAGTTAAAAAAAAAAAAAATGCCGAACTTTTTAAATAGCGGATCAACTAGCTGGCATAGTGTAGTGCTGTAACCGATACGAATGGCAAAACAGATATATCGCCGATATTTGCACTTTCTCTGATACCGAACCAATACTGATGTTTACTGTTGATATTGGAGTATAGGATATGGATGGGAGAAACATTGAAATGACTTTTATTGATGAATTCATTCACTGTTTTGCCTCATTCTTTGTGCAGGAATGTTGTTACCTTGACACTGTTTTACAGCTTAATACTGTAGTCTTACTGGAAATCATTAAAGGTTCATAAATTAGTAAGTGGGAAAGGAGAAAATGAAACAAAAGAATTGAAGGTTGAAAGCAGCTAGCTGAGAGTGAGGTATGCTGTGTACTGACAGTATGTAAGTGTGGTGGCTGTGTGGGCTTATGTATGTACAGTAGGGTGCCCATCAAACCAGTGTTTAAATTTTAAGCTATTTTTTGATGTGATGTGGTACCCCGTCACGTAAAATACAGACAAGATACGTAAAATCCATCCTAGACAATTTACCTACCAACAAAGCTCCAGGCCCAGATGGAATTCTGCCAATTGTTTGGAAAAAGTGTTCCCCAGAACTTGCCTCTGTTCTAGCTAAATTATTCAGACTACAGTATGCATACGTACTTTTCATTCCCAAATTCATGGAACGAAGCCAATATCCACCCAATTCTGGAGAAAGGAAGTTCCTCTGACCCCTCAGATTACAGACCAATAACTGTAACATATTCCCTTGGTAAGGTATTTGAAACTCTAATTAATAAGCACATTGTTAAACATCTTGAATCCAACAACTTAATTAGTGATAAACAATATGGTTTTTGCCATGAAAGATCCACCATTGACATACTCAGTCTCCTAACTCATACCATCCATCAATCAATTGACCTACATGGAGAAACTCGTGCAGTAGCCCTTGATATTTCTAAAGCTTTCAACAAAGTATGGCACCATTCCCTGCTGTCCAAACTCCCTTCCTATGGACTAACGTCTTTTGTTCCTTTGATTTCCTCATATCTGAGTGACAGGAAAATAAGAGTAAAAGTAGATGATGTATATTCCAATTTCCACTGAATCAATGTCGGCGTGCCACAGGAATCAATTCTGGTGCCAACCTTGTTCCTGGTTCATACTAATGATCTCTTATCCGCCACCGACAATCCCATCCACCCATATGCAGTTGACTCAACACTACATAGTTCATTCACACTCAGACACCCATTTACAAAGTCTAATATCTCTACCTCTCAACTCAGTACAGCTATCTCCATAAATCAAGACCTATCTACGATCAGTGAATGGGGACAAAACAACCCTGTCTCATTTAATGCTAGTAAAACTAAATATTTACAATTTACTAACAGACAGATACTGCCAGATTCGTATATTACCCTCAGTGCTACTAATATTCCCATCTCCAAAAGTATTGAAATTTTCAGCGTCTCACTTAACAATGCCCTCAGCTGGACCTCTCATGTCAGATCACTTGCTGAAACCACCTCAGAGAAATTTGGATTATTGTACAGAGTCCATAACTTCTTCACTGACAAACAGCTAGCTATAATTTATAAGAGTCATGTGCGCTTTCAGCTTGAATATTGCTCACCCTTGTGGAAGGAATGTGGAGAGGTTGTATTAAAACAACTAGATAAAATTCAGAACAAAGCTTTTAGACTTATTAACAACCCTGCCATTACAAATAAACTACCTCCCCTACAAGTAAGAAGGAATGTTGCTTCCCTTGCATTATTTTACAGATATTTTTATGGCAAATGCTCAGACGAAGTTGTGTCCATGATGCCACCTCTCCATGACTTCCCTTGTGCTACACGGGCATCTGGTAGCGCTCATTACTGGCATGTCACTCAGCCATATTGCGGAACTTCTGCATATCAGAATTCTTTTATTCCCCGAACTGCATCTCTCTGGAACTCGCTTCCCCAGAGTTGTTTCCCTCCAAACTTCAGTCTACAGTTGTTCAAGTGTAACTGTTACAGATATTTTATGAACAGAGGACACCAGTAATCTGGTGTATGGATTATTTTTTTTATTCATTTGTTTTTCCTTCCTCTGTTCTGTTATTTAAAAAAAAAAAAAATTGTTATGCCTGATTAATGAAGTATAGGAGGTGCTACCCAAAAGTTCCAGTAATTTGAACAGAGGGTGCCAATCGCTTGCAGTTTTGTCTTTTGCCACTAGGAGGAGTCAGCAGCACCCCTTGTGTGTCAATGTGGCCCTGGCCGTGTCTGTGAGCAGGCTTGTTGTTGAGCTACGCCTGCTATTGTAACATGGTGTGTAGGTGGTTTGGCAGTTTTGCAATGGCGGACCTCATGGATCAAAGAACTTGCATCAAGTTCTGCTTCAGATCAACAAGATCGCTGCAGAAACTCTCCGGTTGCTTCAGCAAGACTTTGGTGACAATGCCATGTCCCAAAGCCAAACATTTTTCTGGTACAAGCGGTTCATGGAAGGACGAACATCCATCATAGACAATGTCCGTTCTGGATGACTGTCAATGGCAGTAACACCAGAAAACATCGGAAATGTTCGTCAGGCTATCCTTGCAGGTCATAGAGGAACTGGCCATGATGTTTGTAATATTGTTGGACTGTTGTACGGGAGCGTGCAACGCATTTTGTCGGACGTTTTGGGGATGAGATGCAGTGCTGCAAAATTTTGCCAAGATCGCTGAGTGACGAGCAGAAGGCACATCGCATTGCAGTTTGCAAGAGCTCAAGAATCAGGTCAGAGATGACACCACCTTCATCTCCAAGGTCATAACTGGTGACGAATCATGGGTTTATGATTATGACTTGGAGACAAAGCAGCAGTCATCGCAATGGAAGTCTCCCAATTTTATCTATCTATCTATCTATAGCCCGACGCCCTAATCCTGCAAAGAGTGGCTGCAGACAAAAATGCCTCCAAGTTGCTCTGTCACCCACCATTTTGACTACCCTCCCCCCAACTCACTCCCCCCTCCCTCATATACTGAGGCCAAAAAAAACCACGTCAAGTTCACAGCAGTGTCAAGTCGATGTTGATCATTTTCTTTGATACCCAAGGTATTGTTCACAAGGTGTCCCACCTGGTCAGTCTGTTAGCAGAAAGTTTTACTGTGAAGTTTTGCAGCATATGAGGGAGAACATCCACCACAAATGTCCAGAACAGTGGAAGAACAAGGAGTGGATTCTGCATCATGACAATGCCCCCGCCCACACATCGTTGTTGTCCAGCAGTTCCTGGCTTCCATTAATTCAGTAGTCATTCCCCATCCACCCTATTCACCTGACCTTGCCCCCTGCGACTTTTTCCTGTTTCCCAAGCTGAAATTACAGCTGAAAGGGTGTCAGTTTGACTTGATTGAGGAGATCCAGACAGAATCGCTAGAGATGCTCAAGACCATCATGCCTGAAGCCTTCGAGGGATGCACGGACTCGTGGAAAAAACACTGGGACCACTGTATACATGTCCAATGGGACTACTTCGAAGGTGACAGTGAGAACTAGGAGGTTAGGTAACTTATTTTCCTACAATATTCAAGTTACTGGAACATTTGGGTAGCACCTTCTGTAAGCAAAATTTCATTAGTTTATGTCAACATTTACTGGTTGCTCAGTGAGGATAAAGTTTTCAACGTCTCACTCAAGTATTATTATTTGGGCTTTTCATAATGGCAGGGCTCTTCTGGTTGGATGATTTGATGAAACTTCATGATAGTCTTATTCCATATGTAATTTGTGACTAGAAGACAGTAAATTTATTATTATTTTCAGTAATTAAAATGTTGGACAACCTTTGGGCAATTTTGACTTCAGATTAACAGGCAAACTTTCGATCATCTGGCTACACTGCTCCTTTGGGTGCCATCACTGTCACATTGTAACAACTGTTTCTAAAACACTGTCAAACATCTGTCCAGCTTTATAATATTGCTTAATGCTCAGCTTTATAATACAGTAATCCCTCCAATATCTGATGTAATAGAGCCAAAGGCATGTCCGGGAATTGGTTTTGTCCGGATACTGGGCCCCTGCCTCCTGGACTGGTACTTATGGACCCTAACCCAGCCTAACTTTGAAAGCCACCCAAATAACTCCCTACTGGACATGCATAGCACCTATTTAAGACCCTATTCACACAAATAAGGGACATAAAGCATGAAATAAATAAAAAGGAACCAGAGAATGAGGAATTAGTAGTATGGAAAATATTTAGCAGTGTACAAGGTACTTACAGCATGTCCATGGCCACCTCCTCTAAGGCTCTGGCAGTGGTGAAAATGCTCTTGAAGCATGTACAGTAATCCATTGTTGTGCTGCACTGTAAGTTATAATTGTTTAACACTGCACATTCTGTTCTTAATTGCACCACGCCAGTTTCTACGGCCAATTTCAACTGCCAGTTTGCACTCCACACTTAATCCTTTGCACTCTAAATTCTAATTTCTAAACACAACACAACATTATGAATTCCCATGTGGTCTAATGGCGACATATTGCAGTTTATTAACTTTTTATTCACAAAAAACGAGCACGTTTGGCATCCATTGCCATGAGCATCTACTCATGATGGTAGTCAGGCGGTAACTGGGGAGGGGAGGTACAGCAGGGGGCCGGCGGCTGTGTGTAAACACAGCTGTTCACCGTGCAGCAAGTTCAAATTATTATGGGTGGGAAAAAAATTCATGTTTTTATTTATTTATTTATTTTTTTCATTTTTTGGCCATTTTTGGATTCTGAAGGCCCAGTCCCAAAATGTCCGGGTATTGGGGTGTCCGGTTATTGGGCGTCCGGATTTTAGAGAGGTTATTGTATTGCACAATGCTCAGCTTCATAATAGTGCTTATTGCTCACCTCTGCTGTTCTGTTTGCATTTCAGATTAGTCAGTAATATTCCATATCTCGAGAGAAAGCATGGCAGAAGCAGTTCCTTCAAGCATAGTAACACAGGGTGTCACTCAGATGTGGATGATTGATCCAGCTTCAGAAAAGTTACAAGGAATGAAACTTCTGACTTACTGTCAGATGCTCTCCGTCTTTTTCCATCAACATAAACTTCTTGGTAACACAATCAGAGACAGCCCAAGTTGTGCCATAGCTGAAGCTCTCCAGATGTGATCAGTGGCTCATATCCCAACAAGTTTTTTTTTTTTTCTTCTTCTTTTATGTGACCAACTCTGGGCATAGGCTTCACAGGCCCAGTAGTCCTCCTACATACTGCACACCTCTGCATGTCACCACTTCGGCACTAACACCCACCGTCCATACTGAATACATGCTAGGGGTGTCTCATACAGGACTGGTGTATTGGTATTAGCGGGGGTATTTTTACGACATGTCGGCGGGTCTTCTGGTAGATCAGTAAAGTCTGATTTTATGAAATTCAAATCCTTAAACTGTTCCCTGCCTCAGCGGGATTTGAACCTGGGTCCCTGAGGACTGAAGGCCAACTCTTTACCGATTGAGCCACCGCCTTTGAGAAGCTTGAAAAAATGTTTTACTGATGGCAGAAACTGAAGAAGAAAATTAATCGCAGAACTCAGATCCAGATAGCCAACGAAACGTCTTTGCGTGAAGATTTGGAAAAACTGTTTGATGTAGCACATGTGAATGCTATAAAAATGTTAACGATTGCTGAAGACAGGGCTTTCCTAGACAACCAGTGGGGGCCATGCGTAGGTTATGTGGGTAGCGGGGACACTGCATTAGCTACAAAAGAGGACATTAACCCCTAACTGCCAGCTGACGTGTACAGCCGCCACGATTTTGGGCGTGGAGCAATGCTGGTTGACGTGTATAGCCGCAAGCATCTTCCCGCCACCCTTTGAACTTTAACTTATCCTCACTCATCAATGGGTCCAACTGGAGATGTGGGGATACTTTGATTTGAAAGAGGAAGAGTTGGTGATTTTTCTGTATCTTTAATTTTTTCTCTAGCTGTTATAGTTTGGCAGATATTAGGGTTTAAAGTAAGGGTATTTTTCTCCTTCACGGATATCCCTCGTAGGGAGGAGCATGCAACATTGGAACACCCCTGGCATGTAGGGATTAAGGTAAAAAGACTGAAGCGAAAGGAATATCTCAGAAGTAAAGAAGAGGGAAGGAGAGAGAATATCACAGCTGAGGCATATGAACCGACTTCAGAAGACGATTTGCCCACACAAGCAGATGATGGCTCTGAGGCTGATTGTGAACCATCTTGCTCATCAAGAAGTGCCAAGTAGCAGCCAGTGTCTATTGTTACAGCAGAATTAAGTGCTACACTTGACAGAGCCAATGTCAGCAGCCGTAATGCAACTTTTCTTCTGGCTGAGACTGCAAGAAGCCTTGGACATGATATCCCTAGTTTACCTGTCAATCTTGAGTCAGTCAGAAGAGCAAAAGTTTTGTGAACAGATGGTCCAAGCTGGAAAAAACAATTTTGATGAATCCGTACCTCTAGTATTGCACTGGGACAATAAAATGTTGCCGGATATTACAGGTAGAGTTGAAAGGTTTCCAGTCTTAGTATCAGGATTTCAAGTAGAACATCTTCTTGGCGTCCCAATATTTCCAAATTGTACGAGTGCAGTGGTGTTGTTAATATGTTGAGAGAGTGGAACATGGAAGATAAGGTGAAGGCCGTGTGCTTTGACACCACACCCTCAAATACTGGCAGACTATGTGGAGTTGTGGTGCAATAGAGAACAGCCTTGGCAAAAACCTGTTGTACCTGGCCTGTTGACATTTTGTGCAAGAAATTGTTATCGGAGATGTATTCAGATGCTGTTTTGGCCCATCAAATAGCCCTGATATTTGCTTGTTAACCCTTTAACCGTGGGCTTGTTTTGCTTTTTCTTGCGGCACCCTCGGGCATATTCACGCTCCGACAGACTCTCTAAAAATATTTGCCAGAAATCAGTTATTAGTCCTAGAATATTAAAATCACATATGCTTATGGCACATACCTTCAGCTTTCTCCTGGGGTGTTTGTTGAGCCTTCGTCGAGTACCGTAGGACTTGTGGAGACCTCTGAAGTTGGGTAACGAAGTCTCCACTTTACACTTCCCGACAACCCATAATATGATTACCACAGCCTGATATTATCACTAGAAACACTATTCTATGATTCTCAAATAGTTTGGAATCCATATTCCAAAAAAAAAAACACTATGAAAGCAATGAAAATTACGAGGGCGTATGACCTTCCCACTTGCGCTAGTTCGCCGCTGGTGTTGTCATTTATTATTCATAAAAACACTCACAGTTTATATTTCTATTACTGTATAACACTTATATATATCTACAGTCTTTATCCATAAGGTTCCTTCAGTAATAGTAGTTTATTGTCACTGTAGGCATTCAATTTCTTTCAGTAAATTACGTAGCATTCACTTTCTCATCCTGTATATTAGCATTGAGAATGAATGTCACTTTCACCTTCACTCTCATAACTCATAGTATTCATACATGCTAGAGTAAAACTTTCACTTTCATTACTCTTAGTATATATACTTGTATTCTTATAATACTACTCATTTACATTTCTGTTTACGTTCTCTATTTTATTTACATTTCTATTTTATTTACACTGTGTTATGCACTGTCACTTGAAGTAACTTATAAAACTATTTTCCACTGTTCACTTATAATTACATTCATTGCTTTCACTTGCTGTTTACACATTACTGTATTTACAATTCCACTTGCACTGTTTTACTCAACAGAAAGATCATAGTCACTCTCTTTCAATTGTCAGCCCTTTACCTCTTTCCACATGAGGTTTAGTAGGGGGTAAAGGTCACAAGGCCCTTTGCATGGGGCTAAAAAGTGGCGGAAGTTAGCAGGAGCGAACAGACGTACTTTCACCTTGGAAGATGACAGTGAACTGATAGGGGTGGGCCGGGGTGCCCTACCTAGGAAAATGCATTACTGCCAACGTCAGCCTCTTGCGAGCTGTTAATATATAGCAGTGAAATGATTGGCAGGAAATCTAGACAATACATTATAAATTAGGTAGTTCCAGGTATATGTAAATATCACTTAGGCTTCTCCCTTCCCTCCTTATATATATTTTTAGTACGAGAATAGATTATACGGCATATTTCAAGGGGAAATAAACAGCGAAAATTAGCGAACGAGTGCACGTGAGGTGTTGTCAGGTGATAATTAGCCAATTCCAGGTGTATGGCACTATCACTTACCTTATTTCTTTTTGGTATATATTATTTGGTATAAGAATAGGGCATAGGGCTTATTTCAATGGATGAAATCAGTGGAATATTCCAGAGAAGATTTACTTAGCGTAGCACGGCCAGGCAGGGGGGAGGAGAGGGTAATGGAGGGAAGGTAGGGAGGGGAGTCAAGAACGGGGAGAAATGGCTAAATTGTCAACAATGGATGGGAGTACAGATGAGATTAGGGGTGCTGACTAGTGTTGGACATTGGCAGTACTGATAAATGATACAAACTACCACTTGAAAGCCTGGGCGAATTCAAAATAACACAGAATCGCAAAAGTGACGCCCCGCGGTATGATCCCTTGCTCCCAAGTGTCACGAAAATGACGCCCTGCGGTTAAGGGGTTAAAGTGTTTTCATCAATTTTGGCCTCAAATTAACAAGAGTGAGTTTCAAACAGGAAACGATGATCCAGACTGAGTTGAAGTCCTGAAGAAATGTACAGGCTTGAAGGATAATTTTATATTTTTCGCAAAGCAAGCACTTCTCTCTAGTCAGCAGGCTCATGATGGCTACCGTGAATTGTTAGAATTAATGGTTAATAGGAGGTTAGTGTGGAATGTTAAAGTTATAGGAAGTGAGGAGTGTGTGCAGCAGCACAAACTATTGATTTGTGATATGGTGCTTAAAGAACAAGTGATGAAAAAGAGGACTTATGTACCTAGAAGGAAAATATGGAAGCTGAAAAACCAAGTAGTAAGGGATGCCTTCTATAGCGAGTTGAGGAGAGTGGTGGCTGAACAGGGAGCTGTAGACAGAGGCGTTGTTGAACAGTACAGAGCCCTCAAGAACAATTTCTTGAGAGTTACTGATGTAACATGTGGTTGGACAAAAGGACCACCAAGACATAAAGTAACTTGGTGGTGGGATGAGGGTGTAGAAGCTGCAGTTAAGGAGGAAAGAAGGCTTTTCCAGGAATGGAAGAAGAGTGGTACCAAAGAGGAATATTTGGCTGCCTAGCGTAGGGCTAGAAGAGAGGTATACAGGGCAAAATCTGAGTCACAGAGACTATTACTTGATAACCTAAATCATGGGGAAAGGAAAAATATGATATTTAGGGTGGCAGGTCAGGTGAAGAGAGATAATCGGGATATGATAGGTGAGCAGTGTGTGAAGAATGATGAAGGAAGGGTAGTGGTGAACAGTGAGGATATTAAAGATGCATGGAGAGAGCATTATAACTGGTTGTTGAATGAGGAGTTTGACTGGGACAGGGAAGGTTTGGAACCAGCAGATCCAGTGTCTGGCCCTTGGCCTTTGATTGATACTGCTACTGTGAGTGAGGCAATAGGCAGGATGAGGGTGGGGAAGGCAGCAGGTGTGTCTGGGTTGACTGCCGAAATGTTGAAAGCCTCAGGCGATATAGTGGTGAGTTTAGTCACTGACCTGATAAATATGATTATTTATGAGTGTGTTGTCCCAGATGATTGGCTGAAGAGTGTAATTGTAAATGTGTATAAAGGGAAGGGTGATGCCCTGGAAAGAGGAGATTATAGAGGTATAAAGCTTTTAGATCAGATAATGAAGGTAATGGAGAGAGTTTTAGAAGGTATGATTAGAGAAAGAGTGAATATTGATTAGAGAAAGAGTGAATATTGATGAGATGCAGTGTGGGTTTATGCCAGGTAGGGGGACCTCTGATGCTATATTCATTGTTCGACAGCTTCAGGAAAAATATATTGGTAGGAGAAGGGATCTTTATTTTGTTTTTGTTGATTTGGAAAAGGCCTTTGACAGAGTCCCTAGAGAGGTGGTGAAGTGGGCAGTGAGAAAGCTTGGCTTGGAGGAGTGGCTGGTTAGGGTGGTTATGGCTATGTATGTGGGTGCTCACACCCAGGTAAGAGTGAATGGAGATTTGAGTGATGAGTTTTCTGTGAATGTTGGTGTGCATCAGGGGTCAGTCTTGAGTCCCATGTTGTTTATCATGGTACTTGAAGCCTTCTCACGTGACTTTAGAAACGGACTCCCATGGGAGTTGTTGTATGCTGATGATTTGGTGTTGACTGCAGAGAACGAAAGGGAGGCGGAGGAAATGTTTAGGAAGTGAAGAGATGGTATGGGGCACAAGGTTTAAGGGTAAATGCAGATAAAACAAAAGTGATGATATCTAGGGTTGGTGGTGGTATTGTCAAAGACAAGGGAGAATGGCCATGTGCAGTTTGCCACAAGGGCGTGGGAAGTAATTCCATCTTGTGCGGTGTGTGTGATAAATTTGTGCATAAGAGATGTAGTGGTATCAGAGGTAGACCGCGAGATAATGCTGATTTTATGTGTACGGCGTGTCGGGGTGAGCAGGTGGAGATTGTCAGACGTGAAAGGATTGAACTTACTGGTGAATCTCTTGAGTGTGTGGAAGAGTTTTGTTTTTTGGGAGTCATGTTGTGTGCTGGAGGTGGGGCTGGAGCTAGCTCTGTGGCTAGGGTGAGAAGTGGTTGGAAGAAGTTCATGGAGCTCTTGCCTCTCCTGACATTGAGAGGACTCTTCCTACATGCTAAGGGGTCTTTGTATGCAGCATGTGTTAGGAGTGTAATGCTGTATGGTAGTGAGACCTGGGCAGTGAAGGAGGAAGATATTCGCCGGCTCAGACGTACAGAAATGACAATGATTAGATGGATGTGCAGTGCGTCCAAAGCCTGGAGGGGCTGGGTTTATGATGGAAGAGTTGAGGTAGGATGGGACTGGAGTGTATTGGTGTTGTGATGAGGAGATGTAGATCGAGATGGTTTGGACATGTGGAGAGGATGGGGGATGATAATTGTGTGAGGAAGGTGAGAAGTGTTAATATTGGGGGTGGGGTTATGAGGGGTAGACCGAGAAAGACATGGGACGAGGTCATTAAGTGTGACCTCAGGGTTAAGGGACTGAACAGGGAGGCTGCAATGGATTGTGCAACATGGAGAGCCGCCATTAGGTGACCAAGGCCGATACATGCAAGCATGTTGGAACCTTTAAAAATGAAAAAAAACAAAAACAAAAAAACAAAAAACGAATGGTACTTTTTCTGGATGATACTCCACCAGGTGGTGTAAGATTTTTTATCCCTGAAGTGATGCATAGAGCCAAATGGATGGCCACGTTGCTGTACTATGTAAAAATCAGAATGTTCAAACAGCAGTTCAAGGTAAAGTTAAATGAAGAAACTGCATTGAGGGAAATGAACCTCTCTGGATGCCTGCTGTTCACAAAGGCTTGGACTTTGTGCCCAATTCCAGCATCTGCCCTGGCCAATGATCTTGCCTTTCTAAAGTTGGTGGAAAACTACGAGGTTATCAACAAAGGCATTTTGTTTGCTGCAGTTAATGCATTCCTCAAACACCTGTGGTACCTGAGTGAGGAGATAATTGCCTTTGCATATTTCAGTGATGCTGTAGACAGCAACACTGAAAGAAAGATGAACAGTGCTTTGAAGATGGTTCTGATGAACCACCCAAACAAATCCAGATGAAGCTAAGCAGAATTTCTGAAAAGGAACTTCATGACTTTGTCACAAGCAGTACCATGTCTTTCTTTGGCACATTTGGGTTGAATACAGACTTCCTCACACAAGCAGATCCAGACAGTTGGCAGTCACTTGAAGATTTTCAGCGAATGAAAAATTAAACAATCTGGTGGTGGTGAATGACCGGGCAGAGCGAGCTGTGAAATTGATTTAGGACTTCAACACCTCCATGACAACAGTGTGAAGAACAGAAGTAGTACCTGGTGCAGGTTGTTTCAAGTCACAGAGTCAAATACCCAGCAGCTAGAAAGTCATTGCTTACTGGGGATAATATTCCGTTGTAGTGTTTTCAGGCCAGTTATGCTTACTGTTTTGATTATTCAAAACATGCTGTGATACAGCTGCAATAAATGCTTGACAGAATTGTATCGACATGGTCTGAGAAACTTCTGAGTAATGAAGCACAGGGATAACCACTTGAGCAGCCTTTAAATATACATCAAAAATTCTTAAAAAAAAAAAAAAAAAGTGAACTACTTTCATTAAAGACAACAAAATGGGAGAGTACTGCAGAAGAAATTCAGGAATTCATTTTTGATGAGGACCCTAACATACAGTAATTCCTCGATTATCTAGATGTCCATTATCTAAACAATCCATTATCCAGATGTTGTGAACTGGCTGTTCAATATCATTATTCATACATTTTTCATTTTATCGGGACAAAATGCTTGCATCCGGGTGGAAATTATGGCCTTTTTTTCATGTCCTTTTCATGTCACTGTAGTGGTGATTGCTTGTCTGTAGTTGGTGGGCCTGCTTGACCATGGTAATTGCTTGGCTGTGGCCTACAGGTTTGTTAGACCAGATAGAGTAGTGTAAAACACCAGGAATAAGTGTTATACAATGTACTGTAGTGGCCTTTGGCACTGGCCTTCAAAGTTAGGGTGTGTACGAAGGGGGGCCAGGGGAAAAGTCCATAATCCAGATGGACACTCTATCCAGACATGCCTTTGACTCTGTTACATAGGATAATTGTGGGATTACTGTATATATATGTATATATATTGTTATGCTGCATGTTTTTAGGGCGACTTCTCGCCCCAAAACACCAGCGACTGAGCGGGGTTCTCTTTCGAGACCGGGAACAGAGGAATTGGGCATAAAAACTCAGCAGGCCACGTTAACACATATATTGCCTTAATCCAAATTCCCTTACAATATGCATACAATAGTATACAAGATGTGGAACGGGTATAGTGACAGGCTGGTTAACAATAGTATATCACGCCACACATACACTGTGATAACACCCGAGTCAGTATACAGGGAAATAATGCATAGGGGTTGGTGACACAGTTCATACAGTCCTATTTCCTCCGTCCTTATATATTATTCTGGTCCTTTGAACTTAGGTATCGACACAGTACTTATATATTACTCTGGTCCTTTGAACTTAGGTATTGACACAGCATATTGGGTACGTTAGTTTAGAGACACTTCTACTGCTGGCATTCACGGCCTCACTGTCTTTAGAATATACGGGCACTGTCACTTTCAGGTCTTTGTCACAACACTGAGATCTTACTGTGTCGTCACTGGGGCTGCCGGTGTCTGGGCTTAGTCAAGATGGCACCCGGGGGTTGGAGGGAGACCCACAGGTGAGCCTCCCCGTAAGAGACACGGGACTGCTACTGGAGGCGTCACGGCCCGGGCACGTCTCTGGTTCAGGGTACAGGGAGATCCTCTGTTGTTGAGACCTTGACCTGGGAAGTGACCATCGGGGCTGGGGCCAAACAGCATCAGGAGCCGGGCCTGCCGCTTCTTACTCTGGGCGGAGGGCCTGTGGTGAGTGGGGACAGGGCGGTCCCCCCCTGGGGTACAGGGGATGTCCCTGGGAAGCCGGGGGCTGCGGTCGCCTGTAGGTTGGGGCGCAGTCATGGGCTGACTGCGGCATCTTGTCCTTGGGGTGTCCGTCAGGGCCGGGTGTCGTCCAGGGACAGGCTGAAGGGCGTGGATCCCGCCTTCAGATATCGGACCTCACCACCACTCCTGGAACAGCAGCACCTCTGGGGAACCACACCTGGAGGGAGAAACAGAGGGGCGTCCCATGGGGCCTCCAGATGGGGAGTGGGCCGCGCCAGGAATCTTCTCTGACGGGAGAACCCTTGGGGCTGTGGACGAAGGGCGTACAGTGGCTGTCCCTTCCCTGGCACTTACAGTGGCTGTCACAGCGGGTCTGCCTGCCTGACGGGAAGTAGCTGAGGGACATACAGTGGCCGTTCCCTCCCCAGCATGTACAGTGGCCATCGCCGTGGTTCCACCTCTCCTACTTCTGCCTGTCGACATGCGTACAGTGGCCATCACGCCGAGGAGGGCTTCAGATGTGGCTGCAGCAGAAGGGCGTACAGTGGCCGTCCCTTCCCCGGTATGTACAGTGGCCATTACCGTGGTGCTGCAGTGGGAAACAGCAGAAAGGCGTACAGTGGCTGTCCCTTCCCTGGTACATACAGTGGCTGTTACCGCAGTGCTGCTTGGGACTGTATCTGGAGCAGTCCCACCCCAATCCTGGCGAAGGCTGGTCCGGCCAAGATGTAGGTGGCCGTTACTGCGATGTTGTGGTTGGGCGAGTTGAGAGGAAGAGGGAGATAGGGCCGGGGCGTACCTGGGCCCGTTTCGCTCCGAGTCTGCTTTGTGTTTACCTAGCCCACTGTGGTGGCCTCCTGGGGTGGGGGTGGGGCTGCGGCTCCACAGTGGGGAGGGGGGTTTCATGGCGGGAGCACGGATTTCACATATACTGTATGTATATATATATGTATATATATATATGTACGTATATAGATAGATAGATAGATAGATAAATAGATAGATAGATATAGGTATACACTCAAACCTTGAGTACCACAGGCAATAGGGACTGGACAAGGACCGTGGCACTCAGATCCGCGTCACTCAAACTGTGTTTACATGTATCCATCCATCCATCCATCATCCAATCCTATGTTGCCCCATGAGGAGTGTAGGAACCCAGGGCTAGCAAAGTTGGTTCTGACATTTAAGACGAGAGTGACCAGCCTCACTCACCCCTAAGTGGCATTACGTGAGCAATAAACCCCAACCACCCATTTGATATAACAATGGTACAATATGTTCTGGCAACTTCCCAAATCTCTCACTTTTATCCCTTCTTACCACCTTACCTCACGTAAATTACCTCCACTTATACCCACCATCAGGTAAAACACTGAAAGAGATACAACTATTGTAATTAGGAACATCAGTGGTATTAAAAACAGCATAAACAAAACAAACATTGGGCTGTGTACCCTTGTGTTGTTGACATGTAGCTCCCCAGTATTTTCCTCCCGCCCCTCGTCCCCAATGTTGTCAAAGTTTTGCCTTCTCTTATCATGTGGCATTCGGGAGAGATTAGGCTTTATGGTTAGATGAAATTTATGGGTCTGGCAGTTTTAGAGGATGAAATAGAATGAAAATGTGTGCTAACCAGAAAAATTTTTTCTTTAGCATAGGATTAAACTGCTCAGTGAGTCCGAAATGTGTTGGGAAGCACGATATCAAATGAAGAATATGAAACTGAACACTAACTCACGAGAACACGTGGATGAAAGAGTACTTTTTTTTTTTCAGGTTTACAAACATTTTTGTTCCATTTCGCCCCCTAAAACTCCCACTCATAAATTTTTGTCTAACCATATGGCCTAATGTCTCTCCCAAAGGCCACATGATACAAGAGAAGAAGAAACTTTGACATTATGGGTGGGAAGTGGGGGAGAAGTGCTGAGTAGCTACGTACCAGCAACACAAGGGTACCCAGCCCGATTTTTGTTTTGTTAATGCTATTTTTAATACCACTGATGTTCTTAATTACAATAGTTATATCTCTTCCACTGTTTTACCTGATGGTGTGTACAAGTGGGGGTAATTTAGGTTGGGTAATGTGGTAAGAAAGGGTAAAGTGAGTTTTCTTCCTCTGACGCTCCATATAATGCCCCATAAGCTTCTCAGTCAGGTTCAGAGCATATAAACTTTCATTGCTTCCAGGTTCGCATAACTTTCTGCACGTGATCTTTATCTTCTCTTGGACCTTCCAAAACGTTCTGATGGTGTTTTCACTCATGCCATTTTTTTTTTTTTTTTTTCCATTTTGGTAAATGTACGCTTTACTTAACCCCTTAACCACAGGGCGTCACTTTTGTGACGCTCGGGCACAATGGATCATACCGCGGTGCGTCACTTTTGTGATTCTGTGTTATTTTGAGTTTGAATTTGGTGACTTGTAACAGTACTGCCAGTGTCCAACAATAGTCAGTGCTGCTAATGTCATCAGTACTCTCATCCATTGTTGACAATTTAGCCATTATTCACCGTTCTTGACTCCCCTCCCTACCTCCCCTTCATTACCTTCTCCTCTTGCCTGCCCTGCAATGCCGCACTATGCAAATCTTCCTCGGATTTTTCTACTGATTTTATCCATTGAAATGAGCCCTATGCCTTATTCTTATACAAAATAATATATATAAAAAAGAAATAAGGTAATTGATAGTGCCATACCCTGGAATTGGCTAATTATCACCTGGCAACACCCCACATGCTCTCATTCGCTAATTTTCCCTGCTTATTTCACCTTGAAATATGCCGTATGACCTGTTCTCATAATAAAAATATATTTAAGAATGGAAGGGAGAAGCCTAAGTGATATTTACATTCACCTGGAACTACCTAATTTATTATGTATTGTCTAAATTTCCTGCCAATCATTTCATAGCATATAAATTAGCAGCTGTCACCACACTGACACTGTCAACCCTTGGCTCCCCATATACGCCACGTCATTCAGTTCAGCGTCATCTTTTGAGATGAAACCATGTCGCACTTGCACCCCTCCATTTCCCCCACTTCTGTGCCCATTGCAAAGGGCCCTGTGACCTCTATCCCTACTAAACCTTGTGTGGGAAGCAGTAAAGGACTAAGTGACTCTGCTGTGGAACATGAACTGGCTGAATTATCGATGATAATGATGGATAGTGACTTTGATCTTTTGGGTGAATCGTGTGCTGAGCCTGGGGAGGAAATCGTGACTGAAACTGCCAGTACGATTGCTTCAGTGTCCCAAGTTTGTCCTGGCTCCAAGGGAAAGGAGCCCTTAGTGCAGCAAGGGAAGGAATTTGGGAAGGGAATGAAGAGGAGATGGATTATCCCCGGAACAGTGGCCCCGCGTGACCCAGCCTGCCATGAGTCCCGAGGTGAATCACCTCCCCGCTCTCGCAGCCCCACTTAACTAATATCTTCCACCTCTTCAGCGGAAATTTCTCCTGAGTCTTCATCGTGGAAGTCTCCATCAGCACCTACAGTGAAGGCAGGCCATAGGGGATGAGGTAAATCCCTGACTTGTTGTAAAAGTAGAGTACCATCTAGAATAAGGGCTGCTAGTGGTACACGGCAACCTAGGGTCAGTCAGAGTGACTTTGAAACAGCCCAGTCTGCCTCACAGCCACAGTCATCCACCCTCACCCAGCCTAGACTGCCACGAGAGGGAACCCTGGACGCCTTCGTGTGGACGGAAGGTTCTGATTTCATCCCTGAACAACTCCACTTTGACGAGAGTTCTTCAGGGATACAGCCTGCCTTCACCCTTGACGAGGATGCTGAGTGTATGGACTACCTTTTGGCCTTCCTTGATGATGAAGTCATGCAGCACATATGTGATGAGACCAACAGGTATGAGTCACAACGTGCTGCGAGTGGTGCAGGTGCAGCGAAAAAGCAACAGTGGACCGTGCTGGGAGTGCAGGAACTGTATGTGTTCTTCGCCTTCATGCTTCTCATGCCCCATTCAAAGAAGCATCCAGTTGGAAGATTACTGGTCCATGGACCCCTTACTACCCTCACCCACCTTCAGTAAGGACATGGCCAGAGATTGCTTCCATAACATCATGGGAAACCTGCACTTCACTAACAACAATGTACCTTCCCAGACTGACCCACTCTGGAAGATCCAGGAGATTCTGAACAGAATGAAGGATAAATTTATGTCATTCTTCCACCCATTTCAGAAGGTTGTCATAGATGAATCCTTGGTTCTGTTCAGAGGACGTTTGAGGTTTGTACAGTACATTCCAAGCAAACGTCATCGGTTTGGAATCAGGTTCTTTGTACTGTGCGACTGTAAGACGGGGTACATCCTTGACTTCGTCATCTATTCAGCCAGCACTATCGATCTGGACAAACCACATCCCCTTGGCTTCTCAGGCTGTGTAACGAAAGTGCTGCTTGTAAGGTATTTTGGTGGGAATCATGTGCTGTATACTGACAACTACTCTACAGCACCAAAACTTCCTAAATACCTTTCAGAGCATGGCATCAGCTCCTGCGGCAATGTCAAGAGCAGTCGTGCCCACTTCCCCAAATTCCCCAAGGCAGGAAATTCACAGCGAGGAGACGTGCACCTATGCAGGTCTGAGAAGATGCCGTCAATACGATGGGATGACAAGAGGGTCGTGCACATGCTCACCACCGTATGCAAGGGGGAACTGAAAGACAGTGGGAAGGTCGACCGAAGGACAGGTGAACCTGTGATGAAACCTGATGCTGTCATCGACTACAATATCATCATGCGGCTGGTGGACAAGTCTGACATGATGATTGGAGAGATCGACTGCCTGAGGAAGAATACTATGGTCCTTTCACCGCAAGAAGTCCGTTCAGGGTGGGGCCCACCTGGTGAATCACCTCTAGCGATGCTGCCAAATCAACCGTAGTACATGCCTCTCTCTCTCTTATTTCCCATCTATGTGCTATTTGAAATTGTTTTTTATATTCTGTATATAATAAAGGAAGCTATATAGTACACTGAGTATCACTTTTTAGAATTATAAAAACGATTTGAATGAATTCTATGACACGCGGCAGCGCTTTTTTCCCATGTTGCCACGCCGAGGTCGGCGAGGGACCCAGGGTCAGAGAGAGGATTAGGCCTACAGGGGAAACCTCTTAAAAATAAAACGTGCCTAGACTTTTACCTCATAGGTGGTGTGGAAAAAGTGTTGAAAATAAATAATAAATATATACAATATACATATATAATATACATATACTGTATATAAATATATATATATATATATATATATATATATATATATAGAGAGAGAGAGAGAGAGAGAGAGAGAGAGAGAGAGAGAAACAGGTGGGATGGGGGTAGGTAGGGAGAGTGATAATCCGATAATTGGTGGTCAAATTGGCAACGTCGCACTCGGGGAAATCCCAACTTCTGCCACACCCTGAACGGACTTTTTGCTGCGAAAGGACCATAGGTGGTACAGGAAAGTGTTTCTGCATCTCATTGTCATGACGATGCTGAATGCCTACATCCTGTACAAGATGAAGGTAAAGCCACCCAAGTTCTTCTCCCTGAGGTTGTTCGCCAGGACTTGTGTTCAGCAGCTGCTTGAGAGGTATGGTAGGGTGACAGCAACAGCTCCAAGACGCCATTCTGTTAGACTTCCTGACAGACTTGTTAAGAGGGTGTACATGGATCAGCACAGACTGGTGCAAATGCCTGCCACAACGAAGAGGAAGGCTGCGATCACCAGGTGCCAGGTGTGTGCACATACCACCGGACGCACACCTGAGCACAAACGCACCTCTTGGCAGTGCGCTGAGTGCCAGGTTCCCCTCTGCGTGACATGCTTCTTTGATTACCACAGCCTGAAGCAGTTCTAAAACAGTGCAAGTTGAAATGTAAATAATGTGTAAATAGCAAGTGTAAGCAGTGGATGTAAATATGATTGAACAGTGGAATATAGTTTTATAAGTTTCTGCAAGTGACAGTGCATAACATAGTGTAAATAAAATAAAAGTGTAAATAATGTAAATAGAAAATGTAAATAGAAATGCAAATAATTAGTAAAATGAGAATATGAGTACAAATACTTGGAATAATGACAGTGAAAGTGAAAGCTTCGCTTTCTACTTAGTTTATTGAACAAGAAATTGAATGCTTGGAGTGAAAATACACTACTATTACTGAAGGAAACTTATGGATAAATACTGTAGATATATATAAGTGTAATAAAGTACTAGGAATATAAAGTGTGAGTATGCTTATGAATAATAAATGACAGAATACCCGCGGGGAACGAGCTCGGGTGGGAAACTCGTACGCGCTCATAATTTACATTGCTTTCAGTGTTTTTTTTTTGGAGTATGAATTCCAAACTACTTGAAAATCATAGAACAGTGTTTCTAGTGATAATATCAGGCTGTGGTAATCATATTACGGAGTGTCGGGAGGTGTAAAGTAGAGACTTCGTTACCCAACTTCAGAAGTCTCCACAAGTTCTACGGTAGTCGACGAAGGCTCAACAAACATCCCAGGAAAAAGCTGAAGGTATGTGCCATATGCTTATAAATTTATAATATTCTAGGACTAATAACTGATTTTTGGCAAATATTTTTTAAAAGTCAGTCGGAGCGCGAATATCCCTGCGGGACTTGCAAGGACTGCTTCCGACATCCCTGTGGTTAACCCGCCCCATCCCGACCACTTTTCCACCACTGACTCCCCCCAATCCCGACCATTTTTGGAAAACATTTTTTTTTTTGCTCAAATCTCCGCTTTTGGTGAGAAGCATCGAAAAATCATAGAGAAATCGCTCACCTGAGGTTTAAAATACTCAATTCAGGTACCAGTACCTCCTCACCTTACTGTGTTTTCTATGAGGCTGGCTCCAAAGAAAACGAGTTCTGTGGGAGTGTAACAATTCCACACCACTCATAAACTGTATTTATTTATTTATTTGGTATGAATATATATGTAGTACTAGAGAATATTGGTTTTCACACAGTAATATAGGCAATATAAGCATTGTTTCAGTCATGAAACACATCAACATGTCTGACCTTTTTTGGCGACATTACCTGATCATCATTTCTGACTGTTGCTAACTATAATGCTATGTAAAGTTTGTCCTCCACATTGTCATCGATTGGGGAATCACTCTGGCCCTGAATTTCGTACCGTGGCATGACATGGCTTTACTGGCCAGGTCACTGGTAACAGGTGAATTGCTGAGACAATGGCATGCAGAGGGGGGGGGGGAGGTCAAGCTGGGTAAGGCATTGTCCCTGCCTGGCATCTTGTAAAGGAAGGTGTCCCGTGTTTACGTACCAAAAATCACTCGCGAAAATTGCAAATTGTGCAAATTAGGGACCTTGCAATTGATTCGCGTTTAAGTATGTGAACGGGATAGGCAGTGACAATACGTGTGGACGTTGAATCACGTCCACGGGACGCCGCTGGTTAAGGGGTTAAAGCAGTAGAAGGACCTTACCAATTCAATTCATATTCCTTCAGTTTTTTCTTCTATATATTTCTGACTATTTTCAGGGTGGTAAGTTAACTTTTCCTCCTGCAAATTTTTCTACTTTTTATCATCATTTTCCTTAAGCCGTACCTATGATTGTCTTGACATACTCAAAGGTTGTTTTCGTTTCCTAACTTCCCAACTGGATGCTAGGTTAGGTTAGTTTAGGTTAGATTAAATTATTAGGTACAGTTAAGCTAGGTTAGAGTAATTAAACACTTGGGTTAAGACAGGCCCTTTCGCCATAATCTTGACGAGTCAAATGAGTTGACACAGTGAAACACAGATAAAAACAACTGGGAAACAAATTTTGCATGAAATGTTTATTTACCACCCTCATAGAGGGATGGAGTGGAATGGTATATGAAAGAGGGGGATGTGAGTTGGGAGCAGGGCAGTGAAATGGCGGGAGACAGGGCGACATGGAGGCGATTTGTTTGTGGCCACACCGTATGAGATTAAGGCGTCTGGCAATAGATAGATAGAAGTAATCTGAAAAATTTAACAGACTATCAGGAAGAAGAGCAAAGAATGTGGAACTGAATGATAACTTGCGAGAGCACATGGATGGGATTTTTTTTTTTTTTTTCTGTTGATCAAATATTTTCGGTCAGTTTTGTCCCCTAAAACTGCAAAACCCATATGATTGTGGGGTAAAGTCAGTGAGACGCGAGAAAGGACTTGATAGCCATATGCTCTATTGGTGCAAAAAGTGCTGGGAAGCAGGGAATCGAACAAAAAAAATTTGGAACTGAACACTAGCTTACGAGAACATATGGATGAAAGTATTTTTTCGTAATTAGGAAACATTTTTGTTCCATTTTGCCCTCTAAAACTGTGAAACCCATTATGAGTGTGGGGTAAAACTAGGTGAGGTGCAAGAAAGGATTGATAACCATAAGCTCAGTCAGTTGGAAATGTTTTAGGAAGCATGAAATCGAACGAAGAATGTGGAACTGAATAATATCTTACAAGAACACACAGGTGAAAGTATTTTTTTCTCTAATTAGCAAATATTTTTATTCCATTTCGTCCCTTAAAACTGTAGAACCCATTATGAGTGTGGGGAAGAACTAAGTGAGGTGCAAGAAAGGACTGATAACCATATGCCCAGTTGATCCAAAATGTGTTGGGAAGCATGAAATCGAACGAAGAATGTGGAACTGAACCCTAACTTACGAGAACACATGGATGAAAGTTATTTTTTTTTCTGATTAGCATTCATTTTTGTTCCATTTCATCCTCTGAAATTGCGAAATCCATAAATTTTCGTCTAACCATTCAGCCTTAAGTGTGCCCAGGAAGCACATTTCAGTTCTGTATGTGTTTTCATCTCACCACCGGGAACCCTTAGCCAGGAACGATGCTCGCCCAGTCGTTTAAAAACAAACCATAGTTTTTTCTCGAAAATATGCTCAGTTTGTTTCCCAGGCAAAATTTTCTCAACAACCTAACCTAACTTATCCCACTAGGGCTGCTTGGCTGAGGTTCCTGGCTGTGGTATTGAGACAAAAAACCATACAGAATGGAAAAACGGCCAGGAAAGGTACCCAGAGTCTAGAGAGTGACGACATCGCACGCGACTTTCAAATTTCGTCGCCAGGCCAGCTGACTTCCTGCATGAGCTTGAATTTTTCTCCATGTTGACATGGCTTGTCTCATTATGCTGAGCGCATTACAATGAAAATGTGTTACTCAGCTGCGTGTTACTCGAGGATTGAGTGTATACACTCGGTCCTTGAGTACTGCGGGCAATAAGGACTGGACAAGGAACATAGTACTCAAATCCGCGTCACTTAAACAATATGTTTGCATGTATAATGGTACAGTGTGTTCTAGCATGTAGAAATTGTCAGATGTGAAAGGATTGATCTTGTTGGAGAGTCTCTTCAGTGTGTTGAGTTTTGTTATCTGGCAGAGCCCGTGGCATACGGTTCACCACTAGGTGTTCTGGCCACATGCCCTTGCCAGCACTAACCCCTGTATAGTAGCCTACATAGTGGGGTACATTGTGTGGGATGTAAAGAGCATGAGATAGTTAGAGAAAAGTGTTTGGGAGAGTATGGTGGCCTACTTTCTGTGTTAGTGTCACAATGAAAGAGTCAGTTATGGGGAATGGTCAGGATATCCTAATGGTAGTGAAACAGTTACTTTATCTCTCCCCATCATCAGCATTCCCATCCTCCTCGGGAGTATTGCCTTAATTGGCTGGCAGGAAGTAAGTGACAAAATTATGAAAATGTGTGCAGAGTTAAGCAGGATGAACTATAGTCTCTCTCTCAATTTCCATTTACTTCACATGGCCAGACTAACTTGAGTGTTTTATTTTCATTCTGTATTTTCAGGAGAGTGTTGAAGGGCTGCCAGCACTGATGATATTACTGGAACACTGTGACTTCTATGCCCACATGCACTCAGCCTTATCACGACTCAGTATGAAAAAGTGCTCAGACATTCTCAGCAGTCAACCTGCCCCAGAAACCATGTCAGATCCATCTATGGAGTGGAATCTTTCTCTCACTCACCTATCATTGTTAATGGATGATGATGGTAGTTTGGAAAGCAAGGAAGATGGAAGCATATCCCCAACATCACTTGAGCTTTATGAGACATTGCTTAGAGTTCTTACCAACATTGTGCTTCTGAAGCCCATGAAGGTCATCCCACTACTACACTCCCATGGGATATTGAACCTAATAATCAAGCAACTACGCATCCTCATCTTCAACATAACATGTTCCCCTCTTCACATGAAAGCTACAGAATCAGCTTTGGTCTTAGTCGAATCAGTACTCAAGCATGACCCTAAAAGTGCTCCATCCTTAGCCAAAGATACAAGCTTGGTCCACCTGACGTTGGTTGTCCTCTCCATAGGAACAAAGAAACATGGCATAAGTGTGGTTAGCCTTGAGGTCCTTAATGGCCTTGTTTGTGGTGGTGGTTGGGGTGCCATTCGAGTGGCACAGTGGATCACAGTTGCCCCAGTTTTAACATTTCATCCCCTACTCGTTGCTCTTCACCCAAGCTCCCCTTTTGC
Organism: Coenobita brevimanus; assembly: GCF_032717465.1. Classification (NCBI taxonomy): domain Eukaryota; kingdom Metazoa; phylum Arthropoda; class Malacostraca; order Decapoda; family Coenobitidae; genus Coenobita; species Coenobita brevimanus. The sequence goes on from NC_136967.1 coordinate 35,360,595, forward strand.
ATTACAGTTTGCAGCTGTGGCATTCTTGATTAATCTTTTTAAAGTTGTATTGCATCAGCAAGTCCCAGAAACTCAGGTGGACTTGAAGAAGACTGTAATTTCAGCACTAGATGATCCTGTACCCTTGTCCGATAACTTTGATTTCGGTATATCACCAGCAGATGATACTCAGCAAGGATCTGATAACTATGGTATTGGCATATCACTGAAGGGTGACCCTACAGCTGATAAACATGTCATCTGTTTGGGATGGGAGCTTGCACGCCACCTGATTCATTTACTCTGTGATCAACTGGACATTCAGGATACCAACAGTAATCTAGTTTCATATAAAAATCCTGAAACTATGTCCATAAGTCCTCAGAATTTGTTCCAAAACTCCCGGCATGTGTCCAGAAGCACTGAAAATGTGTCTAAAAATTTAAAAAAAAATCCTCAGAGTATATCCAAAAATCCTCAGAGTTTGAGCAGTCAGCTGTCAATTTTTAAAAACCCAGAGATCAAACTTGAACTCAAATCCCTTTTGCTGGACTGCCTCAAGCTCCTTTTCATCACATCCAAACGAGCTAGGGAAGCTGCCAATCACCTACATCCTTTCTTGCTCCCCCAAATTGCTAAGTCATTGAGGAAGGCCCAAGAGAGGCTTAGTTCCATCAACATTCACATCACAAAGAATCCAATGAGAGACAAGGATTTGAGGGAGGATGTTTGTAATGCAGTTCAATACCTGGACGTTGCTACAAATTGGATTCATTGCAAGAATTTTATTGAGAAAGTTAGTGAAACATTGATACCTCAACTTCATCCCCTCTGGAATTTAGTTGCCAATATTCCAAAATTGCATGAGTCACTTTTAAGGTTTATCATAACTGCCACAGCCCACCATCATGCTTGTTTGGTCCTAACACGAACAAGTGGCTTGCCAGGAGCTTTACTTAGTGCCAGTCGAACTAAACGACCTCTGTTGTCGTGTGTAACAACCCTAGTTACCTTGCAGCTAATGAACCTGGATTGGAATCGAAGGTCCTTGGCCATTCAAAAACTTTGCCAAGAAAGCTTTATAATGTCTGTGGCTATCTTAACAAACTGTGCAAGAGTTCCGGAATGTGTGTACATCTTAAACAAACATGACATAGTTGCAATGATCATGCGATTGCTTGAGGCGGGAATTGCAATTGAGTACTGCAGACCACTCACAAAATTACTAGTCCTCTTGACAATGCATGCTGAATCTCAAATGGCTTTGTTTAGAGTCCCCAGTTGGTTGACAACCATCCTCAGTTTAACAGGCCACAGAAGACAGTCCAGTGATGCCTTGCTAATAATTGCCAACATGTCTCTCAATCCTCACATTGCACCAGCTCTAGTAGCATCAGACATCCTCGTTAGGACCCTGATTGGGCATCTAGAACGTAATGAGGCCACCAGTTTATCGCTTCTCATTATATGGGCACTAGTAGCTAATAGTCAAAGGGGACAAGCAGTTATAAAGCAACACCCAATTCAGCCACTTCTTAACTACCTAAATGAAACTAATGATGATGACAAGACCAGAGAGATAGCCAAGAAGTTAAGTGATATTTTAACCTCATCTGTCTGATGAAGTAATTTTTAGTTCATTCTTGCCATCTCCAAATGTTTTATTCAGGTTAGGAGAGACTTTTAAATGTGAAGAGGTTAGATGTAGCCTTGGTCAGTCTCTTGACTGCTGCAGTTGAATCAAGTCATTCAGTAAAATAATCCAGTGGCAGCTTGGTTATGAGAAATACATAGTTAGGGTGAAGCAGTTAATACTGTACCTGTATGGTTGTGTATTTTGTTCTGTTCTTGCAACCATACCATTAAGTGATTTTATTCAGGATAGCATTCTGTTCTTGAAACCATTCTGTGATTTTATAGAGCTTAGAATCTGCTGGTACTGAGGGGTATGTCTAGCCTCTACAATTCTGATGAAGCAAATAAAACAAAGTACAATGATTAACCCTTACTACAATGACATTGTGTTTTATTCTTGCTCCCACAAGGCAATTTTAATGAACTATTTCATTTAGATGTCAGCCTGAGGATGCATTTTTTTTTTTAACTCTTGTCTCTGGACAGTTTAAGTCAGCTTAGGAGAGAGTTTTCAACCCAAAGGGGAGGTCTTTCCCAAGCAAATAAATTGTCTGAAATATAAGACTACACTAAAATAATGTAATTGTACTGATGGAATTAACCCCTTTTGTCCAGTGATGTATTTTTCATGTTATTCTTGTTATCTCTAACTTTTAAATGGCTTTGGAGAAACTTTTCTTTTTTTAGAGGTTACATGCCTTCATTTACCCCATCACGGTCTTCCCAAAATGGAATAAAGTACAGTAATCTAAGTCACAGTATTAAGACTACACTCTCAATTATGTCACGGAATTGAAAGGAGTTTATAGACAGCCCATCCAGTTCTGTCTGCTGAATAAAATTGTGTGGGGTATAACTTTAGAAGTATATAACCAACGATACCAATTTTCATTATATTACGTCCCTGAACTATTCAAACTAAGACTTACCCTTTAAGCCTAGTTTGAGCTGGGGGGAGCAAATTTTGTAGGGGTAGTCATATAGTGGCTTAGGTTAGACTATCGCTCAATAGCGGATGAATGTCGCCCCATATTGGCTGGTGCAGGCGTGTGCACTCGGGTCTATGTCAGGCCCTAGGTTAGGTTAGGTTAAGTTAGTTTGGGTTAGTTTAATGCAAAATAGTGTGTTTTTAATTAATTTTGATCTTGATTTTGGGGGATAAACCCTCTTTTGGAAATCTTACTCAAAATTCCAAAAGGGGGATTTTCCCCCCAAAATGAAGGTCAAAACTAATTAAAACAGTATTTTGCATTGGAAAACAAAAAAATAATAAAAAAAAATGTTGGTTACTTCTAAAAATTTACCTTGTGTGGAGATAAGAACATGAAAATTATGTCCTAAGGCTGGTGGCATCAGTAGTTCATTATTTAAGAAAGAAGAAGAGGAAATAGTTACCAAAGTTTCTGTATCCTCCTAGGTGGAAGTAAGGGTTAGAGAGAGGGCAGGCGAACGGACAACCGCATTAGTTTGGTACTGAGCTACGAGGCGAATGGTGAGAAACCTAATGACACTGAATTAGAAACACTTCCATGCTACTAACCTGCAAAACATTATGCACTCATAACATACATAGCATATGATATAGACTACTGTGTTATCATGGAGTCCTGTGAAACTGGTCCAGACACGACCCTTGTGTTTCCGATCCTCATCACACAAATAATGCAGCGAACCAGTTGTATTTAAAGCTGCCACTGGTCATTATCACTGCAGTGATAATTTTTGAGAATATGTTGTTCCTGGATTGTCTGTAGCTATAGTATAGAATGACTGTGGATTTAATACTGATTCCCACAACAGGTGTGTGGAGGGTTAAAATTATTACATGTGGACGAATAAACCACATTGTGATGGGCAGCGGAGACCATTCACCAATAATTAATTATAACCAGATGAAATTAGAAGCAAACAACACAAAATATTATGAGACAACGAAGATACATCTGTGGTATCTGGCTCCGCCCTGTTATCCAGGCCTTAACTCTTGCTTCGCTTCAGATGTGCATTGTTTTCCCTCAGTCTCTGTCTCTTCTATAACTTGCCGGGATCCTCTTACTGCGAGCCATCACATTCCTTACTGGGCTTCTAGACGTCTGGTCCTATAACCCATACTGTATTATCTTATTGGTCACATCATCACTCCCACACAAAGAACTTTGGCACAAGACTCTTGTATCTGTTATTACCATTATTGGCAATGCCACTACTAACCTTCCTTTTCCCAATGACTGTGTCTAATTTTCCTCAGTACTACTACTGGTACTCCTACTACTAATCCACTATAAATATGTACAATACCTATGATTGCCCTTACGGCCATGTGTAGCCTATCTGCTACTACCACTACTACTATTGGTGTGGTTATTATTATTATTGCTGTAAAGCAGGATGATAAGTTTTGTCAAGTCATGTACAGATGCGAGACATTCGGCCTCTGTTTGTGTCCAGCCGTTTGTTTGTTTGTCCACTAACTCCTAGGCTGTCATGGATGTCAGTGAAGTGTCACATGCATATTTTAGTGGGTTGTAAGCAGCACTATGCTATTTTTCCCAAACAGCTGTAGTCATCCCACAAAGGACTACAATGGGTTGTATTACCAAGGTGAAGTGCAGCAGCAAAGGTCCAGTGGTAATGATAAGAACAGTCTGTCGTCGGTTCTGTGGTTAATATGGCAGTGCTCCGTAATATAGGCACGTTTTGGGCGTGCAGATTTTTCATGTAACGCTAGGAACACTACACATCTATGTTGTTGTTGTTATTATTATTATTATTATCATTATTATTAATGCATACCACGTATATTCACCGGTAAAGGGTGGACAGACTTGGTGGCCCAGGGATGAGGTGAGTAGTATGGTGTAAGGGTGGGGGAGCAATAGGGTCGATGGCGGGTGGGAGGGAGACGGGGGAGGGGGGGTTGCAAGTGACGAGTTATCGATGGTGGGACAGGGACAATGTGGTTAGCAGATACACATGGACGTAAGGGCAATCATAGGTATTGTACATATTTATAGTGGATTAGTAGTAGGAGTACCAGTAGTAGTACTGAGGAAAATTAGACACAGTCATTGGGAAAAGGAAGGTTAGTAGTGGCATTGCCAATAATGGTAATAACAGATACAAGAGTCTTGTGCCAAAGTTCTTTGTGTGGGAGTGATGATGTGACCAATAAGATAATACAGTATGGGTTATAGGACCAGACGTCTAGAAGCCCAGTAAGGAATATGATGGCTCGCAGTAAGAGGATCCCGGCAAGTTATAGAAGAGACAGAGACTGAGGGAAAACAATGCACATCTGAAGCGAAGCAAGAGTTAAGGCCTGGATAACAGGGCGGAGCCAGATACCACAGATGTATCTTCGTTGTCTCATAATATTTTGTGTTGTTTGCTTCTAATTTCATCTGGTTATAATTAATTATTGGTGAATGGTCTCCGCTGCCCATCACAATGTGGTTTATTCGTCCACATGTAATAATTTTAACCCTCCACACACCTGTTGTGGGAATCAGTATTAAATCCACAGTCATTCTATATTATAGCTACAGACAATCCAGGAACAACATATTCTCAAAAATTATCACTGCAGTGATAATGACCATTGACAGCTTAAATACAACTGGTTCGCTGCATTTTTTGTGTGATGAGGATCCGAAGCACATGGGTCGTGTCTGGACCAGTTTCACAGGACTCCATGATAACGTAGTAGTCTATGTTATATTATATGCTATGTATGTTATGAGTGCATAATGTTTTGCAAGTTAATAGCATGGAAATGTTTCCTTCTCAGTTTCTCACCATTCGCCTCGTAGCTCAGTACCAAACTAACACTCACGGTTGTCCGTTCACCTGCCTTCTCTCTAGCCCTGACTTCCACTTCCTTCCACTGAGGGGGGTACAGAATCTTCGGTGCTTGGGTGTACTATTGTTTTGTGTGTGGGAGAGAGAGGGGGGGGGGATGTGGAGGAAACAGAGCTAACATGATAATAGGTTACTGTATATTGTAGGCTACTGTTGTTTCTGGAGAGAGATGAGTAGCTACTTGATTAATAGGCCTTTCAGTCTGAGACCTTATATTCTGCTCATGTTATTTACTGACGATTGTATTCAGCTTAGGTGAGACTTGTCGAACTGGAAATGTTAGATACAGCCTTGAGTAATCCCTTAATTTCTAGTGATTCTCTCAAGCTGAATTAAATAGTCTGGTGGCAGCAAGAATAAAGGAAAACTAATGATGCAGGGTAAATTTGTTAATCGTTTTTCATATCTGTAGATACTGAGGTACAAATATTTTTATTGTATATTATTCAGCATGATTTTTGTACAATGCTGTAGTAATATTATAATTGAAGAAACTGTATTATGAGTGTTTTTTGAAGACATTTTTATTTTATGGTAGGTGGGGGCACTCACCATCCATTCACTCAATGACTGCCCTTTCCTTTCTTCCTTCTTTCCTTCCATCCCATTCTGTTTTTCTTTCCTTCATTCTTTCCTCTTCCTTCTGTCTACGGGTGACTCAACACTGAGTGACAAGCCAAATGGTTTCCTTTACACCAGGAAGCAATTCACTAAGCTGGGTGGTAACCATATAACCAAATTATGGCGCCTGATGGTTTAGTGGTTATGTGGTAGATGGGGGCACCCATCATCCACTCACTCAATGTAGAGTGATGCCATATGAGCTCTACACTGAGTGACCAGCCAAATGGTTTCCTGTACCCAGGAAACCATTTACTACGCTGGGTGGTAACCATATAACCTTGGTTTCTGGCAGGGTTGAGTGTCCCCCAGATTCCCCTATCCAAAATCACTTTATTCATGGCAGTCGTTTCAGAGAGCCTTGGAGGGCCCAGTACCTGCCCAGGGCCCCAACCAAATTGGCAGACCCGCATGGCCATGTGGAATGTGAGAGATGTGAATGAGGAGAGCAAGAAGGTGAAAATGGTGAATGTGTTCAAGAGTGCGAGATATGCTATGATGGAATTGTGTGAAACGAAGATGAAAGGGTGCGAAATGGAAGAGTGGGAGTGAAATGTGTAAGATCGAGAATGAATGGGAGAGGAATATGTAAGGAGTTGCTTTGTTGATGAATGAGGTGTGGCAGAGTGGAATGAAAGACTTCAAATGTGTCAGCTCGAGGTGTATGTATGTTAAGTTCAAGTTTGAGAAGGTGATGTAGCGTATGCACCGTATGAGGACAGAAGTGAGAGAAAAACAGGTTTTGGGATGAGCTGGGTGAAGTAGTGGGAGAAATGCCCAGGAGCTATAACGTGATCGTGATGGGGGATATGAATGGAAGAGAGTAGGCACTGGTCCTGAGGATGACATAATGGGTTGTTATGGAGTACCAGGAGAAAATGATAATGGAAATCGACTGAGCAATATGTGTCAGGAGAGGGGGTTGTGCATTTGTAATTCGTATTTCAAACACAAAGATGCACATAAATATACATGGTATAGAGGAAACGGGGATCGTGTTGAAAGAATTGATTACGTGCTCGTAGAGAGGTCGATGATGGGAGTGGTTGCTGATACGAGGGCTGTGAGAGGATGACGTGGAGGTCTGTCACATCATATGATTGTGGTATGCAAGATCAAGCTGAGAGGAATGAGGTGGATCAGGAAAGAGGAGCAGTTAGGGAGAAAGACTGAAAGTTGAAAAGCTGAGGATCACAAAAATGGCAAATGATTACAGGACCAAAGTAGAGGACGAGTTAGAATCAGTGAACTGGAAGGAATTGGATCTGGACAACTTGTGGAATGCATATAAGGATTGCTTAGTTAGGAATGCTAAAGTGGTGTGGCAAGAGTATCAACAAAAAAGTAGGGTACGGCATGGTGGGATGAGGAGGTTAAGAGAGCGGTCAAGGAAAAGAGGAAGAAGTGGCTAAAGTGGTTATAGGATAGGGGTTCAGTTGAAATAAGAACTGAGTATATAGAGAGCAAGAAGCGCGTAAAGAGACTAGTGAAGAGAAAAAAGAAGGAGGTGTATAAACAATGATCTGGGAAGAAAAATGAATGCGAACTACTCTGAAAATAGGAAGTTATTCTGGAAAAAGGTGCGGAAATTTAGAAGTGAAAGCGGAAGGAAATGTAATGGTGTGAAGGATGCAGATGGTAGGTTACTAACCCATGGAGATGAAGTAAGGACCAGATGGAAAGAATATTTTGAAAGCCTGACGAATGGGAATAGAGAGAGCAGAGCAGCCGTAAACATGACTGGTTTTGGGGGTGTGCAGAGAAGGAATGCAGTGCCAGGAGACGTAACACTCGAACAGGTGAAGAGCGCTGTGAAATGGCTGAAAAATGAGAAAGCAGCTGGAGTTGATGAAGTGTATGCAGAGATGCTTAAGTGTAGTGGAGAGAGTGGAATGAAGTGCTTGTTGGAGATATGTAAGAAGGCATGGATGAGTGAAAATGTGCCTGTAGAGTGGAAAAAGGCTGTGATTGTACCCCTGTACAAAAATAAAGGTGAGCGAAGTGAGTGCAATAATTATCGTGGCATAAGTTTATTGAGTGTGATAGGGAAGGTATATGGAAGAATTATTATAAAGTAAGAGAGGTATCAGAAATCCTATTCTCATTTTTTCTTTTTATCGAGGTGAAGATGCACTGGACAGGTCGGTGATGAATGGCTGAATATAACATTACTTCATAATCTCTTTACTCGTTAGCATTATTGATTGACAACATATATCTGAGGGGGAAATTTAGGTTAGTAAATGTTATTCGGACATGTTGCATTCAGCCAATCATCACCAACCTGTCAAGTGCATCTTCGCCTAAAAAAAAATGGAGTATAGTGAGTGATGAACAGGGTGGCTTTAGGAGTGGCAGAGGATGTGTGGATCAAGTATTTGCAGTGAGACAGCAGAGAAGGCTTGTGAGAAGGACCATGAGGTGTTTTTGGCATTCATGGATCTGGAAAAAGCATACGACAAAGTAGACAGAGAGGGATTGTGGAAAGTTTTGCGGATGTATGGTGTAGATGGTAAGCTGCTAGGTGCTGTCAAGAGTTTTTATGATGGTAGCAAAGCATGTGTAAGGGTTAATGGGCATCTAAGTGAATGGTTCACGATCGGCGTGGGCATGCAACAAGGTTGTGTGATGTCCCCATGGTTGTTCAGTACTCGTATATATATGGAAGGGGTGAAGAGAGAAGTAAAAACACGAGTAACGGAGAGAGGGATGGCGTTGGTAATAAATGGAAATAGACGGAATATCTCAAATTTGTTGATTGCTGATGATGCAGTACTGCTTGCAAGTACCGGACAAGAAGTTGGTAGGCTAGTGCAGAGTTTTGCTGATGTCTGTGAGTGTCATGCCTTGAGAGTAAATGTAGAGAAAAGTGATGGTTATTGAGAGAGAAGATGACTCCCAGTGTGCTGTCACAGTGAATGGAGAGAGACGAATTGGTGAGAGAGTTCAAATACTTGGGTACAGCAATAGAAAAGAGAGGAGAATGTGCAAAAGATGTTGAAAGTAGAGTGGCACAAGGAAGAAAAGTAGCTGGTGCAATGAAGGCCTTGATAAGAAACAGAGGCTCGAGTGTTGCAGCTGCACGGGGCTTACATGAGGGAGTGTTTGTGCCAAGTTTAACATATGGGTGCGAGACTATGGCGTGGCATGAAAATGAAAAGAGTATGAGCAGTGGAGATGGGACTGCTAAGGAATGTATGTGGAATACAGAGGGTGGATAGGATACAAAATACCGTGATTAGTGAAAGGTGTGGAGTGAGGCAGTCAGTGGACACCATAATCGAAGAGAGTGTCCTGAGATGGTATGGTCATGCAGAAAGAATGGATAACAATAGAGTGTTGAAAAAGGTATACCTGAGCGAATTTGAAGGAGGGAGGAGGCGAGGTAGGCCAAGAAGAAGGTGGAGAGATACAGTGGATGAGTGTTTGAGGAAGAGAGGTTTGGAAGTCGGTGAGGCTAGGGAACCGACAAGTGATCGAGCTGGCTGGATGAATGTTGTGAGGAGAAGTGCATGATCATGGATTTTGGCACCCCTTGTGAGCATGGCAGCGTCCGGATTGACTCAGTCGGATACATTGTGTGAAGCTGCAGAATGTGGTGAATGTTTTTTGGCATATCCTGTAGAGCCAGGATTCCGGGGCTTGAATGATGAGTGAATGGAAGAGTGGCTTATTGGACTGGGCAAGTTTGTGCTGTCTGGACATTGGTGCTCCTCACCCTGCCCTTGAGTGGGAAAGGAGGTCCGGATGATGATGATGATGATAAAGGCACTCCAATAGGATTGAGCCTGTGCAGGTGGTTGGGGTTTATTGCTCACGTAATGTCACTCAGGGATGAATGAGGCTGGTCACTCTCATCTTTAATGTCAGGTCCATCTTGTGTAGCCCTGGACTTCTACACTCCTCTTGGGGCTACAAAGGATTGGATGATGATCTATTATAATCGTGGTGTTTTTTTCCAGTTCGTAGCCACCCTGGTTTTTTGTGAAAAATATGATTATTAACAGAAGGATAAGGAAGAGGAGGAGGATGGTGACGATGTAGAGGAAATGGATGAGGAGGATGGTGATGATGTTGAGGAAAAGAACGAGGAGCATGGTGATGAGGAGGAGGAAAGGGAAGAGGAGGATGGTGGTGATGGAGATGCTGATGTTGGTGATAATGGGGATTATATATATATATATATATATATATATATATATATATATATATATATATATATAAATATATATATATATATATATATATATATATATATATATTGTTACGGAACAGAGAAAGATAATGTACACTTTAAGTGAGAATACTAAAAATCACTACTGTCCCGTAAAGTTCCAGGTTCAAAACAAAAGAGTTAGGTAAAATTACAAGTTAAAGTTTAATGCTTAAACTAACAACAAAACATTCAGGACTCATAAGGATAATGTAATGGCAAAATAAACAGGTTAAATATATGGTTAACTGCAATAGCCTCTATTAACACGAAATTAGCAAGAGTAAGTTTATCTAAGTTAGCCCTGATAAAATGAGATACCAGATAATACTCAGTGAATGCCAGATAAATTATTACAGATACAAACTATTATCAAAAATGACTGACATAAAGATCCATACATGAATTACAAAAACTTCACTAAGCCTACAAATTAAACTTATGCTATACAGTACAAGAAAAAATACAACAGTTATACTCAAATTACACACAGCTGCTAGATGGTTGGAGACTTCTTGAGCACTCACAATAATAATATCTGTACAGGGGAGGACAGAGATGTGAACAAAATGAGGAGCAGATCTAAGTGGCAATGATGCAGAGACTGAGCTCATTATATAGGGGCCGGCAGAGCTTGATACAACTTGTAATAAGGACGCGCAAATGAAGCGATGGGGACAAACGGTCGACAATCCCGCACTGAATAACAGAAAGGACGACTTACTCTACTATAACGGTAGAAGGGGGGGACTGAGGCAGAACACGCTCGTGATCAAACATGCAGCATACTGTGCGTTAAAATTACACAAAGGATGATGAAATCATGGGCTATGTAACACCTCCCCACAAAGAAAAAAGAAATTTACAAAGGAAATTTCTTATTACTCTAAAACAATCTGTACATGGCATTACAGAACATGCAAAGGTCTTTCCTAATGTTACAAAAAATGAGATCTCCCTAGCACGTTCAGTCATAGGTACTTGCCAGTATCCCTTTAACAAATCAAACTTACTTATGTACCTAGCCTTTCCGATCTTGTCTATGCAATCTTCCACACGAGGGAGAGGGTAAGTGTCTGTTTTAGTTATCTGATTAACACGTCTGTAGTCAATGCAAAGCCGCTGTGACCCACCTGGCTTAGGGACCAGAGTGACAGGAGAACTCCACTCGCTCTGACAGGGCTCAATCATCTTGTGGTCCAACAGGTAGCCAAGCTCCTTCTGGATGAGAGGAACTTTCACTGGGTTCACACGGTAAGGAGGCAATTTAATTGGCTTTGCGTCTCCAACATCGACATCATGCATCAACACAGTGGTTCTTCCTGGAGTGGCACGGAACACTTGCAGGTACTCCTGCAGTAATGCCGAAAACTCCTGCCTTTCCTTGGGAGGTAGATGAAAGCTTAGTCTGGAGATCATTCATGATATCAGGATTCTTCCCCAAACTATCACTCAGGCTCATACTGCATGGGAGAGCTTCACTTGCAGACTCGGGTGGAACAGCTACAGTGCAGACTGGATTATTTTCGTCCCGCCTATGATATAACTTTAGCATGTTGATGTGACATAGTTGCTTGCTCTTTCTACGATCTGGTGTGGCGATGACATAGCTGACATCACTGAGTTTCTTCTCCACGAAATAAGGGCCACTAAACTTGGCTTGAAGAGGTTGCCCATGAACCGGTAGCAGAATCAAAACCTGATCTCCTGGCTGAAAGTGGCGTAACCTGGACTTCTTGTCATACCAAGTCTTCATCTTCTCCTGAGCAGCTCCTAAATTCTCTCTCGCCAGCTGTAAAGCAGTGGACAGCCGTTCTTTGAACTTCATCACATACTCCAGCAGGTTGACGTCATCTTCCTCCGACAGGCAGCATTCCTTGAGTAACTTAAGGGGTCCTCTTACTTCATGGCCAAACAGTAGTTCAAAAGGTGAGAAGCCCAGTGATTCATTTGGAGATTCTCTTGCGGCAAACACAACGAATGGAAGACCTTTATCCCAGTCTTTCTGATGTTCCAAACAGTATTTCTTGAGCATCGATTTGAGTGTTTGATGATATCTCTCCAACGCTCCCTGGGTCTGGGGATGGTAAGCTGAAGACATGATCTGGGTGATGCCCAACTCTTTCAGAGACTGCTTGAAAACGTTTGACATGAAATTACTTCCCCGGTCTGACTGTACCTCCTTGGGCAGACCAAACTTTGTGAAGAACCCCAGCATTTCCTTAACCACGTTCTTTGCTGAGATGTTTCTAAGTGGAATGGCTTCAGGATAACGAGTAGCCATGTCAATCATGGTCAACACATAAGAAAATCCTGAAGAAGTCTTAGGAAGAGGGCCCACAATATCCACCAACACACGGGTGAAAGGCGCCTCAAAAGGAGGAATGGGAACTAGAGGTGCAACCTTTTCGGTCTGATTACACTTCCCCACAACTTGACAGGTGTGCCAAGACTTACAATACCAGGAAACATCCCTGAAGATACCTGGCCAGTAGAAGTGTTTCAAAATGCGTGCCACAGTCTTCCTCACTCCAAGGTGTCCTGCCAAACTGGAATCATGAGCCACTCTAATGATATCCTGCCTACAAACACGAGGGATGACAACTTGATGTACAACCTCCCATTCACAGTCGGCTGATGCTGTTGGGGGTCTCCACTTCCTCATAAGTACTCCTGACTTTACATAATAACAAGTAGAAGCACCGGCTGACTCTTCTTCACTGTAAGCAGAGTTAGCTAGACCTTTCAACTCAGGGTCAGCAACCTGCAACTCAACCAACTCTTGACGAGACAAATTATCAACACTACGGGGTACTGCCTCATCTGGTGAGTGGTCCAAATTAGCAAGAAAAGTGTCAGCTAGGATAACATCATCATCATCATTATCCTCTAAATCACCAGTAACTTTAGACTTAGCCCTAGTGACAGCACATGCAGGGAACACATCAGGGACATCACAATCCTGGGCCGCAGCCACTGGCTCACTAGACAACTGAGGAGCTGGACACACTTGACTTCCACCAATATCATTTCCAAGTAAGAAAGTTACACCTGACATTGGGAGTGTCTCAACCAACCCAACCATAATAGAACCATTAACAAAACCAGACTCTAAATTCACTCTGCACAGAGGAACAGAGAAGTAATTATTCCCTACACCTTGTAAGATTACAGTTTCATCAGAGGAATTAAAATTAGAGCCTAGAACACTGGTCAGCATAAGGGATTGGCAAGCACCTGTATCACGATATATTTTAACTGATTTCCTGTCATTACTGTCCAGAGGACTGACAAAACCATTAGACAGGAAATTAGCACATGAACTCTTGAGAGTGTCACCCACGTTACTGCTCAAAAGAGGAGCTCCATCATGAGAATTTAAGTTACCCCTCAAAGCAGGTTCAGTTAACTCAGTTAAAGAATTCTGGGAACTCTCAAGAGTGGACACTAGACCAATTGACTGAATATTTAAAGACTCCTTTTGTTCACATCACGCTGTCTCCTGAAACATCTCTCCGTAGTATGACCAAGCTTACTACAATAAGTACATTTACTTTTCTGAAATCTAGAGGTGAAGCTGGTATTTACTTCCTGAGAAACATCATCCTTATTCTCTTTCCTGTTACCTGTACTCTGAGTAGAGGCAACGTACTTACTCTCAGCTTTCCCTTTTTCTCTAGAATATCTCTTGTGAGTGAGAACATACTCATCAGCTAAAACTGCAGCATCAGACAAATTATCTATTCTTTTCTCATCAAGATATAGGCTTACATCTTTATAAATACACCTTTTGAAATCCTCCAGCAAAATCATCTGCTTAAATTTACCAAAATCAGAATCCACATTCTTAGAATTTAACCACTGCTCCAACAAATCTTCTTTGATTTTTGCATACTCAACATGGGATTGCTTATCTTGCTTGAAAGTTGTCCTAAATTTTACTCTATAGGCTTCAGGAACAAGCTCATAGGCCTTAAGAATCAAGCTCTTAACTACATCATAATTATCACATTGATCCTGAGGCAAAGATGCATAAGTTACTTGAGCTTTACCGGTGAGAACAGTTTGAAGGAGTACTGGCCAATACTCCTTAGGCCAATTAAAACCTGTAGCTACCCTCTCAAACAACTGAAAATACTTTGTTAAGTCAGATTCATTAAAAGGAGGGACAAGTTTAACATTTTTAGCCACATCAAAATCATCAGAGCTAGATGATCCAGTTCCACCTTGTTTCATGCGATACTCATGGTCTGCCTGAATCCTAGCAAGTTCAACTTGTGCGTGAAACTCAGCCTCCTTAACATCAGCCTCCTTAGCACGTGCTTGAAATTCAGCTTCCTTCACACGAGCCTCCTGCAGGGCTAGCTGTAACTTAGCTAATTCAATCTGCGTTTGCTCATTTGGAGGAGTTACATTAAACAAGCTTTTATTAATCATGCCAACAATTTGATCTTTAGAATGATGAGAGTGAACTGCAATTCCCAATTGTTGAGCAACAAGCTTAAGTTCATTCTTTGTTCTGTTTTCTATATCACACACTGTTTGCACATTTGACAAAAATCTTTGGCTTCATCAAGTGTAGAAATAGTAGCCATCATGAATATATCACAGTCACAAAATATCAAACAATATCCTTATGATAATATCCTGAATATCCTGATATGAGGTCGCCAAATTTATGTTACGGAACAGAGAAAGATAATGTACACTTTAAGTGAGAATACTAATAATCACTACTGTCCCGTAAAGTTCCAGGTTCAAAACAAAAGAGTTAGGTAAAATTACAAGTTAAAGTTTAATGCTCAAACTAACAACAAAACATTCAGGACTCATAAGGATAATGTAATGGCAAAATAAACAGGTTAAATATATGGTTAACTGCAATAGCCTCTATTAACACGAAAGTAGCAAGAGTAAGTTTATCTAAGTTAGCCCTGATAAAATGAGATACCAGATAATACTCAGTGAATGCCAGATAAATTATTACAGATACAAACTATTATCAAAAATGACTGACATAAAGATCCATACATGAATTACAAAAACTTCACTAAGCCTACAAATTAAACTTATGCTATACAGTACAAGAAAAAATACAACAGTTATACTCAAATTACACACAGCTGCTAGATGGTTGGAGACTTCTTGAGCACTCACAATAATAATATCTGTACAGGGGAGGACAGAGATGTGAACAAAATGAGGAGCAGATCTAAGTGGCAATGATGCAGAGACTGAGCTCATTATATAGGGGCCGGCAGAGCTTGATACAACTTGTAATAAGGACGCGCAAATGAAGCGATGGGGACAAACGGTCGACAATCCCGCACTGAATAACAGAAAGGACGACTTACTCTACTATAACGGTAGAAGGGGGGGACTGAGGCAGAACACGCTCGTGATCAAACATGCAGCATACTGTGCGTTAAAATTACACAAAGGATGATGAAATCATGGGCTATGTAACAATATATATATATATATATATATATATATATATATATATATATATATATATATATATATATTGTGCCACCACTAGCACCAAATTTGTGTCAGTTTAGCTGCTAATTCCACCGGATCTACCGATTTGTGTAACCGTTATATGGAATAGCACAGCTGACTACATATTATGTGTTCTGCTGTTATAGTATAACTAGACCACCGTGTTAGAGATCGACGACACTGTCTGTAGTACACGTCAGCCACTCGCCGTCACTGCCCGACACTTTCCACCAAAGGTCCTCTGCCACTAGAAGGTGGAAGCTGGTCTGTTATATTAAGTGGTAGCGTAAGGTGACAGAAATGAGCAGATTAAATCTCTCTTTATTGGGCACAGAATAATTACAACTGCGACCCGAGAGATATGTAAGAGCGATACCACCTCCCTTGATTACTAAATGACTTCTGATGCTGTACGCTCACTGTGCCGAGTTGGGCGCGGTGCTGAGGTCAGCTAAAAGTGAGGTGGCAAGCATTTACATATACTCTGGGCTTATGCAAAAAGTAGAGTTAATGACAACTCTACTAGCACATTATACACCTCTATAGAATGGTATTAAGTACATTCACATATACCAACATTATAAATGGTTTCCCAGGACTTTACACTTACGCACAATTCAGATATCTTTTCACTTCTAACCTTCATTTTATAATTGAAACAGGATGGTGCTTGTGGTCTGCCATCCACCTTCTTTCCTATACCACAGCTAACAGCGAAATGATATTTGGTTGTTCATCATTCACACTTCATTACACACTGTTAATTATGACTAAACAGCTTTAAAAATTATTATGTAAAATGTGTGATACTACAACTCTTATTGAAAAAGATGTTGACACCAGAACATCGCACGGCCACACCATTGACGTCCTCGTCGACATTGTTGTCCTAACTACCGTGTAGCCTAACCAGAGTGTAGGGTAGCTAACTATTCAGGAACAACCACTTGCAATCCGCGACTACGGACACATGGTCTCAGTGGGTTCCTTAATTGGCGCCTTAAATAGTAACCTAAACCACAAACACAGGACAAGACCACAATAAGTAGAAGACCAATGCCAGGACCAAAATAGGAGGGAGAAAGGTATGAAGGAAGATAGGACAGTACATAAGGCTCTAAATCGGTCCTGTTTAGGTGGGAGAGGAAGGTAAGCTCCTTTAATACATGAGACAGCCTATTCACATTCAAGGAAGTAACATTGAATGAAGGCAAAAAGGGTCGTAACTGGGATGAGAAGTTCACTGACAAAGCTAGGTGATGCTTGCTAGGCAGAACTGCTGTCTCTTTACTGTGTAACTCACAAAAATCAGGTGCAACATAGTACCCCTTTACTGTAAGGAATTGATTCTCTGAGGCACAAGTCACAGTAACGTCTTGTCTCAAGGAAGTAAAAGTACTGTTTCGCATGAATATGAGCATGGAAAACTGACTTCAATTGAATGGGTTGGAAGGTGCAACGTTGCAGAGCAGAGGAAGTATTTGTGTCCAACAAGGCCCTCTTACACTCCTCTACCTTTAATGGTACGAAGACAAAATGGAAAGCAGGACATACATGGAGATCAAGAAATGAGGCCTTACACTTCTCAAATTCATCCACAGTCATTTCTGCTACATATTTCTTGTCATCTGAGACAACTAGCACCTCTGGACCCTCTTCAATAACAACAAGTGTATTATTAGCAGTAGCAAAAGGGAAGGAAATGAACCGCCATGCCTGGTACGTTACAGCATTCCTTATAGGTACCAATATCAGGATGCCTTCATGGGTCAACTGGGCCTCTAACAATGGGTAATAATATTCCAGTTGACTCAGATCAAAGAGTGGCATAAGTCCATGCTTCCACATAGCTATATCAAGTGCATATGTTAGTATATTAGTAGGAAGCAATAAAGCATTAACCCTGTTCAAACTTGCATCGATGAAGCCGTCCACCATGTTGGCTGCATGCTTCTCCAAAGCAGTGGTTGACTCGTCAAGAGCATGTGAGTACTCAGCGAATAACACCAAGTTAGCTAGGGTTGGTAGGTTCATTTGGATGTTGTTCACAAGCTCTACTAGATGGTTGGTAGTCCTAATTATCTCGTTAGCTTTGTTTGTGAACTCATCTAACTGTTTATACACATGCATGATTAATCTATTATTGACTTTAGCGGCCAGTGTCAAGTCATGCATCTGTCTACCCAATTGCACTACATCCTTATCTAATGCCGTACCAAAGAGTTAGAAAATCCACAAGTCCTCTCTTAGTACGTGCATGGACATGCTTGGAAAGATCAGAGTGTACGTTAGATAAAGCAACATGCAAGTTAGTGAGCCTGTCGGTGAGCCTGTCTATATGCCTAGTCTGAAGCTCAACAATTCCATGCAAGGTTCGTTCCAAAGCTTCAGTGTCAGAGTTCGTCAATCGTGGGTTTCGATTAAACATCTTTCCCACTTCCAACAGTTGCTGTCTGAGATTCGACAAGCCTTTGGAGACCTCTTTGACAATATCTGGCGTTTGGAGATAGCCTTCCATTGGATAGTAGACGCATACTGCATCTTCCAATACCACGACTTCTCCAGTGGACTCTTCAGTGCTCCTGGCATTAACGCAGTCGTGTCCGTGTCCGTGTCCGACGTCGTTCCATAGGTCCACCCCAAGCAACGCACGAGGAGTATGAGCCACAGCCACATTTCTTTTTCTGCAAGAGTAGATACTCCCTTAATCACTCTTGTTGTGGGATCGTAGCTTGCTGTGATACTTTTGGTTAGGGACAGGTACGGACGATGACATAGACTGCAATGAAGACAGAGGGGACAACACATCAGACGAAGTTAGGCCTAGCTCTTGACTTAATAGTTTGATCCTATCAGCATGTACTGCCTCCTGAGTTCCATTAGCTTCATCCTTTATTCTATAAGTATTTCCACGTATTCGTTCCACAACGGTATATGGTCCACGAAACTTTGGTCTGAGCTTGGAAATTCTCTCAGGGTTGTGGATCCTGACCTTCTGGCCTGCCTGTAACGTCTTTTCTTGACTACCTTTGTGTTGTTTCGCCATCATCTCCACTCTTGAGGCTTTTAACCTTTTCCGTACTTCACTGTGTATACGTTGGAATTTCAACAACTGTATCTTTGCGTAGTCTTCTTCGGAGTAGGAGGTCCAGCCAACAAATCATAGGGTAACACTTTCTCTTCTCCATAAAGGATATAATGAGGAGACTTCCCAGTTGATGAATTTTCTGAGGAGTTGATGGTTGCCGCTACATGTGATAACCAGTCTTCCCAGTTATCCTCTTGATTTGGGGTTATTACTGGTCTCAAGACTTCCAGTATCTTCCTGTTTGTCCTCTCCACCAGGCCATTGCTCTTAGGACTGTAAGGCGTTACAAAAATTTGCATTACTCCATACATACGACAGATTTCTTGTAACACCTGGTTACGAAATTCACTGCCATTATCGCTGAGCAATACCTTAGGTGTAGAGTATGAACAAATCACTGAAGTCACAAAAGCGTGCGCCACCTCCTCTGCAGTTTTCGTCTGCAGTGAATCGTGAGAAATGGTCCACTGCCACCAGTACCTAACCCTAACCTTGACGACTTCTCGGCAGCGCTAAGAGATCAATGGATTTTCGGGTAGAGGATACTCTAAGATGGGAGTCAGAAGTCCCGTCGTTCCTTGTATTTCCACGCATTTGACACATTGACTGACGTGGGCTTCTATGTCCTTCCTCATGGTCGGCCAATAGTATTTCTTTCTCGCCTCACGTATGCATCTATTGCATCCGGGATGACCCGCTTGAGGTACGTCATGAACTAACTGTAGCATGGCTTGCTGAAATGTAGCAGGAACAACCAACTGATATGCAGTGTCCTTCCCTGGGGGTTGCTTATACAAAAGACCCTGTTGAAGTTGGAAGTGAGTCATCGGTACTAGGAGTTCAGGTAGACATGTCTCGTGGCCAGGCTCCAAGGCATAGATGACTTGAGACCACATCACATCCTTACGTTGTTCCGCTTTTACCGTGTCTGAGGAATACTCAGCAAAAGCAACATCCTCAGCTATGGTAGCAGCAATGTTTCTACTCAGCGCGTCGGCTACGACATTTTGGTGGCCCGGTAAATATCTGACCTCTGGATCAAACTCCATTACCTTGCTAAACCAATGCGCAACCTTACCGTGCAAGTTTTTTCCTTTAAATAAGTCGTGTATGGGTGCATGGTCAGTTAAAACAATTATCCGGTAGCCAAAGATAATATCCCGGAAATGTCCTAACACCCACACGACTGCTAATGTCTCCAAATGTGTCATCGAATAGTTCTTCTCTGGGGGTCTTAGTGCCCTACTAGGATACGCTATGGTATGTGTCTTGCCTTGCTCATCCTTCTGCTGTAACACCGCTCCCAGACCCAAACCTGAGGCGTTCGTGCACAGATAGAAAGGTTGAGTATAATCAGGAAACGCTAATACGGGTGCTTCTGACATGGCTTGTTTGAGCTCGTTGAAGCTTTTCTCTTCCGAGGGTCCCCATTTCCATGCAGCATCCTTCTTAAGGAGCGTCGTTAAAGGTGATGCTATGATGGCTTATCTGTGGACAAAACTCCTATAAAAGCCAGTGAGGCCTAGGAACAATCTTATCTGATCCTTGTTCTGTGGTGTAGGAAAATTTAACATTGGCCTTACCTTGTCCGGCACAGTCTTGATCCCATTACCATCAATGAGGTGTCCTAAAAATCTAATACTGGACTTCAACAATTCACACTTTGACAGCTTGATTTTCAGACCTGTGGATCTCAAGGTTTCCATCACTCGTTTTAACTTGTTAAAATGACTGTTAACGTTGTTACTCACGATCATTAGGTCATCTAGATACGCTAAGACGTCTTGCCCTAACATCTCGCCAAACAATTGGTTTATCATCCGCTGAAATGTTAAAGGAGCATTACTCAGTCCAAAAGGCATCCGGAGAAATTCAAAGTGCCCACGGTGAGTGCTAAAAGCAGTAATGGGACGCGACTCTTCAGTCAGCTCCACCTGCCAATACCCTGACACTAGATCCAGACAAGTAAACACAGTTATTTCCCTTACTTAATGATTGAAGTAAGTCTCGCAGATGCTGAATCGGATAACGATCCGGTACAGTTACCTTGTTCACTTGCCGAAAATCCACAACAGGTCTCACACCACCATCCTTCTTAGGCACCAGAAAGAGTGGTGCATTCAAAGGCGAGGAGGAAGGCTGGATAACTTCATCATGAAGCATCCTTTCAACTTCCTCATCCACTGCTTCCCTTTGGCTGTGCGGTAGACGGTATACGGGCACATCAACTGGATTTGTACCAGGGCACAAACCAATATGATGCTTCACCCTACCCGTCCTACCCAGCGCTTCTCCTGGAAGTGCTACTACGTCAGAAAATTCTCTAAGGAGGGCTAGGAGTCGCACTTTATGGTCTACATTATCCGTGACCTTCACATATTGCTCCAGCTGTTTTTCCTTAGCCAGACATATGGGTTCCGACTGAGTCGTTGCTTGAGATGTCACTACAGGAGAGATCACCGGCATGTCGTTGATTTCCTTTATGGGGGCACCATAGCACATCAAGTCGCCTATATAACAACCATCTCTGAGCTTAATTGCGCCACCACTCATATTTGCGATGAAGAGGGGCGTCTTCTGGTCTTGGCCAACGCTACTCAGAGTCGATTCCAGCAACAATGCTTTATGTTTTACAGTCTCAGTTAAGCATGCTACATCAGTTCCCACCGACACATTAGGTACTCGGACAGGAATTTTAGACAGTTCGACTGGGTAAGTGGTGATTACCACTCACTATAGCCCTGACTTTCTTCCAGTCCATACCCTCCGCTTCATGTGCATCCGGGGACTCCCTTGACGCTTCACTTGTCGGGGTCACAACTGGTTGAACGGCTCCTGATTGAATGCCAGTTCCAGTTTGTGTCGCTGAGGGATTAAGGCCTACAAACTCTTTCCCATTAAAGGAAATGGAATGTCTTTTAGGGTGTATTACTATGTCATACTCCTCCATGGTTTCAAAGCCTAACAGCCCATCAGCTGGCAGAGGAAAATCATGAACCACATAAAATGTAGCACGTAACACAGGAGATCGTTTATCTGCCCTCAGTGTCAACGGCACCTGACTTACAATCTTCATTCTACTCCCTGTCACACCTGTCAACATTACATCAGGTGCTGATAATGTCCAGTTTGTTAGAGGCATTTCACTTTTAAGTCTTTCCAGCGCTTTACTAGAAATAATGTTTGTACATGCCCCTGTATCTACGATCAGGGACACTTGACCTTTCCCTATGATCCAAGGAATAGATAAGTCGACCTTAGTAATAGCTGCCACACACGCATCGTTGGATTGTACTATTTCAATTACTTTTGCGTGTGGCCCTGAGCTTCCCCCGAACTAGCTTGGTTCCCTAGTTTCTTCCTCTTTTCAATGTCAAAGGGGCAATAGTCCGTTTCATGAGGACAACGCCCATGTATGGCACACCACGGTACAGGTATCTGCCACAAAGGTAGAGGGTTAGTCTGACTTTGCATGCCCATATTGTTAGTCATGCCCCAGGTATTTGGATAAAGAGCTCTGGGTTTGCATGCCAATATTAGTATTCATGCCCCATTGATTAGGATTCTGGGTTCGCATGCCAATACCATCTGTGTTTATACCCCATGCACTTGAATAAGGAACAGAAAATAAATTCTGTCCAAAACCTTGTGGTGTACTGAAAACATCTGAAGTATAAACAGGTATGTGAGTGGTTGTAGTACTATCAGTAATGACTGGATTTTGCATATCCTGAGTGACCAAAGGTACTGTTGTAGTCTTAACTTCCATAGTCTCCTCACTAGGAATACCCTCATTAGCAAGACTAGTGGCCATTTTGGATCTAACTGATTTCTCTGGGACTGTTCAATAAGTATGACCAGAACGCAAATGCAAAGCGTTCAAATCCTCATCCAGTCTTTCAGAAATATCATCACCTTGATCCTCAATATGTCCTTCACTCATTTTATATGTCTGAGCACTTTTATTTGATGTTTCAACCCACTCATAAAATTCTGAGTCTAGTGGGGTTGGCTGATCTCTATTTCCCTTAATTCTACGTCCCCACTTTTTCACTGTATCCATCCAACCTTGTCAGTAATATTCCCCTCCCAGTTACAGGAAGATAAACTGACAAAAAAAAAAAAAAGGATAGTTACGGTAAGTGACAGAGAACGGGACAGATATAAAATACACAGAAAGTATATTTATTTCAAGGGAATTCTGAGAAACCTTTATTTACACACATTAACTAACTAACGTGTGTTGTTCAAGTGTGTGTATGTGTGTGGATTACTAATGCATGGATACTACCTAGATATGAAAGTCCAGGATGATGTTCCACATTCCATATTCCACACTCCACCAGACTCCTCCAACCATACACGGCAGCCCGCTCGCTGTGGGAGTTAGCAGCACGCCAGGCAGTGACGCCACACGACGCACCACACACGATCGTGGCACCACACACGCCCGCACTTGCTCCCTCGCGGCTCGCCTCGGCCGTCCACGCCTCTGGAGTTGCTATAAGTCGCTAGTTGACCCACTCCTCACCGCACTGGCTTGATCTCTCCTTATCTTGCCTCTCACACACGAGAGCGAGATTCTTACCAGTTTGCGTTTGAAGATGGAGATATCTCGCACGCCACGGGGCGAGATAACTGGCAGTTTGTGCTTAAGATAGGAATCTCGCACTAGCAGAATAATGGGAGGAATTAATATTCACCACTTCAGTTTATCTGCTTCACTTAATTTACTGGTAATTAGTTCACTACCAACAGTAGAGTAAGATTTTCTGTTCCACCCTCAGGAACGAGCGATTGCAAGGGTTACTGGTTCACAGCATAAATTCCTTTAGTACTTGTATCGCATCCCAGCATTGAGCACCAAATTTATATATCGTGCCACTGATAGCACCAAATTTGTGTCAATTTAGCTGCTAATTCCACCGGATCTGTTTATGTAGCGTGCCACTGCTAGCACCAAATATCAGTGCCACCGCTAGCACCAAATTTATATGGAATAGCACAGCTGAATACACAATATGTGTTCTGCTGTTATAGTATAACTAGACTACCGTGTTGGAGATCGACGACACTGTCTG